>NW_008353596.1:4589508-4590667 GCF_000622305.1 Nannospalax galili
TGTGTATATCACACAGAACATCCCAAACCATCTTATTCAACTATACACCCACTTCCCAGATGGCACCCTCCCATACATAGCCTCCCTTCCCCCACTAGAGCCCTTATACTCTGATATCCCTGCTACCGTCTGTTGTGTTGTCGGCACCCCCAGCCTTTCCCCACTACTTGTCCATCTGGTCAATCTAGTCAGCCTATCTAGAGGTCTTTGTTTTAGGAAGGTCAGCTGTTCCTCATCTAGCAGCAATCAGTTGTCAGTATTCCTTTAGATAAGATTGGGGTCTTTTGCTCATTTGCCCAGTTCTATGCTGGCTTACTACTATCTGGGAGTCCCTTTGGCCACCCTGACCAACAACTCAAAAGAAGGTATCTCCTATCTGGCATTATTGCTTATTATGTAGCCTTTAGCTATGCATATGGACTCTTAAAAAAATTACATTGGCCCCTTTAATCTTTGGTTATACTTTCCTTTTGGGTGTTTAAGGCCATACAATTGGCCCAGATAAACCAATTTATTTTTACTCTTAAGATCGTTTGAGGATCTGTTCCTCAGGGGTCATATGGGCTTGGGAGGAGCCACTAGTTCTTTTACCAGTTCTGCCTATGTGAAGATAAATCAAAGGTCCTGCTCGACCATGGCTGGCTTCACTTGGAAGCATGGAGGAAACGATTCCTCTGTGTTGACCTTCCTCTTTGTAGACTGGACACTGGTTCAAGTCCATCTCGTGGGGTCTCCTCAGCCTCCTTGATCAAGAGGACAGATAACCCACCACAATTCCAGGACATTTTGGGAGATGCTCATGGTTCCCTGGAACTACTTGACCTAGGAGGGCAAGGAGCAAAAACTGTCCTTTATGTCCCTCTGACCAAATTATTATAGGCCTCAAAGTATGTCTGTTAAACATCCAAGAAGGTTAGTTCCACCAGTCTGGTACTTTTAATTACTGTGTGTCATGTAGATAAATCTTGGGCAAAGACCAATTGTTCTCAGATAAACCTTACCTAGCATATATTTCTTGATCTGGTATGTATAATTTGTCATTAGGTTGTTGGACTAATATGGTTCCCTCTGGTTTTTAAAACTACCTAGGCATTATTTATCTCTCACATTGTCTAACCCTTCCACCATGGTATCCCCATTTAAGGTGCCCCCATTTTTT
>NW_008353596.1:4591451-4593302 GCF_000622305.1 Nannospalax galili
ATCATTTGTTCTCTTGATCTTAGCCAGTCTGACTGGGGTAAGATGAAATCTTAAAGTGGTTTTAATTTCCATTTCTCTAATTTTTAGTGATGTTGAACATCTTTTGAGATGTTTCATAGCCATCTTTACTTCTTCTTTTGAGAACTCTCTGTTCAGCTCCTTAGCCTATCTTTTAATTAGGTTATGTCTTGATTCTATGTTTTTTGAGTTCATTATATATACTAGATACTAAACCTCTGTCAGATGTGTCACTGGTGAAGATTTTCTCCCATTCTGTGGGTTTTCTGTTTGCTTCCTTGGTTGTCTCCTGTGCTGGATAGCTTTAGTGTCAACTTGACAACCTGGGTTGAGGGAGCCTCAATCAGGGAATTGCCTCTGTTAGACTGGCCTGTGGCCATGTCTGAAGGGCATCTTCTTGATGAGTGATGTGGGAGGACCCAGCTCACTGTGGGTGGTGCCACCCCTGGGCAGGTGGGCCTGTTACATTGAGGTCTTTGAGCCATTTGGAATTGACTTTTGTGCAGGGTGAATCATAGGGGTTTAGTTTCATTCTTCTACAAGTGGAGATCCAGTTTTGCCAGTATCATTTACTGAACATGCTGTCTTTCCTCCAGTGAATATTCTTGGCCCCTTTGTCAAATATCAGGTGGCTGAAATTGCATTTACTCATATTTGGGTCTTCAATTTTGTTCCATTGGTCTATATGGGGGGGGTGTGCTCTCTCTCTGGGCGCACGGGGTCCCTGCGTGCACCTGGCTAGTCGCTGGCAGGTCTGGCCACAGGCGTCTCTGGCCGTGGCTGTGGATGCCCTGCAGGCTTCTCCCGGCGGCTCGAGTCCTGAGTCTCTGGTGCAGACAGCTTCCTCTGCTACTGAGGCATTGTTCAGCTGAAATCCCGTCTCTATTTCACCCATGTACTATTCCTCAGGATGCGAGGTTCCTGGCCACAGAACCATGCTAGTCGCTGGCAGGTCTGGCCACAGGCGTCTCTGGCCGTGGCTGTGGATGCCCTGCAGGCTTCTCCCGGCGGCTCGAGTCCTGAGTCTCTGGTGCAGACAGCTTCCTCTGCTACTGAGGCATTGTTCAGCTGAAATCCCGTCTCTATTTCACCCATGTACTATTCCTCAGGATGCGAGGTTCCTGGCCACAGAACCATGCAGGGAAGAGTACGGAGACGGTGAAAGCTAGGGTGTCCGTAAGCCGGTCACAAGGGAGTGCGCCCCCCAGAGAGATTGGGCCACCAGTAATGACACAAGACTCAGGTCTTAGTCTGTGTTACAGCTTTATTCTCTGAGACCCAGCTCCCTGTGTCCCAGCTCTCTGCGACCCAGTTCTCTGCAGCCCGAATCTCTGCAGCCCAATTCTCTGACCATTAAGAGAAGACTAAGGCATTTATACCATGGGGGTAGTGGTAAAAGCTTTGGCTGTTAGATGCTTTGTGAGGCATTCTATTTACATATGGAAGTGGATTTCTGCCACACTGCTAGACTGTTGTCTGCCTGGTAGTTAGGCATTGGGGTAGGTGGGACGAAAGTTAAACTTGTTTCAGGACATAGTATCTGGTCCTCTGCCTTTCCTTTAAAATGACATTGTAAATTAGCACAGACTTGGCTGCAGCTGTAGGCTGTTGAGAGACATGAAGGTTAGCTGTGGGGTACCTAGAGAATACATCTGAGAAGAATTTTGTTATTATTTCAGCGATTGTCCCATGGATCTGATTCTTTCCTAGAAAAATAAAATCTCTAGAACATGGTATTAGGGAGGGTGGGGGCTGTCTGAAGTGTTGGTGTTGAGCAGGGTAAAGACAGCCATGAGAATGACAGAGAAGGAGGCTCCAGGGGGACATCTGTGG
>NW_008353596.1:4593385-4594211 GCF_000622305.1 Nannospalax galili
CAAGGTCATGCGAGCCATCTTCTTCGTGGGTGGGGAGGTGTCTGACATTTCTAGCTGGAACCCAGATGGGCTTTGGTTGATCCTGTGGAAAAATACAAGCAAATCCTCTTCCTGTTGTTAACAATGGATCTGGTCCTTTCCAGAGTCCATCAAAGGGGTCTCTCCATTTAACCATGATGGGTGGTACTGGGTGTGTTTGAGCCCAGTGTCGGGTGATGGGAGGAGCATCTGTCCCTCTATATACATTAAGTGCATCAAGGGTAAACAAGGCTAATGTTAATTGAATATTGGGAGAATATGTTGTTTGAGCCTGTCTTTTTAATTGGTCTTTTAAGGTTTTATGCGACTTTTCCACAATGGCTTGTCCTTGTCGGTTGTAAGGTATGCCAGTGTGATGGGTGATTTTCCACGCTTCACAAAAATTTTTAAATGAAGAGCTGGTAAATGCTGGACCATTGTCTGTCTTTAATTGTGCAGGGAGGCCCATAATGGCAAAGGATGAAAGCATACGATTTATCAGCTTTCTCGAACTTTCACCAGTTTGAGCGGTGGCCCAGAGACAGTGAGAGTAGATGTCTATAGTTACAAATACATATTTCTGTCTACCAAATTGAGGGACATGAGTTACATCAATCTGCCATAGGGCATTAGATTTTAATCCTCTAGGATTGACTCCCATTTGCTGTATAGCAGAAGTATGTATAATTGATGCACAAGAAGAATAGGTTCTAACAATATGCTTAAGCTGCTTGAGAGGGATATTGGGAAATCTGAGATGGAGCCCTTTTAAAATTAATTGAGTGGCATGGTGGAGGTCTTGGGCATC
>NW_008353596.1:4597427-4598305 GCF_000622305.1 Nannospalax galili
GTCTTTTGTCCACACCTGTACAGGCAGTTGGGGTCCCCCAGGGATTCAGAGAGACCTTCAGTTAACACCAGGGGGTAGCCCTGGCCAGGAAACCTCAGTTGTCTCTCTAGTCCTAGTGGTCCCTCGCGAGGACTTCTAGACCGGAAAGGGAAAGGAGGAAATTTTAGAAGAAAGGAAGAGATTAGATTACCCTCCTGAGTGGGAGGGATACTCACGGATTCTAGCGTTTCTGTGGGCACCAGCTCCTAGCTGGCACGAGGTTCAGAGGCTAAGCTCCACGTTGTTCAGAGGGTCCCACGTGGTTCAGAAGCCAAGCTCCACGTTGTGGCGCCAGATATGGGGGGATGCGCTCTCTCTCTGGGCGCACAGGGTCCCTGCACGCACCTGGCTAGTTGCTGGCGGGTCTGGCCACAGGCATCTCTGGCCATGGCTGCGGATGCCCTGCAGGCTTCTCCCGGCGGCTCGAGTCCCGAGTCTCTGGTGCAGACAGCTTCCTCTGCTACTGAAGCATTGTTCAGCCGAAATCCCGTCTCTATTTCACCCGTGTACTATTCCTCAGGATGCGAGGTTCCTGGCCACAGAACCACGCAGGGAAGAGTACGGAGACGGCAAAAGCTAGGGTGTCCGTAAGCCAGTCACGATGGAGTGCGCCCCCCAGAGAGATTGGGCCACCAGTAATGACACAAGACTCAGGTCTTAGTCTGTGTTACAGCTTTATTCTCTGAGACCCAGCTCCCTGTGTCCCAGCTCTCTGCGACCCAGTTCTCTGCAGCCCAAATCTCTGCAGCCCAATTCTCTGACCATTAAGAGAAGACTAAGGCATTTATACCATGGGGGTAGTGGTAAAAGCTTTGGCTGTTAGATGCTTTGTGAGGCAT
>NW_008353596.1:4598530-4598909 GCF_000622305.1 Nannospalax galili
GCATTTACTCATATTTGGGTCTTCAATTTTGTTCCATTGACCTATGGGTCTATTTTTATGCCAGTACCATGTTGTTTTTATAACTATAGCTTTGTAATACAGCTTAAAATCTGGTATAGTAATCCCCCCGGCATTGCTCTTAGTGCTCAGCTCTTAGTGCTCTTAGTGCTTTGGCCATCCAAGGTCTTTTGTATTTCCATATGAATCTTAGGATGGTTTTTTCCAATTCTGTGAAAAATGTCATGGGGATTTTGATTGGCATTGCATTGAATCTATAAATGAGTTTTGGTAGGATGATCATTTTCACATTATTAATTCTAAGCAACCCATGAGCATAGGAGGACTTTAAGGTCTTTGGCTACATTTATTCTTAAATAAT
>NW_008353596.1:4599020-4600600 GCF_000622305.1 Nannospalax galili
CTCTTTCTCTAATTGTTTGTTATTGGTATATAGAAAGGCTACAAAGTTTTGTAGGCTAATTTTGTAACCTGCCACTTTTCTGAACATGTTAATGGGTTACTTGTCTTGATTCTATGTTTTTTGAGTTCATTATATATTCTGGATATTAAACCTCTGTCAGATGTGTCGCTGGTAAAGATTTTCTCCCATTCTATGGGTTTTCTGTTCACTTCCCTGGTTGCATCCTCTGATGTACAGGATTTCTGGTGGAATTTTTGGTGTCTCTTAGATATAATACCACATCATCTGCAAAAAGGGATAACTTGATCTCTTCTTTTCCCTTTATTACTCCTTTAATTTCCTGCTCTTGTCTTATTGCTCTTGAAAGAGTTTCAAGCACTATATTAAAGAGAAGTAGAGATAGTGGACAGTCTTGTCTGGTTCCTGATTTCAATGGGAATGCTTCCAGTTTTTCTCCATTTAGAATGATGTTGGCTGTGGGTTTGTTATATATAGCTTTAATTATGTTGAGGAATGTTCCCTCCAGTCCAATTCCCTCTAGGACTTTGAACATAAATGCATGTTGAATGGCCTTCTCTGCATCTTTTGAGATGACCATGTGGTTCTTCTCTTTGAGCCCATTTATATGATTTATGACATTTATTGACTTATGTATATTGAACCATCCCTGCATCTCTGGGATAAAGCCGACTTGATTACAGTGGGTGATCTTTTTGATGTGTGTCTGTATGTGGTTTGCAAGTACCTTGTTGAGAATTTCTGCATCTATGCTCATTAAGGATATGAGTCTATAGTTTTCTTTTTTGGTTGGATCTTTACCTAGCTTTGGTATTAGAGTGATTCTGGCTTTATAGAAGGAATTTGGAAGTTCTCCCTCCATTTCTATCTTTTGGAATAAATTAAATAGTATTGGATGTAGATCTTTAAATGTCTGATAGAATTCTGCTGTAAATCCATCAGGTCCTGGGTTTTTTTTTTTAATCAGGAGGTTTTGTATTACTGTTTCAATTTCTTTTTGTGTCATGGGTCTGTTTAAACTGTTAATCTCTTCTTGGTTTCGGTTTGGTAGTTCCAATGTCTTTAGATAGCCATCCATTTGAGTTTTCAAATTTAGTAGCATATAGGTTTTTAAAGTATTCCCTTATAATGTTCTGTATCTTTCTGGTGTCTGTTGTGATGTTTCTCATTTCATCTCTGATTTTGTTGATTTTTAGGTGCTCTTTCTTTCTTTTAGTTAACTGGGTTAGCGTTCTATCAACCTTGTTTATCTTTTCAAAGAACCAGCTCTTGGAGTCATTGATTCTTTGTAATGTTTTATTTGGATTTCATTAATTTCTGCCTTGATTTTTGTTATTTCTTCTTGTCTGCTGGGTTTGGGTTTCTTTTGTTATTGCCTTTCAAGTGTCTTGAGTTGCACTGTTAAGTCATTTATTTGTGTTCTTTCCAATTTTTTAATGTAGGCATTTAGAGCTATAAAGTTCCCTCTAAGGACTGCTTTCCATGTGTCCCAGAGGTTTTGTTGTGTTGTATTGTCCTTTTCATTTAGTTCCAGGAATACTTTTATTTCTTTCTTAATTTCT
>NW_008353596.1:4600948-4601939 GCF_000622305.1 Nannospalax galili
GGGTGCACCAGAGTTTGGTGCATATATGTTAAGGATTGTAATATCTTCTTGGTTAACTGTTCCTTTGATCAGAATGAAGTGACCCTCCTCATCTCTTCTGATTAGTTTTAGTTTAAAGTCTATTTTATCAGATATTAGAATTGCAATGCCTGCTTTTTTATTAATACCATTCATTTAGTATATTTTTTCCATCCTTTCACCTTAAGTTAGTGCCTGTCCTTAAAAGTGAGATCAGTTTATTGCAGACAACAAAAAGATGGGTTTTGTTTTTTAATCCATTCAACTAGTCTTTATCTTTTGACTGGGGAATTAAGTTCATTGATATTTACAGTTATTAATGAAAGATGTGAATTGAATCCTGTCATTTTCATTTCTGTTCATATTCCTAATATAGCTGTACTTTTCCTCAGTTATACCTTCATTGGATTTCTTTCCACAATCCCTTGGGTATAGTCATTCCTTTCTTAAGCTCTTTGTGTTGCTTCCAGAACTCTCTGAAGGGTGGTTTTGTGGACATGAATTCCTTCAGCCTATTTATGTCACGGAAGGTCTTTCTTTCTCCTTAGACTATAACAGACATTTTGGCTGGGTATAGGAATCTTGGTTGGCATCTGTGGTCATTTAAAACTGGGAATACTTTGGTCCAGGATCTTCTGTCTTTCATAGTTTGCACTGAAAAGTCAGCTGTGATCCTAATGGGTTTTCCTTTATATGTGACTTACAGTTTTTCTCTTACAGCTTTCAATATACCCTCTTTGTTCTGTCCATTTAGTGTTTTTACTATGATGTGCCATGGGGCATTTCTGTTCTGGTCCTGTCTATCTGGTGTTCTGTGTGATTCTTGTATCTATTTGGGTATGTCTTTCCTTCATTTAGGCAAGCTCTCTTCTGTAATCCCGTTTATATGATTTATGATGGTTATTGACTTACGTATATTGAACCATCCCTGCATCTCTGGGATAAAGCTGACTTGATCATGGTGGAAAGCCAA
>NW_008353596.1:4602448-4604643 GCF_000622305.1 Nannospalax galili
AGATTGCTTTTGTCTTCAGGAGTTCCCACAGAGGCCCAAGTCAGATGAGGATCAGATGCTCTCAGGCTTTCTCTCAAAGTCTGGATCCCTCCAGGAAAGATTTTGGTCTCAGAAATTTGGGGGTTGGACTGGCCTGGGAGCAGGGCCCAGGAAAGATGCTGATCTAGGGCAGCTGGTGGCCATGCCACCCAGAGATGCAAAGGGAGATGGGGGCGGGAAGAGGCCCCAAGGGCTCCTGGGATCTGCACTGAGGAACTGGGTTGGTCTGGATGCAAAGGATCAGGAAGCAGAAAGGTCACCCCTGGCATCCAGGAATGAGGCTGGTGGGTTGTGCAGCGTAGGGAAACAGAGGGAGGTGAGGGCAGGGCCAGGACCAGAGGGCTCCTTGGGACCCCAGAAGTAACTGGGTTGGTCTGGATACAAAAGATCAGGAAGCAGTGGTGGTTCCCCCGGTGTCTGGGGTGTCAAGACAAGGAATGGGACAGAGCCCAGGCTAGGAGGAGAGGCTGGCAGGGGAGATGAGAGGGTGAATGAGGCTGCAGGAGTCAAGGCATGGACCATGCAATCGACTTACCCTGGAGAGAGACCTGCAGGTCATGCAGGCTCAGGGAAATAGAGGGAGGTGAGCAGGTTTATTCTTTTTTTTTAATGTGTAAGTGCACCCATGTTGTGCAATGCCCACAGGTCAGAAGAGGGCATTGGACCCCCTGAACTGGAGTTACAAACAGTTGTTAGGTGTGATGTGGGTGCTGGCACCTGAACCCAGGCCCTCTGCA
Source organism: Nannospalax galili (assembly GCF_000622305.1). Lineage (NCBI taxonomy): Eukaryota > Metazoa > Chordata > Mammalia > Rodentia > Spalacidae > Nannospalax > Nannospalax galili. The sequence goes on from NW_008353596.1 coordinate 4,603,225, forward strand.
AGAGCTGTCAGTGCTTTTAACCACTGAGCCATCTCTCCAGACCAGAGGATTTATTCCTGCTTTATGTATATTAGTGTTCTGCCTGCATGCATGCCTGTTGCCCATGAAGGGCAAAAGAGGGCATTGGGTCCCCAGGAACCATAGTTGCAGATGGTTTTGAGATGCCATGTGGGTGCTGGGAACCAAATTAGGGTGTTCAACTGTGCTTAACTGCTGAGCAACTGTTCCAGCCCCCTCCATATTCCTTTTATAGAGATATTTCAAAGAATGTTAACATAGTAATGAACCACACTAAGACCTTTGAATTTGACCCTTCCCAATCATAAGCCCTTAACTTTCTGAGAACCTCACAAAGGATATAAACATTGTTGACAGTTAAAAAAATCTATGTCTTAACCCTCTTGTAACCTGGTTAAGGACTCCTTTGACCCTCATTACCTATGAGTTACCATCCTATGAGCTCATTTACCAAAAAAAAGAGGGGGGGCAGGGTCCTAACAACTCTTTTAAAGAATATAACTTCAAAAGCCACCAAAATCTAAGCATGGCTATTATTAGGATACTTACCACTGCAGCCAGTCCAGATCCTAGCTTCACCTGAGAAGCCTCTTGAAGAATTCCTTGGGCTGGGACAGGCAGCCACATGGAGCTGCCTCCCCTCCACTCCTGCTGCCACTGACAGGCTAGCCTGGACCTCTGCTTCTCAAGTGCTAAGATTACATGTGTGCCACCCTTGGCATTTTAAAATATTGATAGACATGGTCCTAATGGCCCTGAGAAACTATTGCACCAACTTCTATTCCCACCAGCAATATGAGAATGTTCTAAACCTTACCAACAGTAAACACTATAAGTCTCTCCTCCCCAACTCCTCCAGTACAGAGGACTGAAGCAAAGCTTATCATATGCTAGGCATGTGCGCTATCACTGATACACCCTCATTCCAAGAAGACTGTGTGGTTTTCCTTTGTAATAGGTTGTAAAAGGAGATAACACAATTCCAAAACTTTGAAAGCATCTACAGATCAAAGATTCCAAGGTCAGCTTTAGTTTATGAATTATATGTAATCACCGTTTGAGGATTTTGTAGGTATCTGATCAGCTGTTAATAGGGGGTGAGGGGGATATTGTTATCTCTGTACAAAACATACTTTTTTTAATTTTGTTTTTATTCTGTGTATGTGTTTTGCTTCCATGTATGTATGGGTAGTATGTGTATGCAGTTGCTCATAGAGGCCAGAAGAGGGTATCATATCCCCTAGAACTGGAGTTACACCTGGTTGTGAACTCAACATACCTTGTGGGTGTTGGGAACCAAATTTGGGTCCTCTGCAAGAGTAGTAAATGCACTTTAGTGCTGAGCTGTCTCCCAGCCTCCTATGTACATTTTTTCATACCATATGTATATTATATATATAT
>NW_008353596.1:4604692-4629860 GCF_000622305.1 Nannospalax galili
TATATATATATATGTATATTTTTAATATATAATGGAGAAAATAAGGGTAGGACACTTTAATCAGTTGCATGGAAGAGCCCAGCACTTGTAGCATAAAATTTCTGCCTTCCAAATTAATCTCCTTAATGCTCCAACAAATGGATAACTTTTCAAAGCTTATTGGAATTGAAACAATTTTTTTTTAAGTAGGGCTCAAACCCAGACTTCATACAGGCTAGGCACAGGCTCTACTATAGAACCTCATCCTGAGAAACTCTTCTTTGGTTCCTTCTAAATTCCTACCAAAATCATTCAGAAATTCCAACTCACAGAACATTTTATTCATACAAGATGTATAATGTGTAAGTTCAGAATTTTAAAGTGCTTTTTTGATGTTTTTAATAGGTATTTTAATAACTTCTGTAGAGAGAAATAATTCTTTAACTAAAAATTAAAATGAAGGCTGAGAATACAGCTCAGTCGATAGCCCTGGGTTCAATCCCCAGCACCACATAAAACAGACATGGCTCATATGCCTCAATCCTAATACTTCTGAGGTGGTAACAGGAAGGTCAGCAGTTCAAGATCACCATTAGCTAGACGGCAGGTTCAGAGTACTGGCAGCAGTAAGGAAATGTCAACCACAAAATGCACAGGATGAAGAAGCAAGGCCTGGCTCCAAATGCACATCCTCACAGGTGTCACCCAGTACACGAGGACCTGCACAGTAAGGACTTTGTGGACTGGCAGGTGGGCTGTTTCCTGACACCCTGACTCTCCACCACAGAAGGGTCAGCATCCAACAAAGACCCTCAGAACACAAATGCATGCTCGCAACTGGGTTGGCCCAGCCCCTAGTCCCTCCAGCGGTGTCCACACTGAGCATTGCAGCACTTGTAGAAAGTGGTCATTGGCTCATCTGCAGAGCGGGTCTGAAGCTGCATGAAGTAGGCACGGGGATGCTCACATTTTGGACATGGCTCTGACAAGAAGAAAAACCAAGTGATTCATAAGTAGCACAAAAATAGTAGGAATACATCTAAGTGTAGGTAAAGACCTCACCCCCATGCTCATCTGGCTTCCCTTGCCAATGGTTAATTTGCCAACAGCAACATCCTTCCCACAGCATACCAACACTGAGGAGACTAGAGAGACCTGTGACCATTTTATGGTGCTATAACAAAATACCTGCCCTGTGTGGTGGGTGGCACAGTTATAATCCCAGCACACAAGAGGCTTAGACAGGAGAGTTGTTGCAAAGCCAGCTAGGGCTACATAGCAAGATCCCATCTCAAAAATGGACAGATGGTTAAAACAAATTTTAAGTGTAGCGTGGTGGCATACCCCTTTAATCTCAGCACTCAGGAGGCAAAAGCAGGCAGATTTCTGAGTTCAAGACCAGCCTGGTTTACGTAGCAAACTCCAGGCCAGCTGGGGCGAAGGAGTGACATCCTCTCAAACAAAAAAAAATGGCTTTTTTTTTTTTTATGTGTGTGTATATATTGCCTGCACGTAGGTAAGTACACCTGTGTCATGCAATGCCCGTGGAGGTCGGAAGAGGCTGTCGGATCCCCTGGGACTGGAGTTATGGACAGTTATTAGCTGCCATGTGGGTGCTGGGATTTGAACCCGGGTCTTCTGCAAGAACAACCAGTGTTCTTAACCGCTGAGCCATCTCTCCAGCCCACAAACAAAAAACTTTAAGCCTCTACTCATTTCCCACTCTCAGAGATTCTATTGTTCTTTGGTTTTATAGAACAAGTTCTTGAGGGTGGCCTGGAATTCTATGTAGACAAGATGTTCTTGAACTCCTGATCCTCTTACCTCCACACTGCTAGAATTACAGCAGTGTGCCACCACACCTGACCAACGCTAACTGCTAAATTTTAACATAGCAGATCTGTACATTCTCTGTAGAAAAAAAGACTGTTAATCACAGGCATGCTCTTCCTTACAGACAGGTCATACTTGGGGCCTCTTCTTCCTCCTGAATCACATTTGGTCTACCAGACATGAATCAAGACTGAAATATTTACTTTTTCCAGCCTGTATTTTAATGTTCCCCAATTATAACTTTTTTTTTTTTTTTTTTTGGTCTTTTTGAGACAGGGTTTCCTTGTAGCCCCAGCTGTCCTGGAACTCACTATGTAGACCAGGCTGGCCTTGAACTCACAAAGATCCACCTGCCTCTGCTTCCCAAGTGCTGGGATTAAAGGCATGTACTATCATGCCCAACTACTTTCTTTCTATCTATCTATCTATCTATCTATCTATCTATCTATCTATCTATCTATCTATCTATTTGAGCCTCCAGCCTCCACTTTCAGTACTGGGATTACAAGGTTGAGCCACCATGCCCTGCCCCCAGTATTGACTCTTAAAAATCCATACAGAAGAAAAAGACCAGGGCTGATCATTTTTTAGTACTGGCACTTGAGAATACATATGGCACGACTCAGCAGGCGTGGTGGCACATGCCTTTAGTCCCAGCACTTGGGAGGCAGAGGCAGGAGGATCTCTGAGTTCAAGGCCAGCCGGGGGCTACAGGGAGACCCTGTCTCAAAAAGACAAAAAAAAAAACCTTTTTGTAATGAACTCCAAATTTGCTTCAAAGAGAGTATGTATATATATATTCTGAATTACATTTGAAAATCAAATGAAATAACAATGTAGGTATCAGTATGAGAATTTTCCCTTTGACATATTTAATTCTTTCTGCAAATCTGCTTTTACAATTTTCTTTCTTCTTTTTTTTTGGTCTTTTTGATACAGGGTCTCCCTGTAGCTCCAGCTGCCTAGAACTCACTCTGTAGACCAAGCTGGCCTCGAACTCACAGAGGATCTGCCTACCTCTGCCTCCAGAGTGCTGGGATTAAAGGCGTGAGCCACCACGCCCGGCTTTTTTTGGTATTTTTGAGACAGGGTTTCCCTGTAGCCCCAGCTGGCCTGAAACTCACTATGTAGACCAGGCTAGCCTCGAACTCACAGAGATCTGCCTGCCTCTGCCTCCCAAGTGCTGGGATTAAAGGCATGCGCCACCATGCCCGGTCTTGCTTTTACAATTTAATACCTTGCTTAGAGTTTAAAGAGTGACTATACTGTGACTAAAAATGTATCATCAGCTGGGTGTGGTGGTCCATGCCTTTAATTTCAGCACTCAGGAAGCAGAAGCAGGCTGATCTCTGAGACTGAGGCCAGCCTGGTCTACATGGTGAGTTCTAAGCCAGCCGGGACTATCGCGACACCCTATCTCAAAATATCAAAAAACAAAAAACTTAAAATAAACGTATCATCAAAATATTTCTTGCACTGGCCAATGCACACTAGACAGAATATTATTTATCATTTTATTCATTCATTATATTTTTTTTTAATATTTTATTATTTTTATTTTATATGTATGAGTATATTGCCTGCATGTAGGTAAGTGCACCCATGTGCTGCAATGCCTGCAAAGGACAGAAGAGGCCATTGGATCCCCTGGAACTGGAGTTACGGACAGCTGTTAGCTGCCATATGGGTCCTGGGATTCGAATCCGGGTCTTCTGCAAGAACAGTCAGTGTTCTTTACCGTTGAGCCATCTCTCCAGTCCCATCATTCACTATATTTTCTTAAACTGTTTTTACATTTACTTATTTACTTATGTTAGGGGGTGGCATACGTGTGCCACCATATATGTGAAAGTCAGAGAACAACTTTGCTTGAGTCCACGCTCTTCTTCTACCACATGGGCTCCAAAGAGCAAACTCAGGCTTGGCAGTAAGCACTTTTACGTACTGAATCATCTCAGTGACCTAATTATTTTAATTTAAAAAAAAAAAAAAAAAAAAGGCCAAAGCTGCACATATGGCTCAAGGTACTGAATGCCATCCCCAGCACCATAAAATACAAAAAGACTATTTTTGTAGTGTCTGACTTTTATTTGTCACTGTTCTGCCATCAGAGCTACAACCTATTGAGTGCCCCTTGTATGACAAGCACTGTGTAAAAACTTCTTGCTCTTGCAACTTGTATACAGATTTTCCACAAAGTGGAGAGCCACACCAGAGTTCTATAATCAGAGGCTATTCTGAGACTCTAATCCCAGAGTATAACACTAAGACTTGTACCAATATTGTGCAACAAACTTTTTAAAACAGCAAATTATTGATGGAAAACACAGTTTCCATTTTTAGAATCCTGCATCATGAAAGTACACACTAGCCTCTGACGAGCAGTGGCACAGTCAGGCAAACCTGAGTCCCTGGTTCAGAAACAAAGCCATCCTCACCTGCAGTGGAGTCCACATTCTCCCAGGCGGCGGCTCCCCCAAGTACATCATCCACTTCTTTTAGCTTTGGATACTTCCGGTTTGTTACCTACCAACAAAAACAAGCCTTGAGACTCCAATAATGTAACAGTATTGAGCAAAGGCCACCAAACCACAAGAGCAGAGAAGTGCCCTTATACGGCAGATGGTGATTAACAGAGAACCACAACTGGCCAACAGGCAGAGAATAAGAGGCTGCGGACTGCTTATCCCTTAATTAGATACTTATATTAATATTAAATTTCTGCCTCCCAAGGCTCAGACATCATTATGGAAGATGGGGCAGAAAGATTGTGAGAGCCAGAGGAGGTGGATAACCACAAGGAAACAAGTTTTCCAGACAGCTGGTCAGTTGTTCATATAAACTCACAGCAATGGTGACAGCATTGGACAAAGACAACATAAGCTCAAGTCAGACAAAAATCCCAGCATAGACATGGGGAAGTGGGTAAGAAACGGAACTGTACCTGAGGAACTATTGGCAACCAATGGCTGAAGGGGAGATTCAGTCTCATTTAAGGGTGAGACTCTTAGAAGGTTGACCAGGTTCCACTTAATGAACCCACACCAAAGGGGCATTTAGGGTCACAAACCTGACTCTAAAGGTGGGGGACTAGTAAAGGGGAGGTACAGATAGAAAAGAGGATCTAAATATGATCAAAATATATTTCATGAAATTCACAAAAATTCAATTAAAAACTTAATTTTAAAAAGTTTTAAGGGGCTGCAGAGATGGCTCAGTGGTTAAGAGCACCGAGCTCTTGCAGAAGACCCAGCACCCACTGGCAGCTAACAACCATCCATAATAAATAATTTTTTTTTAATTTTTAAAGAATAAGGTATCACCCAGGCCTGTTGCTACACATCTGTAATCCCAGGCCATTGAAGTAAGAGGAACTAGAACTCGAGGCTAAACTGGGCATAGTGGTACCCCCTTTTAATTCCAGCACTTGGGAAGCAGAGGGGTGTTCCTCTGAGATCTAGGCCAGCTTAGTCTACATAGTGAGCTCCAGGCCAGCGAGGGCTACAAAGTGAAATCCTGTCTCAAAACAAAGAATTCAAGGCTAGCCAAAACACCCAGGGTGGGAAAGTAAAGTTGGATTATCACGGGGAAGTGACAAGGTATGAGACAGTGTGCACTATGTACTTACAGAACTCTCACTAGTCTACAGTCCACACTTGAAGCATTCAGACACAGGAGACAAGACAGAACAATGGGCCCTCCTAAGTTTACATCCTAGTATTACTAAAGCACATAGCAAACTACACGAGACATATCATACAGCAATGAGACCCATGGAAAAGAAGGAACAAGAATGAACTGAAGTGGCTATTTTTGCTGTTATTGACTTTCTTCTTTTATGTCTCCATGAAGCCCAGGTGGGCCTTGAACTGACAGTCTCTCAAGTAATGGGATTAGAGGTGTGCACCAACATGTATGGTACAAGGGCTGGGGTTTAATATTTTATTATTTTTTTATGTATGAGTGTATTGCCTGCATGTATATAAGTGCACCCGTGTTGAGCAATGCCCTCTGTCCAGAAGAGAGTATTGGATTTCCCTGGAACTGGAGTTACGGATGGTTTTTAGCTGCCATGTAGGTGCTGATAATTGAACCCAGGTCCTCTGTAAGAGCATCCAGTGCTCTTAACCACCGAGCCATCTCTCCATACCCTAGGGCTGGGGTTTTTAATAGGGTAATCAATATAAGAAGTGAGACCAGGGAGGGCATGATGGCCACACCTTTAATCCCAATACAGGAGAGGCAGAGGCCGCTGGATTTCTGTGACTTCCAAGCCATACTAGTCTACAAAGTGAGTTCCAGGTCAGCTGGGACTGGGGCTACGATGAGACCCTGTCTTTAAAAAAATGAGAGACAGACAGAGACAGGGGCTGGAGAAAAGGCTCAACGGTTAAAGGCACTTGCTGCTCCTACGAAGGACCTGGGTTTGGCTCCCAGTACCTACATGGCAGCTAACAACCGTTTGTAACTCCAGTTCTAGGGAATCCAACACGCTCTTCTGGCCTTTACAGGCAAAAGGCACGCATTTGGTGCCCATACATGTAAGTAAACACTCATACACATAAAATTTTTTAAATCGTCAAAACAATGAGACCAATGAGGGAAGTATCTATCCAGGGAAGAATGACATTGGCAACGGAACGTGAAAAGCCCTATCGGTGCTGGGTGCACGGTGGCGGTCCTCCAGAAGAGAGGTGTTACAGGAGCTGGGGCAAAAGAGCAAGAGGAAGAGCTTGAAAACCTGAGATCAGAGAAGGTGGGAAGCGAATCGCAGCCTGGATCTCTAGATTTTAACTGGACTTCTTCGGCTACTTTTTTGAATGTCACAAAGGGAAGCAGCAGGAAACCCAAGGCCGGGGCGACTGCACCCACGTATCAACGGCTGAACCCGGGGCGCACCGGCCCCGGGGCTCACCTTGCGGGTGATATTGTGTACGTAGGGACAAGTGTTGCAGGCGAAGCGGTGGCAGCGCTGTCCCTCCTCCACTATCAGCCCGTTTCCACAGCTCGGACAGAAGAGCAGCATCGCTCCGGCTTCCCGAAGAGTCCCACAGCCTCGGGCACCGACTAGCCGCACGCCCCGGCTCCGCGGGAGCCAGCAACAAAAGTTGGCTCCTCATATTCCCAGTAGGCATTGCGGCCAGCAGCCTCGATCATCCCATTGGTCACTACAGATGACGCTCTTTCCCATCCACCAATAGCATGCTTTCTGCACGTTCCCAGCTTTCCCAGCGGCTGGCAGCCTCGCACGTCTCATTGGTCGCTGAAGCTACCGTCCCAGGGCATTAATGGCAGGGGCCGACACAGGTCCTTCGCATTTAGCCTCTCCACCTGGCGGGTAGTGCAGCTGAAGAGAGCGGGACCTGCAACACCTGGGCAGCAGCTGGCAGCCCTGGAGGACCCGGAGGCCGCCGGTCGCCCCGAGGCACCGGAGGACGAAGAGGATGAAGAGGAGACATTGCCGCACTCCGAGGCCGTCGATGTGTTCCAGGAGGGTCTCGCCATGGTGGTGCAGGACCCGCTGCTCTGCGATCTTCCCATCCAGGTGCGCGGCAGGGTCCTGGGGGTATGGATGGCAGCCACTGCCCCGCCCGAGGAAGGACCTTCTGAGGGGCACCAGAACACTCCCTCGCCAGGGTGCAAAGTTGAACAGATACTGATTTTTGTTTTTTGAGACAGGGTCTCCCTGTAGCCCAAGCTGGCCTGGAACTCACTGTGTAGACCAGGCTGGACTCCCATATCACAGATCCGCCTGCCTCTGCCTCCCGAGTGCTGGGATTGAAGACGTCCTTTCCCACACCCGAGATACTGATTTTAAACACGAGTTCGGTGTGACTGGTCTTTTCCATTTGCCACAATCGTCAATATGCATTTTCACAGTAATTCTGTAGTGTTTTTAAAGTCTTGCCCATCATGTTTTTTTAATTAATGTGTGCCTGCACAATAGTGGGAGCCCTTCACATGCTAGACAAGTGCTCCACCACTGACCTATACTGCTATCACCACTAATACTTTATGCAATGTTTTACTAAAATATTTCTTGTCGGGGCTGGAGAGATGACTCAGCGGTTAAGAACACTGGCTGTTCTTGCAGAAGACCAGGGTTCAAATCCCAGCACCCACATAGCAGCTAACAACTGTCATAACTCCAGTTCCAGGGGATCCAATGGCCTCTTCTGTCCTCCACAGGCATTGCACAACACGGGTGCACTTACCTACATGCAGGCAATACACTCATACACATAAAATAAAAATAATAAATAATTTTTTAAATATTTCTTGTCATCACTGGTTTTGGGTACCTGGTAAATTTTGCAATCCCGCCTCAACCTAGTCCTGAGGCACTGGCCTGGATCCTGTTCATAAAGGACTTTCAGTCAGTGTTCTTATGAAGCCCTATTCTCCCTCTTGTTCCCTGACACATAGTAGGCAAGAAACCCTTCTTGCCCTTCATAATATGGAGCACTTTTTGGACACTATCAGCTTGGTTTCCTTTGTTGTCTGGGTGTTTAAAAAAGAGCCAGTATGCCCAGTGGTGGCGCACACCTTTAATCCCAGCACTTGGGAGGCAGAGGCAGGAGGATCTCTGGATCTCTGAGTTTGGGCCAGCCTGGTCTACATAGTGAGTTCCAGTCCAGCTGGGGCTACAGGGAGACCCTGTCTCAAAAACACCAAAAAAATAAGAAATAAATAAAAAAGCCAGTGTTCCCACCTCAGTCTTTGGTCTTTCCTAGGTTACTTTAGAAGAAGTCAACTCCCAGATAGCACTGGAGTATGGCCAAGCAATGACAGTCCGAGTGTGCAAGATGGATGGAGAAGTAATGCGTAAGTACAATCCTTCCTTTAAGCCCAAGTTTTCACATCAACAAGGTATTAGCAGAGCTAGTCAGTGAGAAACTCGGGGCCATGCCCAATAGTAGAACAGCCACCCTACCCAACAAAGCACAGCCCACAGGATCTGGGTTTCTCTCCCACTGCCTGTGGCACTCTCGGTAGACTCCCACATGTCCATGGTTGCAGCTGTGGTCGTCGTGCAGAATGCCACGGTCTTAGACCTGAAGAAGGCCATCCAGAGATACGTGCAGCTAAAGCAGGAACGTGAAGGAGGCATTCAGCACATCAGCTGGTAAGTGAGGCTCCTTCTCTGAACCATTCCCAGGTCTGAGTGGAGAACCAAGTTTCAGCTCTTCATGTATACACCACCAATGCTCCACTACCAAGTAGTGACTGCAGGAGTCCTTGTCATGAGAGCCTTCAGACAGGTTGGGTGATTCTGTGCCAGGGTCCTGCCCCAATGAAGCCCCATTCTCCCTCCTGCCTCAGCTACTTTTCTAAACATACCCTTTCACTGACATCACCCCACCTACACTGCTGGGTATCTTCCCTTGGAGACCTAATACATTAGTGTCTAGAGGTCTGACCCTAGATATAAATGATAAATCTTCCCTCCTCACCAGGGTGCTGTTGGCCCTCACTCTATTGTATCAAGTATCCACTTATCTGAATCTCTTGGTATTATCATCTATTTCACTGGTGTTTGGTTGAGCTGCCTCAATACAGGGCCTCCTGCAGCTGAATCAGGCCTGACACAGCATAGGAAAAAAAAAAAATGGAAGGGGAATATAGCTGTCCTAAGCCCCTTAGGGCTGTGTAGTGCAAGCCTTTATCATCACAGCTGCTCAGCTCACACTCCTCAGGGTGGCATGAGCATCATTTGGGTCCCCTTCTTGCAGGTCCTATGTATGGCGAACATACCATTTGACCTCAGCTGGAGAGAAGCTCACAGAGGACAGGAAGAAGCTCAGAGAGTAAGTTGAGTCCATGTCCTGAGTTTTAGTCCAGGGTCTGTGGCCCTCTAGTGCTCTGTGTTCTAGCAGAGGGTTATGCAGGAGGGTCCCACAAGAGTTTTCCTGGGGCCCTCCATTAAATGCTGGATCTGCTTGTTCTCACAGCAATCTAGGGCCATATGGGGTGGGGAGGAAGGAAAGGAAAAGAGATGTAGAAAGGCTCATATGATCTGGGCCTATGGGGGACACTGCCCAGCCTCACCTGGTTTTTCTTGGTGACTTTTATGGCGGTTAGGCACTATACCTTTCCATCTTTTTCAGTTATGGTATCCGGAATCGAGATGAAGTTTCCTTCATCAAAAAACTGAGGCAAAAGTGAACCCAGACAAGGACAATTATTCTCTGGTGATCTGGAGTCTCCCAGCAAGATGGAGCCCTCTCCTGATACTCGCAGAAAAGGGTGTTGGGGTAGCTGCATCCCTGGTGTGCCTGTAACCCTGGTGTACCCAGCTGGAGCTGTCAGCATGAGCCCTGAGGCCCTGAGGACTAGGATAGGATGAGCCTCTGTCTCTTGCTTGCCTATGAATTTGACCCTGAAGATCTCACATGGCTATAGGCCTGGCCCACTGAATAAACCTGTTTGCTTTGTATATGGAAAGCCACAGTGTCCCATGTGAGAGAGCTTAAGTATTAGAGGTCATGCCTGAGCCTGACCTCAGGTCACACTACTTACCTCTTACCATGACCTCACAGCAAGAAGAAAATTCAAGCTGAGCAGCTAGCTTTCCTTTCTGTTGTGGGGAGACAAGAGCCTGCATCCCGGAGCCTATGGTGGGAGCCAGCAGGTGACACAGGTAGGAGTGGAGGGTTCAAGCCCCCACCTGCAGATTCCCTATAACCATGCATTCCCCAAGCTCTGTAGAGAGACAGCATGGTGGGGAATTAACTGCTGGCATGCAGGATGTTCCCCACTGTGGAGAGGCAGCAGCATATCCCTAGGTCCATGTCCAATACTATACAGAGAGGTAAAAGCCTGTAATGCCTATGATGTAGGGAATTGCACTTCCAAGTCCTTTAGGGCCTCTCTGCATAGCCCATCCAGAAATCAGGAAATGAGACAGCCCTTGTCTAGTTAGTGGCAGCTAAAACGCTCCCGGTCCATTTATTGGCCACATGAGGTGGTCGTCAAGGGACGAGTTAAAAGGTTATCATGAGAACTCATGTAATAAATGTCCAGCAGAAGAGGTCCAATCGGAGTGACAAGGCACAAGAGGTCTGTGTTCAGGAAGCACCATCTGTGTTCAGACCCCGGAGGCCAGGATGGTTGTGGCCGCCAATGCCCAGAGCTGGTTCAATGGAGCTGAGCATCCAGTTCATACTTCTCACAGAACTTGTCGGTGAAGGGGATGCAGGTGAGAAACTCACACCACTTACAGTGGACTGGATAGAAGTAGAAGAGTACCACCAGGCCGGCCAGCAGGCCCAAGAAGACTGCCTGGAAGATGATGATCTGGCAGCGCTTGCGGTACAGGTCAAACTTGCCAAAGCTGATGTAGGGCAGGAAGGCAAACGAAAGGAAGAGGCCACTTATGAAGCCTGAGATGTGGGCGAAGTTGTCGATCCACGGCAGCAGCCCAAAGGCAAAGAGGAAGAGCACCACAGCCAGCAGCTTGAAGAAGGCACGCCAGGGGCGTGCCAGGATCTGCCAACTCTGGAAGAGCTCCACAAAAAGGCAGGCCAAAATGCCAAACTGTGATCCAGCTGGGCCCACCTAGGGACAGGGTTGGAGGCTGTGAGCTAGTGGGGCTGCACAGTACCTGTTACACCCTTCCAAGAGCTCAGAGCCTCATCTTCCCATCCCACCTCCCAATTTCCAGAGCATATCTGTCCTTGACCCAGACGGGTCACGCCAGCCACAGGTGTACACCCACAGGGGTCCCCACCCTGAAAGGCAGTCATACCTCTGCTCTGTATGGCAGGAAGATGGCACTGGCTAGGTTGCCTGTGACACCACTCAGCAGGTAGATGATGGCTATACGGTGCCAGCCTGCCAGCTTCTCCAGGTCCCTCAGGACTGTCATCTGGAAGCAGACGGATACCAAACAATGCAGGATCCTGTAGGCAGTGGGAGGGAGGTACTCAGCAGAGAAGGCAGCTTCTTCACCACCTCAAGCCAGACACTCCTGGGGACTGAGGCCACCCGCCCAGCCCCCAGTCCCACTTGCCCAGCGTGCAGGAAGAGAGACAGCCACAGGCGGTAGAACTGGTCAGGCACCTCTGGGTTGAGAAAAGGCAGGAGGCCACAAACGTCATCCATACAGTGCACCTGTGCAAAGTGGCCAGTCAGCACCCGCAGTGGCTGGGGGCAAGAGGGGCAACGTCCTCAAGGCCTACCTGAGAGCAGAGTGTGGCCTCCTCGTGGAAGTAGCCCCTCATGAAGTCACAGTACTCCCGAGAGGTGATCTCACACCTAGAGGGTCATGCCAGGGTTTGGAGGATGCCCAGCCTCATAGAGGCTGCTGACGAAGGTTCAGGGACACATTCAACCCCACCCACTTTCCTTGGCCATTTCTCGATCCCTATTGCTGGAATCAGGTCATTTCAGGCTTTGCTGGGAAACAAAGGTGTTGCTCCAGACCAGCAGCACATGCACACTCACCTGCCTTTGGTGCCAATACAGCAGGGCCGGCCTGTTATGACACAGTCCATATGAGGGTGGTTAGTATGGTTTCCAGCTGTGTTTTTGGTGCAGATCTAAATCACAAAGAAGGATAAGTGGATCAGGGTCCTCCCAGCTCTTGGCCTGATACCCTCTTTGGGGACCAAGGCAAAGAAGAAAACAGCCCTCCCTTGATTCAAGATCACACCCTGAGCTGAGCCATCTGCAAACTAGAATAATGCCCTTGGCCTCTCAAATCACCTAGCTCTCTTTTTCCTAGCGGAAGGCCTTGTTGGACAGGCTGGACAAAGGCTATGGGCAATGTGAAGATGTCCAGTGATGGGAGTCTGTGGCATTATTAAAAATGAGATGTGCTTGGGAGGCAGAGGCAGGTGGATCTTTATGAGTTCGAGGCCAGCCTGGTCTACATAGCTCCAGGACAGCTGGGGCTACAAGAAGACCCTGTCTCAAAAAAGACACACAAAAAAATGAGATATGGCCTCCTCCCACATGACAAGGGTGACTCTCCAGCAGTCCTCCACCCTAGCTTACCGGCCACTTGGTGATATCTTCTGGCCACTCATGGGGGTCTTCTGAAGAGGGCTCATCACAGACCCTGCATGAGCACACATAGTTAGAGCCTTTGTCCCCTGGCAATGTCACCCACCCAAGAAAAGGAAAACATCTACAGCCCTTGGGGAGATGTGGACAAAGGCATCAAGAGGACAAAAAAATAGGACTCTCACCTAGGGTCTTGGTGGCAGACAGAACCAAACTGCCTCTTGTTGCCTGCAAGGTCTGGGGCACTGGGATGAACAGGCCACTTCACCCACACTGCCAATGTGGACTGTGGAGATAGAATCAGCTCTAGTCAGCGCCCACCCCTTGCTTAGTTCAGAGCAACGTGGTAGCTCAGAGTCAAAGACAAGGCCCTGAGCTCCTCCAACTCCAAGCAGCTGTTAAGTTTACACCCCAGAAACATACACATCCATAATTATTAGCTTAGGAACAGCCTCTGTCCTGAATTGGGGAATTGGTATTCGCTCTGGCACCTCCATACAAGATGAGGTGGTAGAAGTTTGGATGAGTCTTTCTTTGTTTCTTTTTTCTTTCAAGACTACATAATAGCCTAGGCTAGCCTGGAATTTATCTCAGCTTCCTAAGTTCTAGGATTACAGACATGTGCCACCTTTTAATCAGTGTAGGAAAGTAAGGCAGTCTTCACTTAAGACATAATGCGGGGGCTGGAGAGATGGCTCAGTGGTTAAGAGCACTGACTGCTCTTGCAGAGGACCCGGGTTTGATTCCTAGCACCCACATGGTGGCTACGAACCATCCTTAACTCCAGTTCCAGGGGAATCTGAAGCCCTCTTCTGACCTTCACAACACTGCACGACAGAGGTGCACTCACATACATACAGGCAATACTCATACACATGAAAGTAATAAAATATTTTTTTTAAAAAGACATAATGCACACAAATAAGACAGACACTGGAAAAGTTAACCCAAACCAAGGTCACACTGAAGGTCAAATGATCATCTACAGGAACTAAGAATGAAGAGCAAGGACAAGAAGGGCCTAGTGAGGTGCCACATGATGTGCCAAAAGCCAGAATAAAGAACTCTGTGGGGCCTAATCTGAAAGTAATAGCGGCCAATACAGACAGTGGGAGCTACAGGACACCCACCGAGCACTCCTCCTCGGAAGTCTGTACACAGCCAGACCGGTCATTGCGTACGCAGCAGGCAGATTGTTTCTCCCGTTCTCGGGCAACACGGATGAAGCTGTGCACCTGTGGGTCCTGGCGCATGCAAGGCGAGAACTTGGCACCTAGGTGAATGAGGGCCTCCTGTAGAAAGGGAGACAATAGCTGTGGCACTGTCAAAGCCACAAGGTACCCTATGGGGTACCGCCAAGCTCCACCTCCAGTCCCACCCTTACCGAGCTGGGACCAATCCAGAAGTTCTCTTGCTGCACATATTTGACATTCTCATAGACTCCCCGATTCCGAAGCACCTGGGAGGTTGGAAAGTGAGATTAGACTAAGTCTGCAGGGCCCTCTCCTCCCAGAATGGGGCCACAGCGTATAGAGCCTAGACTCCAGTCATTTGAGCCTGGAGAGAGTGCAGCACTCACCGAGTCCACCGTCTCATGCTGTGAGAAGCCCACAGGTGCAATGCCATAGATGCATACTGCTAGAATGGTGACAAGCGAGTGAACGAAGGTGAGCCAGTAGGTGAAGAAGGGCCTGTGAGGCAAGACATTATCAAGTACACCCCCAGCTTGGATTCCTAATCCACCCCCAGCCTCCAACCCAACACCAAGCCCTGCCTGCAGCAGCACAGGCCCCAGTGTACCTATGGTCATCCATGTCCTCGATCTGGCGCTTGACATAGCTGTCGATACGTTTCCGGTAGGTGCGGTTGGTGAGCCGTCCCACCATCCCCAAACCATAGGGTCGCTTTTCCTTAGCGAAGAGCTTGC
Organism: Nannospalax galili; assembly: GCF_000622305.1. Classification (NCBI taxonomy): domain Eukaryota; kingdom Metazoa; phylum Chordata; class Mammalia; order Rodentia; family Spalacidae; genus Nannospalax; species Nannospalax galili. Next base: position 4,619,439 of record NW_008353596.1, read on the forward strand.
GCACTGGTACAGCAATGCGCTGGCCCCTCCTGGGTCCAGCAGCACTCACCACCTCCTGGCGAAGCCGCACCTTGGGCTGCGGGGCTAGCGTACTGCCCTCCTTCTGCTTCCGCCAGCCTCGCTCCATGGGCCTGGAGGGAGCCAGCATGTTCACCTCCTGCCTAGACCCCACCTGCTGCCTTCCCTCCTGGGTGGAACCAGAACACTGGTCAGTATGTCTCCTGCCCTCCTGTGGATTAAGACCCCCAGCAAGTCATCCCTCCTCATCCTCCTCCTGACCAGTAAAAGTAACCTGAACCCCTTGCAGCTTGGCAGAGAGGGAACAGGGATCCTCGAGACTGAGGTTCAACACCTTATCAATGTTAACCACAGGTCACACTCCTCCCAGCTAGACTGCAGCCCCTGGGCTCTGGGATTTCTGCAGGTGAACATCAAAGTCTGGGGTCATGTCTACTCCTGGGTCCTCAAACCTACAGTGGCCAGGTTCTATTCCCTATTCTCTAGGCAATCAAAGCTATGAATACTGCAGCAATGTGCCCAAGGGCCCATTGCTCCCGATGGCACAGAGATTCTCCCGAACCCCTCACCCACCAGTTGCACTCACAGCATCAAGTGGCTTCGCTCAAGCTCGCTGCGATCCAGGGCCCCGCCCGTGAGGTCCGCCTGCTCCGGGGCTTTCTCCCAGTCCTTGAGAGCTGCCTCTGATGGGGACTCAAAAACCTCATCTGGATATGTGGACAGCTCCTCGTGAAGGACACCTTCCTAAGCAAAAATGTGAGGTCAGGGTAGATCCATAGACAGAGCAGATGGGACAACATCCCAGGCTCTTCTTACCCTGGCAAAGAAAGATGTGTCCAACTCATCAGGGAAGTCTACCATGTCTTCCTCCAGGAAGCTGGCAGGAGTAAAGCTTCGGCGCTGTCCCCTTCTCAATGTGCCATCCCTAATGGAGCGGCCCTAAGGACAAGAAGGTGACCTTAGGACCTGACAGTGGGCTCAGTGCCATGCCCCTATCCTTGATGCACCAGGACTTACCTTCACCAGTGCTGCAGCGGCCCGAAAGCTCATCTTGGCCACCGATTCACGCTTCCGCCGCCGAGGAAGCCGATTGAAACCTGAGCGGGAGCTGGAGAAGGAGCAGAGGGAGGCAGCACCTGGTGTGACAGGAGTGTGAGGGGCACTCAGGCCATCAGCAGTGTCATCGGCCATGCGGAAGGCCCGGCCACGGGCCAGAGGGTCTATGATCTGGTGGAGTCGAGGAGATGCTAGGTCAGCACACAGACCCAGGTAAGCCTTGCATGAAGAGCAAAAATGCTCCCTAAACCCTGGGCAACTATGTGGACATCACCCTCACCCACAGCTCCAGGGTTCCCTTTCCTCCCTTTTCCCTTGAACTTTCCCATTCAGAGTCTGGGCTGGTGCAATCCCATGGCTCTTTTCCTCCTAGGCTTCCCTCTCTGGGAGTATCTGAGGTGCCTTCCTGGAATTATGTGACTGCTTTCCCATCCACAAGGTCCTGACAAACATTCTCTCCCCAGCCCAGCTAGGGGAGCAGAATGAAGGAGCCTGAGGGAGTCAATAGCACACCTTCTGCATGCCCAGCTGGCATGGCCCCACATACAGTGGGGGTGGCGTCTCGGTGCTAGTCAGTGACACGTTGTCCTGGCTGGGCAGGTCCAGCTCCCGGATGACCTGTGGCTTCAGCTTCCCATAGCGCTGGCTGCAGTGACGGATGCTCTTGCGCTGCCACTTCTGGGTGCTGTCACTGTCCTTGCTCACTCCAAACCAGTCTGCTGTCCCCCTGGCATGGGAAGGACTCAGCAAGGGGCAACCAGATCTCCCCCCTCCCAGGCAAGGAGCCTTAGAGGCCAACCTCCTGGGTAGTGGTCCCTGTCCTAGACCTCCAGTCACCAGGGTCTGGATACCAACATCTAACTGTGAGAACAAGTGAGTTCCAACTCTGGACATCCCTAAACATTTATGCAACCCCAATTCTCAATAGAGCAGTCTGCATGCCTATCAGCAGAAGGTTCACATAGGTCCTCACCCCTCCCTGAGTCTAGAGAAGGATCTCCACCTCAAGCAGTCACCACCACCCTAGGACACTGCAGAACTCTACTGCAGGAGCTATAGGCTACCCACAGTCTTCAGACATGCAAACAAAAACATAACTGGCACCCACTATGAGAAGCCAGGGAATGCCAAGTACTCTAGCAGCTCCAAGAGGCCACATAACATGCACATGCAAGAAACACCAACACACTCAAGACCTGTATGAGGTACCTGAGCAGGGACCAAGAGAGAGACTGGCGCTGTGGGAGCGCCCTTCGGGCAGCCCGGGGCGCCAAGAGGGGCAGAGTATGGACACGCCCAAAGCGTACCTGTCGACTGTGAGGGGCCACGGTGTTAGGCAGAGAGACAGGAGTGCATGCCCAGGAAACAGGAAGGGGGAGTGGCAGCCAAACATCCCCAGAACAAGAGGAGAATGGAGTGTTATTGGGACTAAGATGGAAGAGACAGCTGAGACAAGAAGGACTTTTGTCCCATTCTCAGCCCCAGTATCTAAAGGGGGTTCTGTATGCTTGCCTTTGGCCCCCAGCCCCAGCCTGTGGAGCAGCAGGGGCAATGTGGTACCTGCGGATGGTCTGTGTAATGGATGTCTGGCGCTGCAGTACTGGCCGCCGAGGCTCATGGTGGGGTGACGGGACACGGGCTGTCTCAGCTGGCATACTCACACTCCGAAGGAAAGCCTGGCGCCGCAGGGGCTGGGCAATAAGATGATGGTGAGGAGCCTGGCCAGGGCATACCCAAAGCCCCTGCTGGCTAATACCTACCTGCAGGAAGCTGGGTTCCTCTGCTGCTGGGGGCACCACAGCTGGGATATCTAACTTTAGCCATGGAGGCTTCTTGCGTTGCAGACTGCTGGTGCTGTCTCTTCGGGCCTCACTCATGGTTCCAAGTGAAGTGAGACAGGCCTGGAGGTGTGGGGTTCTGTTTAGTAACAATGCTGATAAGTCTCCAAGGACACAATGGGTCCAGACCTGGAAGAAGCAATGTAAGCCCAACAGGGATGCTCACGGCTCTCACTGTCATGCCCTATTACATGATGACATGCTCTGTTCCTTACCACAGACAGGTCCTCCAACAACATGGACAACACTGTGCATCCACTATGAGCAAGACACTTGGTAGTGCTTAGCACACATTGGTGGAGGGCTCCTACATGCCTGACAATTACAGTCTAGTTAACAATAACCCTATAAATAAGTAAATGCTCCGTGTGATGGGCAGAAAACAAATTACAGTTGCCTGGCAGTGGGTAATAAGGACTTCCTGACAGCTTAAAGGTAAAAACAGCACGGCTGGATTGTAGGGTTAAGCGTGTACAGAGCCAGCAGGGCAAAGTCAGTACAGGCACAGGGCTCTACCCCATCTGTCCCATACCATCTTAACTACTATGACTTCCATGCCAAGGCAGATGGCCACTGCACATATGTGTGGGTGTATGACCAATCGATCATACAGAAGACTTGCTACACTTAGAGAAAGATGTAAGATTACAGAGCAAAAACCGGAGCACAAGGCTCCTTTGTGGAAAGGATGGTCTGAAAAATCCCTTGTAGCACAAGCCACAGTGACCATGAGGTGGCACCATATGCAAAAAAAAAGGCAGTGAAACTGCTAGGCAGGGACAAGTGGGGGAAGCCAACCAGAATATCTAAGACCCTAAACCTATCATACAAGGGGGCCAGTGAGGTGGCTCAGAGGGCAAAGACGCTTCCTATACAAAGCCTGAGTTCATTCTCTGAAAGCCACATAAAGGTAGAAAAAGAGAACCGAGTCCACAAAGTTGCCCTCCAATCTTTAATAGTAAGTTTTTTATTTGGTTGGTTGGTTTTTGAGACAGAGTCTCCCTATAGCCCCAGCTGGCCTGGAATTCACTATGTAGACCAGGCTGGCCTCCAGCTCGCAGAGCTCTGCCTGCTTCCACCTCCAGAGTGCTAGGATTGAAGGCGCATCCCACCACACCCAGGTAAAATAAAACATTTTGAAAAAATGACAATCACAGCCAAAGTACATCTACCCAAGAGAAGACTCAAAAGTCTGGGGAGTGAAGAACCAAACTCAATGGGGACACAGCTAAGGGTGGGGCTTCCTGAAGCGATACTTGAAGGGCAGAACACCCAAAATCCTTCAACCTCTGCAAAGCCTGCAGATCTCAACAGGGTCTGGGCTGTACTGATGCACCAAAAATGGCTTCCACTTAGCAATCTCCCTCTCCATTCTTAGAGAAGGTCCATTCTCACTGTATAAGCAGGGGAAACTGGGGCCTGGAAGGCAGTAAGGCTCAGGGAGGACTTGTGGACCTGCAGAGCTGAGGGCTCCCTCCCAGCTGGTTTACCAGAGACCAAGGAGTTCCCCAAGTCTGGCCTGGACCCTATGAAACCCAGGAGAGGAGCCAGGTACCAGACATTTCTTGCCTTGGTCCATCCTGAGGGACCACTGGGCCATGGAGAGAAATCCACAAGTGAATGCTGGGGACTGGCCTCTCTAGGAAGCTAGCTATTTGTGCTCAGAACTTCCAGGTGACATCAACTGGTACCTTACTCAGGAATGCAACTGCTTTTTCCACCTGGGTCACAGCCACTAGCTTCCATGGTTCCGTGTCCTTGTTCCTGGCTCCCTCCTACATCAAGATCCTACAACATGCTTTCTACCTGCCTCCCCTATATTCTACTGACATTGCCTTACCTAAACACAGTGTGGCAGCCAGGGTCAGTCTTCAGGATGTGGAGACTCCAGAAGATGACCTTTCAGTAGGGCCTGGAAAGAACAGCTGAGCAGCCTGGTTGAGTGGGAGCAGGAAGAGCACAAGCTAAGAAGGCTGTGAATAAGTACAGGGAGTCCAACCCAGCCAGTTCCTGCTGAACACCCAGGGTCCCCGTCTACAAACCCCTCCAGTACTAGGGTGAAGGAAGGTTCAAGAGAATCCACATGATTTTAAGCCTGAAGGAGGGGAAGAGGATACCCACCCTGCCCTTGTGCAGTGTTCCCAACCTGCCCCACCCTATGCTGTTCCTAATAGAGCCTCAAGTGAGTGGGATTCAAAGGCCTGGGGGAGGGGCATGCTCAGGCTGGACAAAGAGTCTGGGCCAGGGAGCAGCACACTGCCAGCCCACAGTGGCTCAGTGTCTAGATCTCCCCCAGGCGCACAGTGGGCTCTTGTTCCCTGACAGCCCTGACTTTTCCCCTCTGCTGGCCCCAGTACAGTGGGAAACCATAGCCCATGGAGAGGCAAGACTGCCTGGGGTCACACACCATGAGTCACCCCAGAAGCATCAGGAGCCGCCCCAAAGGGAACCAGAACCAGAGTAAGTGGGAAGTACTGGAGAACAAACCCAGAGGTGGAAGGTGAGACCAAATCAGGTATGGCAGTAGCACCTTGTCAATACTCCAAGCAGCTTAAGCAAGATTCCAGTTGAGGCTGAGAAACAAGGAGGGTCAAGGAGCTGCTGAAGCACTACATCAGAATCCACCCCACCCTTGGACATGGTATAGAGGGTAGGTGAGGGGTTGTGGAGGGAACAGGGATCCATCCTGCTGTGGGACAACTAAGGACTCTTCAGGCTGGCCCTATGCATGGGTATAGTTAGAGCCAGGAAAGCTGATGGGGCAACCTAGGCCAAGAAACTACACATCAATGATTCTACCACTTACAAGCATAAACACACCTCAGTTCTTTTTTTGTTTTGTTTTGTTCTTTTATTTTTGTTTTTTTGAGACAGGGTCTCATTAGCCCAAGCTAGCTTCATACTGACTGTGTGGCCAGATTACCTTGAACTACTGATCCTCCCACACCCTCCTAAATGCTGGGATTACAGGCATGCACCACCACTCCTTGCAAGCCACAGTTTTCCCATCTGAAGTGCCTGGAACACCGTAGGTGCTCAATAAGTGACAGCTGAATCAACAGAATGGGTAATTTCCTGAGAAGTAGGAAGAAGACAGCCAAAGCTGCAGTATAGCCCAGTCTGGTGGTGCACATCTGTAACCCCAGCACTCAAGAGCTCAGGCAGGAGGAGTTCAAGTTTGAAGTCAGTCTGGGCTACATAATGAGACCCTGTCTCAACCAAAAACAAAATAGCAAAGCTGTAGGTGGGAGCTACATGTGGGAGAGACATAAGGATGCACTTTGCAAAGGTGTTGAGTACCAGGAGGTGCAGCCATGATGCACCAGGAGACTCAGGAGCACACTGGTCACGGCTGGTGTGAAACTGCATCCTCATGGTCCAGTTGCAATGACTGCTGCACTCTAGCATCCTACTTGAAACCTGTCTTCCCTAATCTATTGCCCAGCCCCAAACTGATCCTGGGAAAGGTGAGCACCAGCCTTCTCTAGCCTCTATGCGAGCCCTTTACCACATTATTAATGTGTGGCCAGGGGAGGTGATCTGCCTCATCTGTAAGTGGCATCATACTGAGAGTACTTGCTGGGCCTTTTGTGAGCCATGAGGCACTCCAGTCTCCACAGTGGGTCCTCCATTTTCAGGTAGGAGAAACCCATTTCAGTATGGGGCAGCACAGGCCTGAGACAAGGCCTTTGCAGTACCCATCCTCATCTCCAGAACACACTAGATTTCACCCCCCTCCCCATCACCCATCACCCCTGAGAAGCACAGAGGAAGAGAGCAACAGAACAAGAGATCCCCTGCTGCAGATAGCCTGCAGGAAGCCGAGGCCCAGGAAGTAGAAAAAGCTCTGGAACCCAGGGGAGAGTGGTACACAGGAAGGAAAAAGGCCACTCCTGGGGATGGTTGCCACCCAAGGCTCAGTCAGCACACATAGCTCAGGGGTCTCTTATCACCAGTCAAAATCTCTGTCCCAGTTGGGGCTCAGAGACCTGTCCAGGCCACCCAGTAAGAAAGTGACTTGAGGTAAGGAGTTAGCTGTACCAAATTCTGGATTAGTTACCCACTAAACTAGACACTCTGGCCCTCAGTCTACAGTCCAGCTGGGTCTCCAGATGGAGGGGGGAGGCACAGAGTTCCCAGAAGTGCCCTGACTGACTCCAGACATCTTCCACTCAGCAATCCCTCACAGGGATGACAGGAAGCAGGATAAGACCCATGAGGCTCCAGGAGGGAAAACTGAGTGCAAAAACAGCTTCAGTCATCAAGAGCCTAGAGGACCCCTGCCTAACTAACCCCACTGATCTTCCATAACCCGTGGCAGAAATCACTTATGTCTATCTTACAGATTAACTGGTATTCAGAGATGCCATTCACTGTCTGAGGTCACAGAGGCTGACGGCAGTTCAGCACCTCGGCCAGGTCTGCGACAGCAGCTTGCAAAGTACCTGGGGGTGGGGAGGCGAGGTGGGGGCAGTCATGACCCTCTATGGCCGTCCCACCCCCTAAACACAACCAACCCAGAAAATGGTCAGAAGTCAAGGAATCTGATCCTGAGACAGATTATCCTGTCCTACACGAAGTTTGGGGGGAGGGGTCCCTCACATCCAGGGAAGGGGCTGAGAGGTTTCACAGAAACACCAGGGGGGTTCCCTGAGCATGGGCTGGCAACAGAGTTAGCTAGAGTGATCGTAGGGGAGGGCCCTGAAGGTCCTCCCGAAGCAGGAAACTTGAAGGCCAGCTCCCCAGATGAGCCAACCGTGGGTCACTTAAGTGGACCTCCCTGTAGGCTCCCTTAGGGCAGCTAGCTGGTCATAGAGGCTATGTAGAAGGCTGGGAAAAGGTCTCGAAACCAGTGTCTTCAGTCTTAGGCCCACCAGACTCGCTAGCTCTCGTGGATCTCGAAGTAAGGGGTCTCAAAATGACGGTGGCGGAGGACTCGGCCTCAGGGACCTCTTGAGAATGGGCCAGCAGCAGAGTTCCCCAGCATCCTCCAGGCCTAAGGGCGGGGGCAAGGGGCTGGGGCTCGCCCCATGGAGGTGGGGAGCACCTTGCCTGGGACTGCCCCGGCTTCTAGGTGAGCTAAACCTGAAAAGCCAGTTTCATCCTTGAATCTTCTCCCCGCTCCAACAGGAAGTTGGGTGGGGGGGTTCCCAGCACCGAGCTGGGGCCTCCAGCTCCAGGCCCCGCCCACGCAGACAGCCACTCTATCCCAAGAGGCGCACGGAACAGGAACTCTGCTCAGGACTATCTGAACGGAAAGAAAGGCTGGGGGGAGTCCCCTGCCCATTCTCCACTCTGCACTACAAGCGTGCCCCCAGCAGGACAGATAGGCCCTCTGGCCCATTCCAGAGCAACGAGGGTCCAACTATCAACCGCGAAGCGGAGGCCTACTTCAAGGAGCAGGCGGTGGCCTCGGACTCGCCCTCGCGGCTGCTGCATAGGGCGCAAGCGGTCTTTGGAGGCAGTTCCCGAGTTTACAGCTGGGTCCCGAGCTGAAACGGGTCTACAGGGCCCAGCCGACCTCCCCGGCCCACAGCTACTGCTGTTACTGCGGTGAGCGGCGAGGGCGCGGATCTGGTGGCCCGAAGTCACGCTGGGAGCAGGAGTTTCAGACGTCGCCCTCCGGGGGCTGCGGGAGGACAGGAGGGTGGCAGCGCAGGGGCCGCTCCGGGCGGCCGGGCCCTAGGGTCCAGACGCGGGCCACTGCCGGGCTGTCGGGCAGCCAGGCCGCACTAATCCGACCACGGGCTATTTTTGTGGCACGCGGGGTAGGAAGCCGGACCGGGCCGCCTCCGCGGGCGCTCAGGAAACTCCGCGGAGGGTCTGGCCGCGCTCGGCAGACACGCGCCAGATCCAAGCGTAGGAACCCGGCTGCCCCGAACCCAGTGCAAAGAACCCAGTCGCTACTCACCGCCACAGGGGTCCTCGGAGGGGCGTCCGGAGGGGTCTCCACGGGCCGCCGCCGCTGGCCGGGAGGGCGCCCGCCCGGCCTGCCGCCTGGGAATGCCATGGGCCGAGGGGCGTGCGCGCCGGGGGCGGGCCCGGCCGAGGGGCGGCCGCGGTGACTAAGGGCCGAGGAATGCGTGCCGCCCGCCCCAGGCGCCTCCTCCCGGAAGGCTACCGGCTGCGCTCTCCCTGGCGGCCGCAGGCGAAGACACCTGCGACTAGGAGTCAGGCTGGAGCGGGGGAACCCCTACCCAACACTAGACTCAATGTGGGTATGGGATCGCCTTTCCCTGACTCTGGGGTTGGTCTTCCTCTTGTCCTGCCCCCAATTGTACCTGGGAAGGGAGGGAGGGGGGGTGTGAGGCTCCTAAAGACCAGCTTGAGCTCCCCTTCCAAAGTCACTCACTGCCAAGTCACTAAGTCTCGTGAGTCCTCGCTTCCCGCAAGTACACACCCCTGAGCCTTCATAGTAAATACTCATATATTCAACCCATGCACACCTGTTTATGCACAAATGCGCACGTTACTAAAATACACTTTCATGAGTTCATACTCATACCACTAACACATTTACACTTGTACACACTAACATTCATACACCAATGCACAGCGTGTCATGCACACCCTAGCACGACAATTACCCCTTCCCCTACTTCCTTTCCCCCAGCAGGTGTAGAGGTCAAGCTGCACCTGCCCCTCCTGAAGCCATTGAGCAGAGTGGCAATACTATTCCTTGTGTTCACTCTGCCTCAGTACTGAACCACCATCTCTATGCAGAAGTTCATCCCTGTCTAGATTGCTTTTTGCTTTCAGCTGAGGCCCAGGGCTAAAGGAGAAAGAGACTGCCCTGAGGCTGCCCTGGTGCAGATGTTCTGGGCCTGTGTAGCCGACACATGCCAGTCCTCCAGCTATGCCAAGCCAAAGATGGGACAATCTCCATACCTAGCATTCTTGACCCATACCAGGAATAAGCAGGGCCTGGATGCCCAGACTGGACTGGCTGGAGTTGGTGTCCTTTCTGGAAAACCAGAAACAGGTCACACTTAGCTATCTGGTGTCTGTAGGGCCCTTTCCAGGAGTGGATGCTGTAGGGGTCCACCTAGACCTATGTTGAGACCTGGAGACCTGTTCCCAGAGGTAAGAAGCACTAGCTATACCTGGCTCACAATAAAGACACACCCTAGTCCAGAAGCCCACCATCTTTTTTAAAATTTTTATGTGTATGTGCATGCAGGTGCCCACAGAGGTCAGAAGAGGACATCAGAACCCCTGGAGCTGGAGTTATAGCTAGTAGTGAGCAGTCCACTATGTGTGTGAGGAACCAAACTCTAGTCTTCTGCAAGAGTAGATAGTGTTCATATCCACCAGCCATCTCTCCAGCCCCAGAGTCAGTCATCTTCAATGCAAAAATTCCACAGAGAAGGCTGCCTACATGCAGTGACAGGAAAATGGCTTTTCAGTATTCACTGCTTCCAGGGCTTGCAGTTCCCAAGCTCCAGGGGGGATCTACAGCAGCTCTTCTTGCAAACCTGGCCACCCCCAACCCCAACACACACACACCCCA
>NW_008353596.1:4629919-4660840 GCF_000622305.1 Nannospalax galili
CCCATACCCCACCCCACATCCCATCTCCCCACATCCCCTACACCCTCCCACACAGTTGTTGTTCCCAAGAGTATACATGATCGCTGCAGGCAAATGTTCCTATCAGTATTTGGGTTGAAGATTCCCCAGGCTCAGCCCATCCAGGTCTCCTGAGCAAAGGCATCAGGACAGTGTGAGCAGTGGAGGGTGGGCACATGCTCAAGTCTGTATCCAGTTCCTCCAATCCCAATACCTCCTGCCTCCCCTACTGAACTATGCTTTGGGCAGAGGAGCCTACTACATGGAATCCCAGCCCCTTTTCATTGGCTATGAAGAACTAGAAGTCAGCTGCAATTTCTTAACACACAGAGCTGGCAGGGCAAGCATCTATGTAACTTCCAGGTCCTGTGTAGCACTGTCCAGTACATAAGTGGGTGGGAGCCCTGACCAGTAAGAGGACTTTCAATAGCTACCCTAGAACCCTCAGCTCAGCTTCCCCAAGTGATCACTCCAGGAGCTAGTCCTGAACTTTGTAGGGACCCTGAACAAATCAAAAGAAGTTGCCTAGGGGCTGGAAAGATGGCTCAGAGTTTAAAAGCACTGGCTGCTCTTGCAAAGGACTTGGGTTGGCTTCCCAGCACTCACACAGCAACTAACAACCTTCTGTAACTCCAGTTCCAGGGTATCTGACATCCTCTTCCAGCCTCTGTGGACACTGTATGGCACAGGTACAGGCATAATACTCACTAAAAAAAAAAAAAAGTTGGGGGCTGAAGAGATGACTCAGCAGTTAAAAGTTGCTCTTGCAGAAGACCCAGGTTCAAATTCCAGCACCCACATAGCTGTTAATAACTATCCATAACTCCAGTACCAGGAGATCCAACACCCTCTTCTGTCCTCCACAGACACTGCACGACATGGGTGTACTTACATGTAGGCAATACACTCATACACATAAAATAAAAATACTTAAAAAAAAAAAAAAAGCTGGACATGGTGGTTCACGCCTTTAATCCCAGCACTTGGGAGGCAGAGGCAGGTGGATCTTTGTGAGTTCGAGGCCAGCCAGGTCTACATAGTGAGTTCCAGGACAGCTGGGGCTACAAGGAGACCCTGTCTCAAAAAGAAAAAAAAGAAGTTTCCCTACATGGAGAATGAACACAAAGATAGGCCTAGGACCAACCCCTGGCTATTTGGGATGAAAGTAGAGTGGACCAGACTAGCCAAAGGCCTGAAGTCACCAGCTATTTCCACAGCAACAACCCTGTCCCCATAGTCCTAGACTTAGCAAAACAGCCCTATAAGCTCCTGGGCCAAGAGCCTCCCAGCCTTCACACCATGGGTCCCTGAAGGGAGGATGCACCCACGCCTCTCCTCAGCCTGCCTCTCCATCCAAAGAACAGCTGACCCTTAAAGCTCCCCCAGATAAAGAGAACCTCAGTGATGTGCAAGGGTGGTAACAGCCAGTTTTCTGAGAAGCAGCCAGTTTTCTGAGAAGCTGCTGGAAGGGTGCTAGTGTCCAAACCAGGAAGCAACAGACTGCGACCCAGCTCCTGCTTCAGACATGTTAGAAGACTAAATCAGCTTGCTGGGGCCCTGAGACAGTGAAACTGGTGCTAGAATCCTGTTATCTGTGGCATATAGAGCAACCAGGAACGGGCTGTTGGAGCCCACTGGAGGCAGCTCTAACCTTTCCACAGTCTGTGGGGACTCAGAACATGGTGGGGGTCCCTAATGCCCACCTCAGCCTTGACCCCTTTCACAACATCTTCCACTGGCATCCTTGCCACCAACCAGCACTAAGATGCACTAGAGACAGAGGAGGTCCCAGGTTCCCTCCAGTCTTGAACATTCTCTTACCCCTGGCCAAGCTTCAGACAAAACACACTGTTGGAAAGCCCAGCCCACCACTTTCAGCCTGTAGTGGGAGCTTCACACCACAAACCAGGAAGTGAGGAGGAGGGGGCAGACATTGCACAATCCCCACACTCAGGCCAGAACATCTGGAGAACGGGATGCTGGCAACCACCCCACCTCCTGAAGTAGGAGCCAGGCTGCCCACCAAACAGAAAGAGCTTGTCATTTACCCAAAGGTGGGTATGAGATAGCTCTCCCAAGTCTCCAGAATGCCCTCTCACTGCCTTCAAGCAATAAGAACCCAACTGAGGCCTCAGTTTCCCTCCTAGATTGGGAAGGGGGGTTATTCCCACAGGAAGGGGGCAGTCATTGTTTGGGCAGAATAGCTGCAGGGGATAAGGAGGAAGGGGGTGGGAACCACATCCAAGCCTGCCTCTTTAGTTCAGATTTATGACACATTGTCCCCCACCCCACTCCCGGAAACAGCACACAGTGCCACAAACAGCTGGATGACTTCCAGCGGGCAGCAAGCATGAGAGGCTGCCCCTCCTTCCCCAGGAAGTCCTGGTTGGGCCCCATGAGGGTGGGACAGCTGAGCCCCAGCCTGGGCCAGAGTTCAGTCCCTGAGTTGGAAAATCAGTTGGGGACCAGGGTCCTGCTGACTAGCCTAGCCTGGGACTAGATGCCTTGTTCATTCAAGAGTCAAAGACAGGGCCTGACCCTCTGTCCTGTCCAGCACCTTCCATCCCACACCCAGTAGCTCTCTGAGACTCAAGGTCAGGGTCACAGAAATCAAACAAAGGTCTGACAAAGGTTTTGACGAGGCAAGGGAAGACTGGATGGTGGGGGGTAAATTGTGCCTGCCAAGAGACCCTGCAGACCCAGAGTGGTAAAGGATGGGGGAGGTTCTGCTGGGTGTGGGGCTGCCACTGTGCTGGGGGAGGGTGGTATAACCTCTCTTCCTTTGACCCTTCCTTCCTCTGGGTCAAGCACTTCCCACTACAATCTGACTTGAAAAAGTTACAGACAGGTGAGTGGCAGGCCTGGGTCCTGGGGAGATATAGACACTAGAGGTGCAGAGCAACTGGAACGCAGCCAGGCCGGTGTTCTCTGCGAGTCCTGCCCTCAGCCTCTGGTGGAGGCTTGCCAGCTCCAGCAGCCTGGCCTAGGGGTAGGCGCTCCTTGCAGCATACCCAGGCTTCAGGGGTTGGGGGGTGGCCCACTGCCTGAGGCAGAGTCCCCACTGCTCCCCTTTCCTTCCTCCGACTGGCTGGGATGAACATGGCCCCAAGGGCAGGGGTCTCCGAATGTGCCAGGCATCCACTTTCTGTGGACTCCACCTTCAAGCTCTTCCTAGGGCTGTGTGGTTGGGGAAGGCGACTTCCAGGACAGGGCCCGGCGCACTCTACAGCACTCACTGCACTCCTGTGGCCCGGCCCAGTCCGTCCCAGCTCAGTCCAGGTGTCTGCCTGGACCATCTTGGGGAGCTGAGGGGCAAGATTCGGCGGCAGTCGGACCACTAGGGCAGAATCAGTGGTCAAGGTGGAGTCCCCAGATCTACCACGACCCTCTCGCAGGCTCACCCCACGCCCGGGCTGCGCCCTTCTGCGCATGCGCCGGCTCCGCCCCCCCCACACCCATCCCGCGCTTCCGGATGCCGAGTAGGTCCCGCAGCGGCGCCTCAAAGGGCGCGCGTGGCGGAGCCCGGATGAAAGCGTCTGTCGATACCCGGGCCCGAAAACCGGTGACCGTGACCCCGCCTGCCGACACCGACCAGCCTCCGTTTCCTGGACGGGCCCGCCAACCGGGGGATGCCGGAGCAGGGTTCCGAGTGGCCGGATATCGTGAGGCCCACCAGAAGCCAGCCTCGGTGAGACGGGGCGCAGCGTCGCGTAGTCTGAGCGCACGGCGAGCTGGCACAGTGGGTCGGGCTGCAGAGACGGTCACGTCAGCATCCATTCCCGGCAGCCTGGCAGCCTCGGTCCAACGTGGACGTCAGCGCCGCAGATAAAAATAATGGGTCTTACCCGGGCGTGGTGGCACACGCCTGTGATTTCCAATACACGGAAAGTAGAAGGATGATCAGGAGTTCAAGGCTAGCCTGGGCTACACGAGACACCGTCTACAGGAAAAAAAGAAAAGATAAAAAGCTTGACTGGGCAGGGAGTCAGAGCCACAGCCGAAGCCCAGCTCAGTCTGAGGGTGGGTCTTGGCCCCAGGTTCACCTGCCCAGCTATCCTTGGCCCTCTCTGTTGTACACAGAACAGCTGAGGATGTGGTCAGATTTCCCTGCAGTTTTCCCTGCTGGGTCTCCACGACCCTTTGATTTCTTGTCCCAATCCTGGTTATTCTGATATCCTGGACGTTAGGGCAGGTGACAGTTGTGGGCCAGCTGGGTTACACCCTGAGCTCTTGGGATGGGGCCAAGCAAATGGTCAGGCCCATGTTCACTCACTTGCATGTCAGGCCTTCTGGGCAACTCTGAGAGGACCCTATGACCTGTCAGGCAGTGCCAGAAAAATCCAGTTTGTTTCTCTGCTAGGCCCTGCCCAGGTTCTGGCTATTTTAAATCCCTGGCCAGGCTTAGGAACAAAGAATAAGGTTCCAGAAACAAATTCAAATGTTTCCATGGGGATCATGTGATAGATGAGAATGAGAAAGTACCAGGCCTTTTGTTTCAGACTGGAACCCACATTCCCTTAGGCCCTACAACCCTAGGTCCCCAAACTGTGTGTCTCCTGTGTGCAGGAAGTGTGAGGGAAGAGTGCCCATGCTGCCAACTCTAGCAGCCCATCATTACTTGGACCACATCCCAAAGCCTGAGGTTATCAGCTCTTAGATCCTGCTTATGCATCATAATGCGCCATCAGTTGGACACCCCATGTTGTAGATGAAGAAACTAAGAGGCAGGTAGATGCTTGATTTTTTTTTTTTTTTTCCATTTGTTACAGCTTTCCCGAAAGATTGGGCCAAAAAAGCAGCGACTGACAGAGCCAGAGCAGCAACAGATCCCACCAGGCACAGGCTGGATGCCTTCCCCTAAAGAGAGACCACCCTCAACCCTGGGTGTTCAGCGCAGCATCTATTTCTCCAGCCCAGAGGGCCACCCTACCCGATTGGGGCCAGAGTTCTTTGACCAGCCAGCAGTCACCCTGGCCCGGGCATTTCTGGGACAGGTAATGTAAGTGCAGATTTGGGTGCCATGAGCCTCAGTGTTTTCACTAGTTCACATCCCTGACTTGGCCTTCCTTATGCTCACATAAGTAGCTGCTTTGCCCATATGGGTCCCTGAATAGTTTAGCTATTGTCTAGGATCACTACAAATAAGGCTATTGATAGTGTTGTACCTGGCACCTGCCCTGCTTTGGCAATGACAAGAGGTATGTTAGCCTTACCCACCTGGGAAATAGGGAATAGTCCATCTGAGTTCCTTAGGACAGGTTACTTTCAAGGACTATCTGGGCTCCAGCATCTGTAAGGAGCCACTTTTGCCTGCTTTGTCACTGAGAGTGCTTTGGCTGGGACCACTGGGCTGCTAGCATGAGAATCACTTTGACAGCCGGCTTCTTTACTGCATGGCTCAGCATCAGTCCTGGCTTCTCAGCAGCCCCCGGGGCTCAGTGTAGGTGTACCAGGCATGTGGATACTGGGAACTGAACCCAGGTCCTCTGCAAGAGCAGCCAGTGCTCTTAACCACCAAGCCATCTCTCTAGTCCTCTCAGGGATGTTTTAAGCTACAAGAGTCAGAGAATCCTTCTAAAAGCACCATGATAATGAACATTTATGATATCACAAAACAACAGATGGTACAGATTCACCTCAGGTTGGGGTCAAGAGCCCAAGGAAGGTCCAGCACCACCAAAATACATCTGCCTTTATTCAGCATTCTGGGCATGTAAGGTCATTCCCTGTCACACCCACTTGAGTCCACACTAGTGAACAAGAGGATGCTCAGCAGAGAAAAGGGTGTTTTAACTTCTGTATCCCTTTAGTCCAAGAAAACAACCTTTTCCATAACTATAATGTAGGAAATGGGTCACAAATTCAGTAAAAGGTTCATTGCAGTGAGTTGCCAAGGCAATTCAGACTATTCTGGGTTGAGAATGTTGCCCACCCCCACACAACACACACAATCCTCCACCAAAAAAGTACAGGAGCTCCCTTCTAGAAGGGCAGCTGGGGCCCCCAGTGTGCCCCTTAGAGACATGGGAACATGTGAGTGTAGTTAGTGAAGGAAACTCCCTCTGACCACCTTAACTCCCAAGGTGTTCATCCCTCTTTGGTGTTTTGGGTTCCTGAAGGGATTTCTATGCTTCTATGACAAGAACTGATCCCTTCTGTTCCTCTACCCTGATCCTGTTACACTGACCCTGAGGCACCATGGGTTTATCTGGGCTCAGATAAAAGTGGCCTCTGGCCAACTGATCTCTCTAGCTTAAGGATGTAAGGTGCTCTGGACATGGCTGGACCCTGAAGCTCTTTTTGTGAGCCCTGGTTGAGTCAGGACTGCTGACTCTTCCCAAGACTATGGTCCAGGCTAGGTAGGCACTGCAAGGTGACTGGTCCTGCAGCTCAAAAGGCCTTAGTACTGGTGGGTATAAGATGAATGTCATCCATTGTGGCTGCTTTGGCAGCCTAGATTGTGAGGCTACCAGAGTCTGGAGTGTCCCCAGAAGCAATGTGGGGGTCCCCTGGGCCAATATCTTCCATACTACCCAGCCTCATGCTGAATATTTATGGCTCTCAAAACAACTCTGTGAGAGGAAGTGGGGAAGCAGAGGCCCCCACAGAGGGAACATAGAGATCTGCCTGTATAGTGAATCCACAAGTGAATCTTGAGGTGGCATCAACTCATGATCTGGACCCTCAGTGAACAAGAGCCATAGTCAGTGGTCAAGCAGGGCTGGTGGCCTTAATTAACAGCAGCATTCAGGCTGTGAGCAGGAAGCAAAAGAACAGGCAGAATGGAAGAGCCAGGTGGCCAGGTCTGGGTGCCTGACACATCCTAAACTGAAGAGAGGTCTAGGTGAGTGGATTCCCATCCCTATAGCCTGAGCAGTCTCACTGCCCACAGGTCCTTGTCCGGCGACTTACTGATGGAACAGAACTCCGTGGGCGCATTGTGGAGACTGAGGCATACTTGGGACCAGAAGATGAAGCTGCTCACTCAAGGGGTGGCCGGCAGACTCCCCGAAACCGTGGCATGTTCATGAAACCTGGGACCCTGTATGTGTACATCATCTATGGCATGTACTTCTGCTTGAATGTCTCCAGCCAAGGTTAGCAGTGCTGAGCTTGGGGGAGCAGAAGGGCTGGCATAGCCCTTCAGCTAGCAGCTGGGGGATTTCCAGGAGGACTGGCATAAACAGGCATTTGAGTAGGGAGATGCCATTGTCCGAGTCCAAGTTGGGGTTTCGGAAGGTCTGGCTGTCTTAAAAGGACAAGGCTGGCTAAATGAGCTGAGGCCCCACAGATTAGAGACCATGAAGCTGACTTGACTTGAGAGCAATCAGATTCTATACCGAGTTCAGAGTGATGCCCATGAGCACTAGGATAGAGCTGCAGCAGGGCAGGGGGTGGGGAAGTGGAAAGCAGGAGTGAGATCGGTTTAGGATAAGCTGGGCTCAGACAAGTGCCTTGCCAAGTGGCCTCTTATGAGGTATGGCTCAGTTATTCTCAGCCAGGAGCATTTCCATCCCCTTAGGGGACATTAGGAAACATTTGGCAACATCTTTGGTTATCAGCTGGTTGGCATCTAGTGGGTAAAGGCAGGGATGCCACTAACAGCTGTATAATGCACAGGATGGACTCCAGAAAACCTTCTGGCCCCAGATATCATTAGAGGAAAGATGCTGGTCTAGTGCTGCTGGGAGAAACCAACTTACCTCTGGGGTCCAGCTCTAGGCATGCTTTGTCCTGGCAAGTTCGCAGCCTTCTGTCCTCAGTGATCCATGCCTGAAGCCCCAGTAGCATCCTGCCAATGCCACTACTAACCAGAAGCAGTTTAGCAGGCCTATCCCAACATCTGTCTGCTGAGCCCTCCCTGTTTGCCCCATGGTGACCAAATATTCTGGGTTTGTTGGTCAAGTACTTGTGATAAAGAGAACGGTGGCTGCCCATAGCAGACAACTGGGGGTGTCCAGTGTAGAGACCTTGGGAGCCGGAGGTGCATGGACCTGTGCCTGCCACAAAGTCGATATTGAGTGAAACTCTGGGTAACTGGACATCAAGAGATGGCAAGAGTCCTCTTGGACAGAACTAACTCTGCTCTCTGGCCTGGCTGAACTAAGGTGTCAGCCAGAAATGGATAATGCTATAGTCTGTAAGGGAGGAGGAACACACATGGGTTCCTAGTGCACGGTGAACAGGTCAAAGGCAAGGTATGACCTATTAACTTTCTGAACATATAACCAAAATGACCCAGGAACATCTAGGTTAGGGACAGAATCCTACAAGGGTGCATGGTCTTGATTAAGGTCATCCAGGTAGAGCAGAGGCCAAGGACATGGATGCTGACAGGCTGGGATAAAGGTTGCAGGGCTGAGCAGAACAGAAGTCAGAATGCCAAGTTAGCGCTGCTGTGCAGCAGAGTTGGGCAAAGACATGAAGACTTGGTGAGAAGAGGTCAGAGGTCTTTGAATAAAGATGGGAAGGAACCAAGATGGTGTGGGGCAATGAGGGGCTAAGCTGTTTCTTCAGCCTATTTACAGATAGCTCTGGGGCTCAGTAATAGTAGGGATCATGTGTCCTGAACTCACAGGGACCTGCTCCTCCCTGAAGTGGCTCAGAGAAGGCACAGAGGGAGCCTCAGGTTGTGAGCTAGGCACAGCATATAAGTGTAAGGAAGTAGACTTTGCAGGCTTTCTTGACCTAGATTGTATCTTAAGTTTATTTGAAAACTGCCTGGTTAAGTGGTATCTGCTCATAGCCCACTGCCTGCTGGCTACAGACTTTTCTGGAAGCATGGCTTCATTCACTGCTGGATCAGCCCTGGGTGCTAATATAAACCTTGACTCCCGGGTGGCTGGACAGGGAGGCCATGAGCATGTAAGTGAGTTAGAATACATGATCCAGTAAGCAACCTTACTGGAGTGTCAAGGGTACCCACTGTTCACAGCTGGGAATCCTAAGGTCCTTCCCAGACATATAGAGTAGGGGAAATCCTCTTGGTGGGCTCCTGGGAGTATCAGTTTGCTATTTGTGGCCTCTGAAGTAGCCTAGAGGTTAGGGAGCACTAGGCCAAAGGAGACCCCAAAGAAAGTAAACAGGACTTTGGCTGCACCTCCTGCTGCTGTGGTTGTGGGGGTATTAATGGTCTTTCCATCGAGTTATGGGACTCTCACAGTATCACTGGTAGCTCCCAGTTTGGCCAAAAGGGATGCTGAGTGGATATGGCAGATGGGGATCCATGAAGCCTAGCTAGGAAATCTGGACAAGTCTGAGGCTGTTTCCTAGCAGAGTCACAAACACCCCTCCTGGGGGTGCTGGCTCTATAGGGCTTCCTGTGGCAGTCTCATAGCTGCTACCAGTTAAGACCTGGGGACGCTAGAGAGGGTGCTGATGCCCAACACTCCCCACACTAGTTAGACATACTTAGTTCTGGCTGTGGTGGAGGTCTCGCTGTCAGTATTGCCTGGTGGAAGCTTCTCAAGGCACTTAAAGGTTTGGCCATCTTGTAGATGCAGTAGGGAAGGGGGAGGCTGAGGGATCTGGCTGCAAAGAATGCAGGTTTACAAATGAAGGAACACAGCAGCACTACCTCTGCAACATTGGATATGCACAGAAGCAGGGGGAGTAGGAGGTCGGAGAGGCTCCATTTCCAAGTTGTCTTGTCTGTCCTACAGGGGATGGGGCTTGTGTCCTGCTTCGAGCACTAGAGCCCATGGAGGGTCTGGAGACCATGCGACAGCTTCGCAGCACCCTCCGGAAAAGCAGTGTTGGCCGTGCCCTCAAGGACCGTGAGCTCTGTAATGGTCCCTCAAAGCTGTGCCAGGCCCTAGCCATTGACAAAAGCTTTGACCAGCGAGACCTGACTCAGGATGAGGCTGTGTGGCTGGAGTGTGGCAGCCATACAGGGCTGGGGCCCAGTGAGCTAGCTGTGGTGACAGCAGCCCGAGTGGGCATTGGCTATGCAGGGGAGTGGACCCAGAAGCCCCTGCGCTTCTATATCCAGGGTAGCCCGTGGGTTAGTGTAACAGATAGAGTAGCTGAGCAAACAGCCTGCTCTGACAAGCTTTTTAATTGTTTAAACACAGAATAAATATCTTGTTTGTAGGGAATTATCCATGTCTCAGCCAGATCTCTCCAGCAAATATGCACATGTAACTAGCTCTTCCTCCAGGCTAGGAGGCCAGGGCACCCAGTATGGGAAGAATCATCAATGTGCAAACATAAAACCAGGGCAGGGATCCTAGGCAGTGGGTTGAACTATCCCTTAGTATAGGATGTGCTCAGGTGACAGGGATGCACTAGCCCAGCTGGGCCAGCCTAGGCCTCTATACCTGAAATGATCAGTATACCATCTTGGTAACATTGGGGTAACAGCTTGGCAGAGCCTGATAGTCTAGGCTTTTGCAGGGTTGTGGTGAAAGCTGGGCCAGGTGCTTAGACCTTATATACTAACTGCTACCAGAGAAGCAAGAATAAGTTAGTGTTCTGTCCACATTCTTCAGGGTAGCCAACATAAGGAGCAGGTTGGAAAGGGGTTCAGAAAGACAGCCCCTGAGGGTATAAAGGGCATGGCTTTACACACAAGTCCTGGAAGGCCTTCTCCAACTCAGTGATGTTAAGGTACTGTAAGGACCAGATTGAAGAGTAAAACTGGTAGGGCTGGAAAGGTGGCTCTGCAGTTAAGAGTGCTTCCTGCTCTTCATGAGGACCTGTGTTCAGTTCCCAGCCCCCATGACAGGCAGCTCATAACTGAAACTCTAGTTCTAAGGGATCTGACACCCTCTCCTAAGCTTCTACAAGCACTTGGATATATGTGGCGGATACACAGATACACACACATAAATAAAAATCTTTAAAAAAAAAAAAAAAAAAGATTGGTGGCATACTCCTGTAACCTCAGCACTTGGAAGGCAGAGACAGGAATATCAGTTCAAAGTCATACTTGGCTACATAGCAAATCCTGAGGCCTGGGCTTCAGTAGATCATGTCTCAAAAAAAAAAAAAAAAAAAAAAAAAAGACCCTTAGACGGGGCCTGCTCCTTAGATTAGATGCTACTGACCAGACTTAGAGCAAGAAAGAACAGGGGCTCTGTGGGCCTTCATTCAGGCTGAGGCTACCTATACATACAATGCCAGGCCTCAGGAATAAAGCTCAGACCAGGCAGGAGCTCTGGGGTTGGGAGAGGCTAGTGCCCATTTACACACCCAGCACGCTGCCTGGGCTCATGTGAGCAGTGCCTGGAAGACAGCAATGACAGGGTCCTCATGGGTGGTCACCACCAGCACACTGCGGAACTTGTCGAAGAGCATGAGCAGCTGGGAGCGCCGAGTATTCTCATTGTACATGATCTCCTCCAGGTGATGGTGGCCACGGAAGTAGTGAAGGAGCCTGGAGGGGATAGGACAGCATGAGTCTAGCCCAAGGCTAGCACTACCAAGGCCTCTAACAGCCATTGGCGAGTGGATCTGCTTTGTGACCTACCCTC
The DNA here is from genome assembly GCF_000622305.1 of Nannospalax galili. Classification (NCBI taxonomy): domain Eukaryota; kingdom Metazoa; phylum Chordata; class Mammalia; order Rodentia; family Spalacidae; genus Nannospalax; species Nannospalax galili. The sequence goes on from NW_008353596.1 coordinate 4,641,412, forward strand.
AACCCACAGGAGCAGACAAACATCCTGGACCTAGAAGTGAGTCCATGAGGAAGCACAGCTGTGAAAACCCAGAGCCACCTAATCATGCATCCTGATGTGGGGAGAGAGTGCTAAAGGCTTCTTTCTATGCTCCTATGGAATAGAGTTCAGTCCCTGCTCCAGGGAGCTTTCCTCAGATAAAGCCAGCACAAAAGCCAGGGCACAGGTAAAGGCTGGATCAGTACTTGGAAAAGTTACTGGTGGTCCTCCAAGGGCCTGCAATGTAGTTTGGGTTTTTTTGTTTGTGTTTTTGGTCTTTTTGAGATAGGGTCTCCCTGTAGCTCCAGCTGTCCTGGAACTCACTATGTAGACCAGGCTGGCCTTGAACTCACAGAGATCTGCCTGCCTCTGCCTCCCGAGTGCTGGGATTAAAGGCGTGCACCACCACGCTCAGCTATAGTTTGTTTTTTAATTTTATGTATATGTGTATTTTGCCTGTGTGTATATAAGTACACCACATGTATGCAATGCTGAAAGAGGCCAGAAAGGGTGTCAGATCTCATGGAACTGGAGTTATGGACAGTTTTTAGTCACATGGGTGCTGGGAATCGAATTCAGAGGTCCTCTTAACCTCTAAACTATCTCTCCAGACCCCTGCAATGTGGTTCTAAGCACACTCAAGGCTGACAACCTAACCTCTCCCATAACACTATGCCCCTACAACACCTAAGTCTGGGTGGAGATGGCAGGCATAAGGCTGCTATGATATACCTATGAAATCAGGGATCCTGATTTACCCCCAGGGCCAAGAATCGTGGACAGATTCCCGCCAAACCCAACATAGGTCAGAATTTGAGAGTGCTACCTTTCAAGCAGTGACAAGAAACATCCAGAAGTACCGGGTAGGCTGCCCACTAGATCTAGGGGCTTGGCCAAAGCCTGCATTCTCTGCACCTGGACAGTAACTCCTGTGCTGCATATATTAGTACCAGGTAGGGACCCAGTGTTTGAGACACCACCTCACCATGAGCTATGGCCAGTGGTTTTATATATGTAGTTGTATGGGGTATATCAGTGCCCCTTTCCACTTTGTCCAGACCCCAGAATTGGCCCTGCCCTACCCAGCCACCTGCTCCCTACCTGGCAAACATGCGGAGGTCCTCAGGGTTTTGGGCTGCAGGCACATTAAGGATGGCTGCCCGCTCATGCTCTGAGAGGCTGGCCAGCAAGTTCTCAGTCATCCTCTTGTTAAGTGGAGAGTCCCCGCTGGGAAGCAGCTCTGCACTGGAGTTGTCCATGCTGGGGCTGGTGAGGGTCATGTCATCACTGCTGGCTGTGAGTGGGAACAGGCTAGGGTGGGTTCCAGTGTGCCAAGATAGCATCGAGGGCAGTGGCAACATCGAGACCCAGAGGTCACTGCCATACTACCCCCTGGTGCTCAACTACATCATCTACCTTCACCCAGAAGCTTACTGCAACACACATCAAATTGTGTCATGCTTCTTGTGTGGCTAACCTGGAACACAAAGAGCTGCCCCTATGGGAGCAGCCTCTGGGGCCCTGAACAGAAGCATGCTGCATACCCACTACACCCCAAGGCAGGCACGGGTGTCTTGTCCCTCTCAGCAAACATGGAGCTCAACACCAGACAGCTAGAAGAGCATTTCCAAAGCCTTCCTGCCTCATCTTTCCCAGGCCTGAGGCCTAACTGCTACCTTGGAGGATTAGGGGGAGAGGATAGACACAAGTTTTTCCAGAGTTGAACACAATTATCACTATCTCCTCATGAGCCCTGAACCAGGCAGATGTTTCATTGGTCCCAGTGGTGATGGTATGAGGTCCTGCTGGGACGTAGGCTGGGGCAGGAGATTCCAACAGTGTTGTGGACAAAAGTGCTCCTGACCTCATCAAGCTCCTGCTCGAGTCCAGAGGCAGAGCCTCCTCAGACCCATGGCAGTATAGGGGAGACAGGACTTGTGCGTGTTGGATATGTGTATAGCACCTCATTCCAGCAGTGCCCAGTCTTCTTGGATGCTACCCCAACCCCATTACCAGACACAGTCCCTGGCAGGGAATCCTACTTGGGGAGCCGAAGCTTAGGGCATTGGGTGTGCTGAGGCTGCGGCCACCAACTCTGGCCGTGAAGGGGATGTCATCTTCACGCATTCGGGGCTCTTCTTCGCTGGGTGAAGCCATCAGGCAGACATAGGTGTGAAGCTGGATGAGGAGCCGGTGCTGCAGCATCCACACCACCATCTGGATGAGCTGGGTCTGCAGGTGAGCAGCATAGAGGTGGGTAGGGCTGCTTCCCCAGCTCTAGCCTTGATCCCTTCCTGGGGATGAGAGAGCCATGGCCAAGGGCAGCCCCAACATGTTCCCTGGTGCTGACAACACAGCAGGAAGGCCTCTTATTTAGGAGGAACCCTTAACTTCTGGATCACTCTGCAAGGCCAGCTCACCAAGGGGAAAGTAGAGGTGCCAGGAGAATCCCCAGATCATACTTGCACTAACCGCATCACATAGCTGACTCCCTCACTTCTCTGAGCCAACTTCTAGAGCCAAGTCTGTTCTTGCTTCCTTCTAAGAACCTCCTGCCATTAGACCATCCACTGCCAGGTAAGTCCACACACTGTTCAGAGAAGCAGTTTCCCTGTGATCAGAAAGTCCTTGCCTCTACTTGAAAGTCTGCTCTGGGAGCACCAATGGTAACAGAAGGAAATGAGACAGGGACCTACTGCTCAGGTATGGAGCCAATGACTCTTTCCCATGGTAAGGCACATTCAAGCCTGTGAGCACTGGCCCACAGCAGGGAAGCCTTGTGGCAGGTAGAACCCAACACTGATGGGAAAGCCCCTCCCAGGCACAGACACCAAACAGCAAAGCGTGAGCTGACTGTACCAGTGTTATCTTTGGGAGGTTCAGAGAATGCTGCTCAGGTCATTCATGGAAGGAGGCTAAATTATTGGGGAGAGACATGTACATACTAAGCATGGTCAAAATATCTAAACAAAATTTTAGAAATAAAGCATAGAAGCTCTCTAAACACCAGACAGCATGTCCCTGGGATTGGCAAAACCAAACCCAGCTCCATCCCAGCCCCATGACCAGGCCTGAAGCAGCTGTTCAGGCATGGCCTGGAATATCCACCCCGTTATCCAGACAGCTAGGAAGTTTCTGCTGGGATGGGAGCACTGCCAGACCCTCCCCAAGAACTGCCTGGGGGAAAGGGAGAGGGTACAGATGCAGAATGTATCTTTTATCCAACTGGCATGGTTCCTAAAAAACCAAAGGCTCTGAAAGGCAGCTTTAGAACTCTGCCACACTCAGCATGTAAATGAGCTGAAAACCCAGGCTCTCACTCCCATTCACAGTTTGAGAAGGGGAAGTGTTTGACTTTAAAGACTGGTTTTGCCCAGTATATCTGGCACATATTAAAACAAATACTTTGCTTTTGAAGATAAAGCATGGAGATCACCCAGCTTGTCTCAGACACCTGTCCTATCTGGCCCTGCCCTGGGTCCCCTCCCCCTCCCCCCTCAAGGCTCAATGGAGGGGGAGGGAGCAAAGCCTCCTTGGCACCAAGTTACCATCTCACCAGCATGGGGCTGTGAAAAGCGACTGACCCTGCAGCCCAAGACAAATTCATCCCCTGTATCTGCAGGACTCCCACCATACTTAGCCTCCACCTGCCAGCCCCTGCCCACCAGACACAGTCTTAGGCTGATATATTTTAAGTTCTCATGGAATTCTGGGACCAGGGATGCTAGGATTCTACACATAGATCCCCTGGCTAAGTCCCCAGGAGAAGGAATACAGGAGCCAAGCTCTCTTGGAAAGCAGGATCCAGACTTAGTGAAAACAAAGGTGTCTGCATCCTCTGTGCAAAACCCCTTACCAGAAAGCAAGACAAAGGGATCCTGCAAGCCTAGGAAAAGCCAGTGTTCTCCAGTCAAGTTCTAACCCTAAAGATGCCATGGTGGGCTCCATGGACCATAGGAAGCCTGCAGCATTTGCCCCCAAACAAAGGCAAAAATGTCACTGGCCCAATATACTTCACAAGTCATACCTGAGCTTCAGGCACTTCTGTGACTCACCTCCTGAGCAGGGGGAGCCAGAGGGCTCCTGAACTCTGACAGGGAGACAGGCAAGGAAAACTTGGCCAGGACAGATGGCAGGTCATGAGATGGGAACTGGCAGGAGAACTGCTCGGCTAGTGGGGAGTACCTGAGGGCAAGAGAGCACAACTGTGGTCACAGCCATGGTCTTTTTACACTGTTCCCTCACCACAGGCTTTCAGTGAGCAGTGGGGAATCATGGTGTGATGGTGTGCAAAACGGGTGGGCATACTGATGACAGGATGGAGTAAGGGGCAACTAAGCAAACCCAGGTGAACTAAGAGGGCACTGTCCTTCAAGGGATGGCAGGAGCCACAGAACCCCTCTGATCTCAGGAAGGGATGGCTCTAACATGGGCTGGGTCATGCAGCACTAAACCAGACTGGGATTGGTACCTACCATGCCAGTATTATGCAGTGAGAGCTGGCCTCGAGGCTTCAAAGCCTCTAGGTACCAGGCCCCTGGACGTACCATTAAAAGGTCTTGTTGGGCTTACCCCTTCTAACTCCAGACTCCAGATTTCAGTACTCACAAACACACGCTGGCATTAGGAGACAAGACATAGACGTTGTTCTCACACAGTGGGTAGATGATAACGGCCTTGCCCCAGTATACCAGGTGAGCTGCGAGCTGAAAAACCTGCAGACCAAAAGGAGATGGAAGGACTGAGTCTAGGAAGCCATGGCCTTCCTGCCTAAAGAAAATGGCCTGAGGCCTATGAAGCACAGACTTGTAGCCATGCCCCCTGGAACTTCAACTTGGAGCCACACCTTACCAACCTTCCACCAGAGTACTAGACACCACTAGCACAGTTTCCTGTATTCAAAGTTACCTGTGCTGTTTGGCTCCACTACTTTGCCAGGTAGTAAGCCCACAAACATGGTATCAGGGTGCTAGGGAACACAGCCCATCTGGGCTGGATGATTCCAGCAGACGCATAGCCTTCCCATGCCCACCAGAACCCCAGCATTGTGATCCCAAAGCAATAAGATGTAGAATCAGGGGTTGGAGAGATGGCTCAGTGGTTAAGAGCACTGACTGCTCTTGTAGAGGACCCAGGTTCGATTCCCAGCACCCACATGGTGGCTACGAACCATCCTTAACTCCAGTTCCAGGGGAATCCGAAGCCCTCTTCTGACGTCCAGGCATTGCACGACAGGGGTGCACTCACATACATGCAGGCAATATACTCACACACATAAAATAATATTTTTTAAAAAGATGTAGAGTCACTCATGTATTATCCCTGTATACCCAACAGTCTCAACTTGTCCTGTGTACTCTACCTTCCCCAGAGAACATCCTGCCATCCTACTCTCCTGTGCTTTCAGATACCAGGAGACAAAAACACCAGAAATCCTTTCCAGGAGAAACCTCAGTACACCCAACTTCATAGGGGCAACTAGGCCAGAAAGCATAACACCATAGCCCTTCCTGAAAAGAACTCTATGAAGTCCCAAGCAATTAGCATTTCTGCCTGTGTCATCAGGATACCACTCCATCCTCAGCAGATGGATTCAGGGTGGTGAGTTCCCCTACCTGAACACAGTGCCTGAGGATATTAGCCAGCAGGGCCCCCAGTGACCTCACCACCTCAAATAGGGAGGAAACAGCAGTCACTGTTGTCTCTCTTTCCTCTCATCCCAAGTGCCACTGACATGAGCTCTCAGGCAGACATGCCCACTGTATCCACATCTGCCACCACTGGCCTGGTGATCTGCCCACCCCATCCTTTCCCCACTACCTTCAGCAGACTTCTACTCCTCTAAGTAGTAGAGTGCTTGCATAGCAAGTATGAGGCCCTGGGTTCAATCTCTACTACCACCATAAATAAAATGAGACAGGGCTGGACAGATGGTTCAATGGGCAGGAGCACCCAGGTTCAGTTCCCAGTACCCACATGACCACTAACAACTGTCCAGTTCCAGGGGATCTGACGCCCTCTTCTGGCCTCTGCAGGCATTGCACTCATGGTACACATATACATTCAGGCAAAACACTCATACACATAAAATAATGTGTATATATATATATATATATATATATTAAAAACAGCTAGCTGGGCGTGGTGGTGCACACCTATAGTCCCAGCACTTGGAAGGCAAAGGCAGAGGCAGGCACATCTCTGTGAGTTCAAGGCCAGCCTGGTCTACATAGTGAGTTCCAGGACAGCTCGGGCTACAGGGAGACCCTGTCTCAAAAAAAAAAAAGAACAAAAAAACAAAAAAAACAGCTGGGTATAGTGGCACACACCTTTAAACTCAGCACGCAGGAGGCAGAGGTGGGCAGATCTCTATGAAATCAAAGCCAGCATGGTCTACATAGCGAATTCCAGGCCAGCTAGGGATACAGGGAGACCCTGTCTACAAACAAAAACTGAAGGAAACTGGGTTTGTGACACAACCAAAAGGCCAAGATGCTGAGGCAGAAAAATCACAAATTTGAAGCCAGCCTGGGTTACAGAAAAGATACCCTATCTCAAAACAGCACACACACATACACACACACACGTATATGTATATGTAATTTTTTATGTGTATGTGTATATTGCCTGCATGTAGATAAGTGCACCCGTGTCTGTGGAGATTTCTATAATTTATGTAATATTTGAATTTTCATGAGAGAATATGTATTAGGAATTTTATCATAGCAAACTCCCCAAAATTTGATCCTCTATGGATTGAGATAGAATGAGTAATTTTCTTTTTTGTTGTTTATTTTCCAAAGACAAGGTTTTGCTTTGTACCCCAGGCCTGAATTCAGGACCCTTCTGCCTCAGCCTTCATAGAGTTACATTTATGTAATATTTGAATTTTCATGAGAGAATATGTATTAGGAATTTTATCATAGCAAACTCCCCAAAATTTGATCCTCTATGGATTGAGATAGAATGAGTAATTTTCTTTTTTGTTGTTTATTTTCCAAAGACAAGGTTTTGCTTTGTACCCCAGGCCTGAATTCAGGACCCTTCTGCCTCAGCCTTCATAGAGTTACAGGACTGTGCCATAAGGCCCAGCAGAGTGATCTTATGTTGTGGCATTCACATCCAAGGCAGATGTTCCTCAAAGGTCCAGCACCACCCTGGGGCCACTATTCCCTACAGGGACATTTATAGGAAAGCAGTCCCAGAGGTTGATGAGGTAAATAACCAGGGCTGGGCCCCACATGGCTTTCACACAATCACACCAGCAACAAACTCTGGTTTGTGTCAAGTTCATCAGGGAATGGGTATGGAAGGAAACAACAACCACTTCCCTATCCCCAGACAAGACAAGGTAAGGAAGTGAAGGAGACATCAAAGGGACATCAAACGTTTATCAAAGTGGACTCTGACACTAAGGGGAGTGGGTAAGCATATTCCTAGCACAGACTCCATCAAACAGCTTCTTAGTAAAGAGTGAATGGCCACGTCCTTTCAAAGCTTTGAGGAAGATGCGCAAATATAGCCATCATCCACATAGCCAAAATGCATTAGAACAGAGGCCCGGTCCCCACTTCTGTGGGTATGCTGGAATATGTTTATATGTCTTGTGGACGCTACAAAGAGAAGCAGAATGTGGTCCTTGCTGGGTCTTGTCCAGCCCAAGAGATTGGTTGAAACATAAAGGCAGAATCTGCTAAGTGTTCTATAGAACCAATGAAGAGTCACGGGATAGACACAAAGAGGAACTTACTCTAAAAGAGAATCCAAAAGTCTTTTGGAGGGGAGTAAGAGTCAGGCCTAAGAAGCAAAGACCACCAGCAATGCCAGCATCTTCCCACTTCTCAGGCCCACACAGAGCCAGGAGGCCCAGTAAGAGGGTCACAAGAGGCCCTATCTCAAGCCTGTGAACAGGCAGCCTTTCTGAGGTCCCTGGGTAAACCTCTTCTGCCCCCTGGTGGCCACATGGTACACATCACCAGATCCAGGGCCTTGGCCACCCACAAGCATTCATTCACTTGGTCCTGCCCCTAGATTGTCATTTGGATGGCACACAGCCATGGCAAAGGTAACCTGACCAGCAGGTCCAGGCCCTTGACCACCAGCTTGTTCTGTGGTTTTCCTCCCCATACTTCAACCAGAAACACAGACAAGACTGGGGGCTTCCCACTGCCGAAGAGCAGCCCACCAACACATGATTCTGCAAGAAGGTGGAAACCTGTACAAAGAAGTCAGATATGCATGCACAGGAGGGTAAGATTACCAGCTCAGGTCAAGTCCCAGCTCTGCCCAGGGCAAGCCTGCTGCTCTCACTTCCCATATGCTTGCTCCTATGCCACTATAAGACTCTCCTGGGCTGGAGAAATTGCTCAGCGGTTAAGAGCACTGACTGCTCTTGCAGCAGACCCGGGTTCAATTCCCAGCACCCACATGGTGGCTACGAACCGTCCTTAACGCCAGTTCCAGGGGAATCCGAAGCTCTCTTCTGACCTCCAAGGCATTGCACAACACGGGTGCACTCACATACATGCAGGCAAAACACTCAGACACATAAAATAAAAATAATAATAATAATAATTAGGGGCCGGGCATGGTGGCGCACACCTTTAACCCCAACATTTGGGTGGCAGAGGCAGGCGGATCTCTGTGAGTTCAAGGCCAGCCTGATCTACATTAAATAAATAATAAATAAGCAAATAAATAAATAATAAAATGTTTTAAAAAACTCTCCTGAGCTGGAGGATTCCCTGCATACTCCTTCCTACCTTCCCCACCTGTGCTCTAGGCCTTTGCTGGGAGCACCTCTCTCCTTTCTCCCATGGCTTGCCTCACTTCTGCTCAACAGAATTCAGTCCTGTGTCTCACCAAGACAACTCTGAGGATGTAGATGCCAGAACCCCAAGTCTCCCACCCAAGAACCACCCTGATCTGTGGCAAGTCATGTAGTATCTATCTATGATACAAAGGGGCCCTGGGGATGCAGCCATGGAAAGCAATCTGCTTTCCTGATGTCTCAGCACCTTCCACCTCCACCCACAGGCTGCCTGCTCTGTATATACCCACAAGTCTCTTCTTCCCACCCTTCCAGGCCCCCAGGACCCCACCTGTAATAAGGCCAGATCAGCATCCTGGGCTAGCTGCTGCAGGTTCTTCACAGCAGATGTGGTCTTGATTACCCGTACCAGGGCTGGAGAGCAGTCAATTGGGAGCTCGCCCAGCAGAGTCTTCTCATCACTGAGCAGCAACAGGGCATGGTATGGACTGGAGGACAGAAGCGCATGTGAACAGGACATGAAGAGCCACAGGGGCCCCTGTACCAGGTAAACACCTGGAAAACCCACATCCAGCTAAAGCCCACAGGCACTGAACGGTGTGGGCAGCAAAGGTAGAGGGAAAAATCAGAGAGAAGGACAGTCATGTGTCCAGGGGCCTTCACAAAATTTGCAAATTACTGCTGCCTTTGGAAAAAAATTAGAACAAAACTAAGGAGAGCCTGAACACCTGACTTCCATCCCACCTCTGGGATTTCCCAGCACATTGTTTTCTTTTTTCAGTTTTGTTTTGTTGTGCATGTATGTTCTATATATGCATGAGCCTATGCATGCAAGTACGGAGGTCGGAGGTTAATGTCAAATGTCTTTATCACTCGCCACCTTTTTTTTTTTAACATTTATTTATTTTGTGTATGTGTGTGGGCACCTGTGCTGTGTGCAATTCTCTCCTTCCACCATGTGGGTTCTGGGGCTCAAACTCAGGTCATATGAGGCTTGGTGACCTGCTGAGCCATCAAGCCAACCCGCTACCTTATTTTTTGAGACTTCTCATTGAACCTGAAACTGTGCTAGACTGGCTGGTCACCAAACCCTTGGGAATCCACTTGTCTCTGCCACCTCACACACGTGTATACACACACCAAACACACAAATAAATATGAATAGATAATAATTTAAAAGTGAAAAACAGTTTCCGGCTACAGTTCAGTGATAGAGTGTTTGCCCGGCATGTGCAAGGCTCTAGGTTCAATCATTAGTACCATAAGAAAAAGAAAAAAAGAGAAAGAAATGAATCTTGGAAAAAAAGAAAGAGAAATGAATCTTTCCTAAGGCAACAGTACTAAACACAGGAAAAGCAAAATCCCCTCCACAGACTATGAATAGAATTATATAAAAATATGCTTAGCAAAGAGGAAAGCATTTGACTTGGAGCATAGATGGGGGAGGGTGGGAGGACCGGGCAATGAGTGCTTTGCTGTCATTTCCAAATGTTAAGAATGTGCTCATTTCTTTTTTCTTTTTCTTTATGGTGCTGAGAATAGAACCCAGGGCCTATGCCTGCTAGGCAAGCACTCTACTAAAGCCACATTCCCAGCCTTAGATTTAATTAAACATTATTCGAATAAATAGATGTGTCTGTGTCTGTCTGTGTCAATTCATGTATGCTAGGATTAGACTCAACTTTTTCCTTACAGGAAATCAATTAATTTAAGAAACTAATTAGTTCCCATGATCCAAGGATCACTGAGTAGTACATGAAGATAATCTGCCAGAGACCTGGCCTAGCCCCACACTCAAACACACAGCTCTCCTCAGGCTTCCCTGCTAGACCTCGGTGAGGCCCTTGGCAGGGAGCCCCACTCATCCAGGCAGTGCTGGGAGGGCCCAGGGGAAACCTGAGATGGATCATCTCTAGACAGAACTGGATATAAAATCATGTGGTTTTATTAACAGCAGAGCCCTACCTGCCAACTCTTGTGACAGGAAGAAGAAATGGAATGTTTGGGATGACGTAATTAGTGAAGTATCAGGCAGCAGCTAAAGGGAAAGGTCTTTGCAGAAAGTTTGGGAGTTCTCACCGGATGGCTTTCAGGCTTCGCTCGATGGCTTCGGGAGGGATCAGACTCGAGGCTGCGTAGTGTATCTTGTGGGGCAGGCAGAAACTGACTTCCAACCAGCTGTTAATATGAAGCCTCACCACACCAGATGTGCACAGGCTGTGAGGAGTGGACACTGTTACCACAGGAGCCATCTACCCATTCCCACAGAGTAACACACCATTCACAGATGCTGACCTCACACACTGCTCTGTTGGCTGGCAGAAAATACAGGTGGAAAGCTCGTGGGTAAGAGTTTATCTTTTTCTATCTCAATATACATAAGAAAATATGGCCAGGCCTAGTGGTGCACGCCTTTAACCCCAGCACTCTGGGAGGCAGAGGCAAGCGGATCTCTGTGAGTTCCAGGCCAGCTGGGACTACAGGGCGACGCTGTCTCAAAAATGACAAAAAAGAAAATATGTTAGGAACACACACACACACACACACACACACACACACACACGCACAAATGAACTTCTGACTAACCCTAGAATAATGTATAACTCAATTAGCCTATAAGAGCTCAAGGGAAGCCTCTTCCTTCCCTCCTGGAAACCTGGTATAGCAGAGGCACCTGCTGCCTACATGAACCCCTGGCAGACACCTGGCACCCACAGCACATCCTCCATGTGAAAGGACCTGCCCTGCACACCTGATGTAGGCCTAGTCACAGGTGGGCATGGGCAGTCAGGCAGAGTAGGACATGCCCCCAAAGAGAGATGGGATAAAGAGGGGAACTTTCAAGTCCCACAGAATATTCTAGATTGAGAAGCACAAAGCACCTACCATCATGAACCTTGCTAGTCCTAGCAGTGCCCAGGTACAGTATGTGTAGATACCTATCAGAGAACACTCCACTGTAGCAAACCTTTCACTCAGTGTTCTCTCAGTGACTGACATAGTTAAGGCCAAATATGGCAACACTATCCCCAACTCATTTATTTCATATAGCACCTTAAGAGCCATCAGCAAATCCTATGTGTTCTACCTACAAGGACATTCAAATCCAAACCACTTCAGCACCAGGCCAGAGCTACCAAAGGTACCACTAAACGCCTAAAGATGCCCCTTGGTCCACTCTCCCCACAGCTTCTACCTGAGTGGTACCAACCAAGGTCTTCTAACACAGAGAGTCTATGTGTCCTGCCCACACTTCTTGCCTTCATTTCCTGCCCCAGCACACAGATCCAACCATTCTTAGGACCCTGACAAATCTGGCCATGTATCCTTGTCCCCAAATGCCTCAGGACACCCTCATTCCTTCAATCTCAACTCAAGTGTCACATTCTCAGTGAGGTGCTGACCCCTGACCCTACCATCACCCTAACTCCTCATGACCACAGGATGCTACCTGTCTGCTACCTAATGTTATCTCCTGACCACACCATGATCATGGCACAGTGTGCACTGGTACATGAAGCACTCATGAGTGGAGGAGGGACAGAACCCAGTTAAGCCATGCTCTCTAGGAGCACTGACTTGCCCAGAAAACTCCTGTCCTGAGAACTCATTCTATTGTAGACATGTGGTCCTGTAGGTTGTCCCTGGAATAACCATACCCAGAAAGAGAAAAGGGTTGTGCAAAGGAGGAAGCAGTGCCACCCATAGCTCAGCCACACTGTCCCTCTGCTCAGGGTCAACAGCATGTGCTTATAAAACAGAATCTGTTCAGGTCTATATGCAGTCTGAGCAAGAAGCATGTTAGAGCACTTCTGAAATGCAATTATATAGATGACATGAAAGAGGAAAGGCAACTGCTTGGGCAAAGCCCCTGTGGCTGGTCCTTATTCTGCCTGTCAGTGCCTGAGGGACAATGTTCCCTACTGCTGCTACAACCCAGTCAAGCTCAGAAGAACCAAGGAGGCAGACACCTTCCTTCATCCAGTGCTTCATGATGATAACTTAAGTTCCCAAATAGGAGTATAAGATACATGTCTTCCAAATTTCTAGTTTCTGTAACACAGCTTACCCTACTGTACTGGATAGTTTCAGCTGTCAGCTTGATGCACCTGGGGAAAAAGAACCTCTACTGGGGAATTTCCTCTCTTGGACTGGCCTGTGGGCATGTCTGTGAAACATTTTCTTTATTTAGTGATGTGGAAGGGCCCAGCATACTGTGAGTGGTGCCATCCCTGGGCAGGTGGTTCTAGGTAGTATAAGAAAGTAGGTTGAAGGGCTGGAGAGATGGCTCAGTGGTTGAGTACACTGACTGCTCTTGCAGCGGACCCGGGTTTGATTCCCAGTACCCACATGGTGGCTACGAACCAGCCATCCTTAACTCCAGTTCCAGGGGAATCCAGAGCCCTCTTCTGACCTCCACAGCATTGCACAACACGGGTGCACTCACTTACATGCAGCCAATACACTCATACACATAAATAAAAATAATAATTTTTTTTTTTTTAAAAAGTAGGTTGAGCACCAGCCAGAGAAGCAAAACAGTAAGCAGTGTTCTTCCATAGTCTCTTGCTTCAGCTCCTGCCTTGAGGTTCCTGCCTTGAGTCCCTGCTCTGACTTCCCTCAGTGATGAACTGTCACTTGGATGTTGTAAGATGAAATAAACCCTTTCCTCCCCAAATTGGTTTTGAATAAACCAATAGAAAGCTAACTGGAACACCCACCATGTTTCCTTGGCTGCCTCCCACCCAGGACAGCAGCCAAGAAGTACTTTCCCATCACCACCCACCCTGCTGCTATTCCTAGCTCCCAGCAGGGGGACAGCCAAGTATAGGGTGGGTCAGCAGCTCAGGGAGAGTTCTTCCTGCCCAGGTCAAAGGTGGAAAATGTTTGAGTACTGAGGGGGTAAACAGCTCAATGACCCGTGCTTCTGGCCCCCAAGAACTATTCTTTTTTTTCTTCTTCTTTTTTTTTTTTTTTGCCCTTTTGAGACAGGGTCTCCTTGTAGCCCCAGCTGTCCTGGAACTCACTATGTAGACCAGGCTGGCCTCAAACTCACAAAGATCCGCCTGCCTCTGCCTCCCAAGTGCTCTTTTTTTAACTCAGGATTTTGCTGTATAAACCCCAGGCCAGCCTCAAACTCATGATCCTCTTGCCTCTACCTTTTAAATGCCAAGATTATCAGCCTGTATCACACATCCAGGACCATTCTTAAGGCCTCTTCCCTGAAGCCTCCAGCAATAGACCAAAAGCCCAAAACCTTAATTTCCCCAGAGGGCTGGCAGGGACTCTGGCCAACAGTTTCAAATGCAAAAACAAGTCCTTTTGTCTCCCCAGCAGGGAATAGGCAATGGAGAAAGAAAATAGGAAAAGACATCTGTGGCCCCACAGGATCTCTGCAACACTGTCTGTTTACTGCAAAATGTCTCCCGAACATCCATGCCTGCTTCTTCCAGGGCCTCAGCACCACTAGGAATGGGTGCAAGGACAGGCACCACAGACTGTAACTGAGTCTGGAGTGTAAAGGGGGTTCAGAGTCCCTCAAGGAGGAACACACTAGAGGGTTAATACATGTCAAGATTTATGGAAAAGACTCAGGCTCCCAGAAGAGGGCACTATTCTTGGCTTTTTCTAGAAGTGGGTCTTCACAAAGTATGTCGAGCAAACAGCTCCCAGAGCTGCACCCTTCTTCAGCCAAGGTCTTTGCAGGATGGAAAGTTCACAACAAACCCTGAGAATCAGCCTCTTAAGGAATCATGGCACCATGATAAACTTTCAGTATCCAATATGGATGGGAAGAGCAGCAGCAGAAGGGAGGAGGCAAGGCTACAGTGTGCTGCATGGCAGCCATCCCCATGGGAAGAAATAAAAGGTCCTATTTTTGAGCTCTCTTATTTAGGGAATAGCACAAGGTAGCCGTTAAACAACATGGAATCAGAATTAAATACCAAGACTTAGAATTTCAAACACCAAAGAGCTTAGTGACGCAGTCACCAACCATCCACTAAGTGTGAGGCTCCATGTACCATTTTAGGCACTTAGGGTACAGCAGGAAAGGAAACAAATTACAACCCTGCACTTGGGAGACTCCCACTCAGTGGCACTAGAAAAGATATAGCCATAAGCAGACTATATAAACCACAGACTTTTAGGGAAAGGCACACACAAGAGACCTGTGTGGAAGTAGTGGGGTTGGGACAGGCCCCTGAAGAGCCAATGACTGAGTGTTAGCTGTAGGTGTGAAAGAAATCAGGCTATACATTAAGGCCTTTATAGTATCTTCATAGCTCAGGCATCTCTGCCATCCTCCTGACAGCTGACCTCAGATCCCCAGCCTATACCTTTTCCCTTTGAACACTTTGTACTGACCTGGAGCCTCTTTACAAACTAACCAAGCTCTATGGTTCGAAGATACTGAGAGCTGCCACCAGGAGTGCCCTGAGGGTCAGATACACATCTGAACAAATCTCTGGAGAACATTAGGATAGGCACATTGGAAATGTGCCTGCCCAACCTCCAGCCTCTAGCTCTGAGGAAGGTCAAGTGAAAGGGTAAACCAGGAAGCACACCAAAGTCTATCAACAGTTGGGAAGAAAAAGGATTGTCTCTATTTTTACAACCTGCATTTTAAGGCAAAACCCAGGGTTTGGGGCCAGAAACTTTCCTGCTAAGCTTGTGTTTCTATTTGCAGAGTGTTTAATCATTTGATCTGAAAACATCATGCAGAAAAACACTATCCCCAAGCTTATCCAACCCACACACAGCCAGGAGAGCCCAGCCCTTTCTGCAACAGAAGATAGACACCCCTGCCCAGAGCCCTGTGTCTACACGTGATGACTATGCAGAGGCAACACAATCCTATCTTCCATACCCAAGATGGACTGTGTAAGCTTATCCTGCTCCCTCAATTCTCAGCATCTGAGAAAGAATACCAACTTTTACCTATATACCTGTCCTGCATATTCTGTCCTCTGCCTCACACAGAAGTCAGGCTTCCTGTTATACATGGTGGAATGCTGCACAACCAAGAAACATGGGTGAGCTTCAAAAGACCTACCTTGAAACTTCAAACACAGGTACATTTTTATGAATAGGAACCATAATGCTCAGATATTCAGAGGCAACTATGGCTTAATCTTGCTCTTGAACAGTTAACAGTATAAGGCCCCACATAAAACACTATCTATCTGACCAGAACTTGGACAGCACTCCCTAAGATCTGAGCCTCCTAGACCCTACCACAATCCCTGTTAACTCAGCAAGCCATTCAACAAACCTTTTTTTCACACCTCAGTAATTTCTCCTGCTATTACACAGTTCTGTAACTATCAGTGGATAAACTATGCTTTTCCACATGCTGAGCAGAGTTATGTTACAGACAGTAAAGAGACATCCCTGCCCTCCTAGGAGATACAAACTAAGGGTCACATGGGATCATGGAGTTCCACAGGGAGATACAGGTATTGGGATAGTCAGGGTGACCTCCTGAGGGATTCCTACTTACAACCCATATTCACAAACACTTGGGTCCTAGGGAACCTAGTCAACCACACCAGAACCCTGGCCTTGGTTAAAATAGCAAATCCACAACAATTCTGTTAAAAAGTCCCTCCCAAATCTGTAAACTAATTAAGCCTCACAACTTCTTGTCTTTCACCTCTGCTCTGAGAAAGCCTTTCTCAAAGACCTGGCTATTAGAAGATAGGACTTGTATTCTATGCTATCTACCAATGTACACTTCGCTTTACCTTCTTAGTGCTGAGGGAACAGGACCTCAACACCAACCATGGACCTGGGAGGATCAGGCCAGGAAAATGAGGAAAATCCATAGACCAGAGAGCTCCTGGGCAGTTGCAGAGCTGTGCCAATACCTGGCAGGGATGGAAGCAAAGGATACAACTGCCTCATCCTGCCTCAGAGGTGTGGCTCTCTGCATCCCCAGGGTGGGTTTCAGGACCCAGGACTGATTGGCATGGGAATTCACCTGGAGGAAATTAGACCCTGTGCACTAGGGAGCAGAATACCTAGTTAGGAGAAGACCACCAGTGTTCAACAGCTTTTTCACCAATACTCAAATTTGTGTCCCCTAAATTATGTCCACTAGGTGGCTCTAGGCTGCTTCAAGCCCTCAGCTGTTGCCTGGCAGATCAACAAAACAGTTAGCTATACAAGGTCTGATTTCCTTCCAATTTTCTACCACAGTCCAAAACTAAGAAATTCCAGTCCACTCTTTTTTCTTTAGACCTGAAGTTACTGGTTTGCTTTTTATTTCATTTTATTTAGATGCTATATAGCCAAAACTGACCTCAAACTCAAGATTCTCCTGCCTCAGTCTCCAAAGTGCTAGAATTATAGGCACGCACCACTACACAGGGCTTGTTTTTAAATTCTAAGTTAGCCTGATTTTTTTTTGCAGTTTCCAATGCTAGCTGAGACATACAGATTCCCACTCAGAACAAGGAAATAGTTGCCAGGGCAGGAATTTTTATATAAAACTCAAGCCCAGAAGGCAGTAAGTAGCTCTCCTGCTATAGAGAATAGTATGACAATAGTGTCCAAATGGGGGTTGGTTCCAATAACGAAGGTCCTGCTCTAGGTCAAGACCAAGGCTGCACTGAGTGTTCCAAAGCAGGAAGAAGCAGAAACCAGCCACATGATAAATGCCATTTCCAACTGCCCTAAAGTTCTCTAACACCCAGGAAATACACGGGAAGGTCACAGAGACAAATTACTAGTGGCAGCTTCTATCACAAAAGACAATCTTCTTCCAGTATTAAAGCATCTGTACTTTCCAAAAAAAAAAGCAAATGAAGGATCTGATGAAAGCATCAAAAGAATTGAAAATACAGATGGTTCACACATGATGGATCATCATTATGATAAAGCTGACTAAGCATTCTCTCCCTTTTACATTGGTTGAAATCCAAAAATCTAGCTGAACATGATGGCACATACCTATAACTTCAGTACTTGGGAGGTAGAGGTAGGGTTGCAAGTTCAAGGGAGGCATGGGCTACATAGTGAGTTTGAGGCCAGCCTGAAGTATACAGTAAGACTATCTCAAAAAACCCAAGAGCTATGAATATAGCTCCATGGTAGAACAACTGTCTAGCATACACAAGGCTCTAGATATGTCTAGCATACACAAGGCTCTGGGATGGTGGAGGGGGGAACCACCCAGGCTCATACCTGTAATCCCAGCACTAAGGGAGTCCAAGGCAGAAGGATCAGAAGCTCAAGATCTTCCTTGGCTACATAGAAAGTTCTTATGTAGCCTGTGCTATACAAGACCCTGTCTCAAAAACCAAAACAAAACAAAAGTCCTCAAAATTCACCAAGACTCCATATTGGTAAAGTTAGCAGAAAAGATATCTCAACAGCTGATAGAACATAAACCAAGGCACAACCCCCACTAGCAAATACGTTAATATTACAGATGCATTTTATCATTTCTAATGGTTTGAGGAAATTTATCTTGGGGATACAGAGACACAAACACAAAATAATATATGCAAATTGTGGAGCAGTACAGCTTATAGCAGCCAAACATTAGAACCAACTAAATAACCAAGGAAGGGAGCTAATCATGCAGTCAAAAAAATAATGAAAAAGTATTTCTTTACTAATACAGACTGTTCAACTATAAAACCAAAGGGCAGAATAGCACGTGCTGTACACATGGCTGCTTTCTGGGATGCATCCTGCCAGGGTGCAGCAGGAAAAACACTTGACCTTGATTTTCAAACTAAATGAATATACAATTTTTTCAAACATTGAAATTTTTAAAAAGGAATGAAAATTACAACAATGTTAACAGTGATTATTGCTGGGTGTGGGATTATACGTGGCTCTTGTTTTTTATACTCTTTCAAATTTCCAAATGTCCACAATGAACATGCATTGTCGGTGAAATCTGAAAAGTTTTTTTTTTATATTTACTTATTTATGGTGGAGGGAGCACATACCACAGCACATGGGTGGAGGTCAAAGGCAATTTGTCATATGGGTTCTGGGGATAAAACTTAGGTTGTCAGGTGTTACAGCAAGTGCCTTTATGTGCTAAGCCATCTTGCTGGTCCCAAATGGTTTTTTTGTTTGGTTTTTGGTTTTTGGTTTGTTTTTTTTTTTTTTTTTTGGTCTTTTTGAGACAGGGTCTCTCTGTAGCCCCAGTTGTCCTGGAACTCACTATGTAGACCAGGCTGGCCTTGAACTCACAGAGATCCACCTGCCTCTGCCTCTGCCTCCCAAGGGCTCAAATTAAAGGTGTGCGCCACCACACCCAGCACCCAAATCATTTTTTTTTTAAAGTTCGTGACTATAAAAAAAGGTTGGGAAGAAAAAAGGAACATGCCTATAATCCAGCAGTACTCCTGTTCTACATAGTTGAGATTGTGTCTCAAAAAGAAAGAAAGAAAAGAAGAAAGAAAGAAAGAAAGAAAGAAAGAAAGAAAGAAAGAAAGAAAGAAAGAAAGAAAGAAAGAAAGAAGGAAAGAAAGAAAGGATCCTATTTAAAAAGCCTCACTGTTTATATCCCACTGAGCCATGGACACTGGAGCTCACCAGCCATATCTCTCAGGTCAGGCCACCTTCTCCAAAGTATGTAGAGACCACCATGAGGGTGCAAAGGCCCACAGAGGCTTGGGG
>NW_008353596.1:4660850-4691787 GCF_000622305.1 Nannospalax galili
GCGCGACATCCAGCTGAACACAGGACAAAGGAGAGTGGAGTGTGGGAAAATAAGAGAGCAAAGAATGAGGGAGAAGAGGGACAGAAGACAGGATGACACAAAAGAGGGAGGCAGAGATGCCTGAAGAGGTCTGCACTAAGGAGAGAGGTCTGGGTCAGATGTACTACCTGCCCAGCAACATGCTTGGTTCTATGTGGGCCCTTTGCTGTGGATGACAATGCACTATGTAAATGGACACTGGAGGTTTCAGGAGTAGGAAAGGTTCCAGGCAGGGCTCCCTGAGCTGCAGCTTCAGGGAGGAGCCATAGCCGGCCCTAAGACTCAAGGTCACTGACCAGTGATCAGACAGAAAGAATAAGAGGTCTGAGACTGGAAAGATGGCTCAGCAGTTAACAGTATTGGCTGCTCTTGCAGATAACCCAGGTTCAGCACCCATACAGTGGCTAATAATCCTCTGTAACTCCAGTTCCAGGGGTCAACGTCCTCTTCTGGCCTCTGTGGGCATTGCACACATGTGGTACACTTACAAGCATGCAAAACACTCATACACATAAAAACAAATAAATTTTAAAAAGTAAAAGAAGTTGGGGGGCTGAAGAGATGGCTCAGCAGTTAAAAGCACTAACTACTCTTGCAGAGGACCCAGGTTCAATTCCCAGCACCCACATGACAGCTGCAAACCATCCTTAACTCCAGTTTCAGGGAAATCCAAAGCCTTCTTCTGACCTCCACAGCATTGCATGACACGGGTACACTCACTTACATGAAGGCAATACACTCATACACATAAAATTAAAAAAAAAAGTAAAAGAAGTTGGACCTGGAGAAATGGTGCTGGGCATGGTCATGCACGCCTTTAGTCCCAGCACTCAGAAGCAGAGTCAGGTGGATCTCTGTGAGTTCAAGGCCAGTATGGTCTATACAGTGAGTTTCAGTTCACCTGGGGCTACAGGGAGACCATTTCAAAAAGACAAAAAAAAAAAACAGCACTGGCCACTGTTGCAGAGGACCCAGGTTTGACTCCCAGCAGCCACATGGTAGCTAACAACTGTCAGTAACTCCAGTTCCAAAGGATCCAACGCCCTCTTCTGACCTCCAAGGGTGGTCAGACATGGGAGCACCTACCTACATGTAAGCAATACACTCATACACATAAAATAAAAATAGTAAACAAAACTTTTTTTTGGTCTTTTTGAGACAAGGTCTCCCTGTAGTCTCAGTTGTCCTGGAACTCACTATGTAGACCAGGCTGGCCTTGAACTCAGAGATCCGCCTGCCTCTGCCTCCCGAGTGCTGGGATCAAAGGTGTGTGCCACCATGCCCAGCACAAAACATTTATTTAAAAAAAGAAAAAGGAGACCAAGTATGGTGGTGTATGCCTTTAATCCCAGCACTTGGGAGGCAGAAACCGGATGATCTCTAAGAGTTCAAGGTTAGCCTGGTCTACAAAGCAAGTTCCAGGCCTGCTGGGGCTATAGGGAGATTCTGTCTCAAAAACAGCAGAAAAAAGAAAAGAAAAGAAAAGAAAAGAAAAGAAAAGAAAAGAAAAAGAAAAAGAAAAATAGGTCATACACCTTTAATCCCAGCACTCAGGAGGCAGAGGCAGGTGGACTCCTTTGAGTTCAAGGCTAGTCAGGTTACACAGTGGGCTCCAGGCCAGCCAGCCAGGGCTATACAGTGAGATCCTGTCTCAAAATAAGAAAAAGAAAAAGAAACAAAGAAAGAAGAAAGAAAAAAA
The DNA here is from genome assembly GCF_000622305.1 of Nannospalax galili. Classification (NCBI taxonomy): domain Eukaryota; kingdom Metazoa; phylum Chordata; class Mammalia; order Rodentia; family Spalacidae; genus Nannospalax; species Nannospalax galili. The sequence continues at coordinate 4,662,589 of NW_008353596.1, forward strand.
ATAGCAAGGGAGAAAGGGAGGGAAGGAAGAAAGGAAGAAAGGAAAGGGCAGGCCAGACATGGTGTCACAGACTTGTAATTTCAGCAGGAGGACTGGTCTAGGCCAGCCTAGACCACTTAGTGAAATTCTATCTAAAATAAAGGTGGGGCGGAACTTAATCATTCTCTGTGTGTGTGTGTGTGTGTGTGTGTGTGTGTGTGTGTACCTGTTGTTGTTGTTGAGACAGGGTCTCATTATACAGCCCTGGATATCCTGAAACTCACTACGTAAATCATCCTGGCCTTGAACTCCCAGAGATCCATCCACCTACCTCTGTCACCCAATGCTGAGATCAAGAGTGTGCACCACCATGCCCAGCACATTTTGTATAGATTTAATAAAGTTGGTACTTAAGTCACCAATATAATCAAATCAACACAAGGTTTCCATTATGTCCCCAATGTTTGCTGTCCTCAAATACTCGGTGTCTCAAACTCCAACTCCCCTAGAGCACAGACTACCACAACCAACTCCAGCTCTACCCACTGAGCCTTGATTTCATCATGGGTGAAAAGGTGACAAAGAAGCCCTCCTTAATGAAGGAGGGCAACTTGGCATTAAATCATGTTGGGTCAATGAAATGTTACTTCGTGTTTGGTGATTCAAAACTATTTCTAGGCTCTCATGAAGAATTTTAGACTGCTTCTGTTTTATTTATTTATTTGTTTTTATTTTATGTGTCTGAGTGTTTTGCCTGCATGTGTGTAAGGGCACCAACTTGCATGCAAACCCACAGAAGTCAAAAAAGGGTGTCAAATCCCCTGGAATGGGAGTTACAGATGATTGTTAGCTGCCATGTGGGTGCTGGGAACTGAACCCAGGTCCTCTGCAAGAGCAGCCAGTGCTCTTAACAGCTGAGTCATCTCTCCAGCTACAGCTGTTTCTGTTTAAGAGGAATCTGGAAGTAATCATCCCAGCTGAGCACATACCACTCAACAAAGAGCTGAGCACATATCAACAAAGAGACTGACATTTGAAAAATGGACACCAAGATAGCTTTTTTTTTTGGTCTTTTTAAGATAGGGTCTCCCTATAGTCCCAGCTGTCCTGGAACTTACTATGGAGACTGTAGACCAGTCTTAATCAGAGAGATCTGAGTGCCTCTGCCTCCTGAGTGGTGGGATTAAAAGCATGCAAGATGGCTTTTCTTAAGAGTGACCACACAGCTTTCTCTTCCTTAACTTGTCCCTATCTCACTCAGCAGAGCTCCATGACACACAAACCAGAATGGTACCCAGTCTATGGCAGCCTCATGTATGGGGCTCTTTGGCTCTGGAGGCCTGGGAAAGTTGACACTAGACGAGGAGATTCAGCAAGTATGTCCTTGTCTTACCTGTCATAAGCTTCTTTGAGGTCCCTGGCCAGCTTGCACTTGGGTAGGATGTGATGGAATGGGGACTGAGGACCTTCATTTGCTATAAGGAATCACAACAGGTAAGGATTTAGAGCTTCCAATGCAAAGTAACATGCAGAGGCCAAAACAGGGAATATCTTTAGAACAAATTCAGCTTCAAAAATTTTTTGAGTAATGTTAAACATCAGGAAACTTACTATAAAAATCAACACATCCTGTCAAGCGTGGTGGCTAGCCTTTATTCCTGGCACTCAAAGGGCAGAGGCAGACCAATGAATCTCAAGGCCAGCCTGGTCTATATAGTGAGTTCCAGGCCAGCCAGGGCATAATGAGACCCTGTCTCAAAAAACAAAACAACAACAACAAAAAAAAAAAACACAAAAAAGGAAAAAGAAAAACTTCTGAATTATTTACTGTCATACTTAACAGAAATGCAAACATGGGTTTTTTGTTTTGTTGCTGTTTTAGAGAGGATCTCGCAATGTTGGAATTAAAGGTATCTGCCACCACACTCAGCTATACTACAAGTTTGACAGCCAATTATCAAAGATTAAAAGTTGGGGCTGGAGAGATGGCTCAGTGGTTAAGAACACTGGTTGTTCTTGCAGAAGACCTGGGTTCAAATCCCAGCACCCACATGGCAGCCAAGAACTGTCTGTGACTCCAGTCCCAGAGGATCCAACAGCCTCTTCTGACCTCCAAGGGCATTGCATGACACGGGTACACTTACCTACATGCAAGCAATACAAGCATACACATAAAATAAAAAAAGATAAATAAGGGGCTAGAGAGATGGCTCAGCGGTTGAGAGCACTGACTGCTCTTGCAGAGGACCTGGGTTCGATTCCCAGCACCTACATGGCAGCTAGGAACCGTCCTTAATTCCAGTTCCAGGGGAATCCAAAGCCCTCTTCTGACCTCCGCAGCATTGCATGACACGGGTACACTCACATACATGCAGGCAATACACTTATACACATAAAATAAAAAATAAATTTAAAAAATAAGTAAAAGTAAATTTTTACTGAAAATACATTAGAATCAGACAGGACTCTTTGTTGTTAATTTGTATATGACCACTGCTGCTTTCCTTTATGGCAGATCTGAAGACCAGATCTGACTTCTATTCCTTATTCTTCTATAGTTAGCTGCTAACCTTAGGCAAAGGAGACAGCATATGTTAAGTCTCCCTTTGGACATACCAAAAGTTCTGCAGTGCTCTACCAGTAAAGACTTTTTTATAACTGGTTAGTTGATAATTAGGTTCTCCTTTAATTTGTTTATTTGTTTTTGTTTTTTAATATTTTATTTATTATTTTTATTTTATGTGTGTGGATTGCCTGCATATATGTAAGTACGCCAGTGTCGTGCAATGCCCTCTGAGGATAGACGAGGCCATTGGATCCCCTGGAACTGGAGTTTCAGACAGTTGTTAGCTGCCATGTGAGTGCTGGGATTTGAACCCGGGTCTTCTGCCAAGTATAGTCGGTGTTCTTAATCGCTGAGCCATCTCGCCAGCCCTGTTTTTGGTGTTTTGACACAGGATCTCCCTGTAGCCCCAGCTGGCCTGGAACTTGCTATGTAGATCAGGTTGGCTTCAATCTCACAGAGATTCATCTACCTGTTCTCCTTCAATTTAGTTAAAAGTGAAGTACAAAAATCACCCATTTCACCAGCTGGATGCTCTCATTAACCCCTCCCTGACTCTTCCCACCCCAGGGCAACATGTCCAGCAGGACCAATGCCAGGCAGAGGTGCCTATTCTAGTGAAGGGTAATCATACAGTATGTAGGGTAGGAGAATGTTTCCATGGAAATAGATTTAGGTACATTCATTAAGGAAAGTAGCTCTAAAATGAACTTCTAGATGAACCCTCCTGTGCCCCCTGAGCATGATCAACTCAATGTGAAGATCCTGTAACTTCTCTGAGCCAATCTCTGCTTACCAACTGCTAAAAGGACTTCCTCTCCAATGTTCAGCTCACCAAAAAGCCAAAGCTATGGTTAGCTCCTGACTGCTCTGTGGAATGGGAAAAGCTCCTGGAGGTGGAGAGATTCTCTGTACTTACAGTATATCCCAAGTTCACAAACAGAACTGGCATCTGATCACACTTTCAACCAGGCAGCAAGCCTGCCCCTTGATGTTTAGGGCATCTCCTTAATAGTGTCCCTGGAACTGAAGGGTCAATTTACAGCATATCACAATTGCCTCAAAACAAAGCATAGTGACTAACTGGCCCTCTAGAGATCCTACACAAAAAAAAGCCATCAGGCCTGCTGCACTCACCATCAGCCATAGCAGACACTTCATCCTGGAGCGCTAGGATCAGCTTGGCCTCTCGGGTGAGGTACTGGCAGCGGCGCTCCTCATGCTGCAGCACAGTAGCAATGCGCCGGGACAAGTTGTGCAGACAATTTATCACTGATGGGTCAGCATTGGCCTGCATGAGAAAGGCCAGACAGACTCAAAACATGCTCACAGGGACACATAGTTTAAATGGAGCTAATACATGTGCACAGCAAAAGCGTAAACATGAAAGATGCCCTCTCCATTCCATTCCACCAGGCTTCTCCTCATGGGCCACTATGGGCTAGCTGACAGCCCCATCTTCTAGCCTTGGGAACTGCTGTCTAGATAGCTAAGGAGATGACTCCATGGAAGTCCTCTGTGGGGGACACACATTCCCACCATGCTAGGACTGTATAGGAAAGCAAGGTACAGCTGAGGACACAGATCCTACTGACTGCTATGTGATCCCGGGTCACAGGTCCTCATTTGAGGAAGGACAACCAACAGCTAAGCAGAGGCAACTAGTTAAACACATACAGCACTTGGAACACAGCCTGCCCTGAACAAAACTCCAGAGGTGTCTGTGATCACTGTTGTGCACTGACCATTCATGGACATGGCTGGCCTACAATATGTAAGAATTTAGTCACAATTACAGACCACACTGTAACAGACACACAGTACAATAACCGAAGTATTACTTTGCAGAGTATGTCTGTCCTCAAGAATGACAACCAGCGAAGAAAACCTAAATTAACCAGAGAACCAGCAGGCGCCAGTTCCACATCCCTCTCCAGTGTCTGTTGTACCCACATTGACTAGGTCAAGTAGCACACAGAAGGTCTCAGGTCAGAAGTGTCCCTCACCCCTCTGAAACCTATCAGAGGTCACAGTCAACCAGCAGGTGTACACACCCAGGCCAAGGGTGGAGCAAGCCACTGTGGGATCTGTGGAGAGGCCTGTGGGAGCAGATAACTGAGCCAAACATGACTCAGTGTTTCTGGAGGCCACCAGGACTGCTGAGTAATACTTTGGGGGTACAGGGTAAGAAGGGAGAGGGGCAAATGGCACCACTGATTAGAACCTCTGGTGTTGCTTCCCCATCCTGTTTATTCACCAGGTAAGGCTGTGCCTGTTGATTTTAGGACAAACTTTACCTAGACAACACTTTGTTCATCAGGAGTTGGGAAAAGATTTCTGCATTCTCAATAGATCCCACAAACATAACTAGCATTTGGGCAGATCTGCAAGCAGGCAGTCTGCCCTGACCTCTTCATGTCTAGGGTATCCCCTTGATCATATCCTCAAATGGTTGATTTAAATAATATAATTTCCTCAAAACAAAATACACATTTGGAAGATCTGTGTAAAAATACTTTCACTAGAAAAGCAAGAAGAGTGTGATCTTGGACACAAGGCTGTGCAGGCAACAGGCTGATAAAGCTGCTACCTAGAATGTATCAGGCATTACTGGGACATTTGCAAGCCATAATCTCAGCACTTGGGAGGCAGAGGAGGGGGGGATTAAGGAATTCAAGGCTATGTATGGAATTTGAGGCCAACCTGGGCTACAGGACATCATCTCAAACAAACAAAGCATATTTTCACGGTACAGAAGAGAAAGCAGCACAAAGTTTACTGCAATATCACCAGTGGGACTTTCTAGCCCTCAAAAGCTTGAATCCAAATATAACACCTTCAAAGTTAACTTCTAGTCTTCAGGACAGAGAGACAGGAAGTAAGTCTAGCAGAATGCCCAATGAGACAAATTGGATGTGAAAAATGTGATGGGACAATGAGAGGGACAGGTCAAGACTGGCAGAGACAGAGGTACCATATACACTAAGTGGGGCTTTCATCTTGGCTCTCACAGGCCAACCGGAAAAAATATTTTCTCAATCAGGAAGTTTTAATAGACAGGTACTAGTTAACATCAACTATTAAGGTAAATTTTGTCAGATGTAAAAAGAATATTACAGCATAAAATATCCATTACTTTGTATAGATATCTTTAATAGAATAATGAATGGACATAGACCAGGCATTGGAGTACACACTGGTAATCTCAGCTTTTGTGAGATGGAGGCAGGATGATCAGGAGTTCAAGGTCATCCCCAGATACATAGGAAGTTCATGGCTAGCCTGGGCTATACAAAACCATGTCTCAAAAAAAAAAAAAAAAAAAAAAAACGGACATGAGGCCTGGGCCTTGCTTTGAAATACAAAGGGGCAAAAAGAAATGGAGACAAGGTACAAGGCTGTGGGTCCTCAGAGATGGGCACATGAGTTTTATGAGTTTGTCAAGCTATTATTTCCAGATAAGGTTTAATTAAAACTTTTCAAAGCAAAAGAAAAATGAATATTTTAAAATAACTATTGAAGACTTAGCTACCCTAAAAATAGTTCTTTTTTTAAAAAAACAATTATTATTTTTTTAAATTTGTGTATGAAGGTATTGCATGTACTGTAAGTGCACCTGTGTTGTGCAGTGCCCATGGAGATCAGAAAAGGGCCTTGATCCCCTGGAACTGGAGTTATGGACAGCTGTTAGCTGTCATGTGGGTGCTGGGAACTGAACCTGGGTCCTCTGCAAGAGCAGCCAGTGAACATAGCAATTCTTTCTAACACTTAACTTTTCTCCTACTTTCAATATCTTGTTCCCTGCTGCTTTAATCTTACTCTGTACTTCTCCAGGTTGTGGCCTTTCCCCCATTTGGGTCAGGAGGCTGAAGCAGGAGGACTGTTATGAGTTCAAGGTCAGTCTGGGCTATAGAATGAGAGCCTAATTTTAAAAAAAAAAAAAAAAAAAAAAAAAAAAAAAAGAATCAAGGCCAGGTGGGGTGGTGTGCACGGCTTTAATCCCAGCACTTGGGAGGCAGAGGCAGGCAGATCTCTGTGAGTTCAAGGCCAGCCTGGTCTACATAGTGAGTTCTAGGACAGCTGGGGCTACAGGGAGACCCTGTCTCAAAAAGACCAAAAAAAAAAAAAAAAAAAAAAAAAAATGATCAAGCAGAAAGTAAAGAGCAACATCTGAGGTTGAAGGTCAGCAACCATTCACAAATTTAACAAGTTTTGTTGGCTTTTGCTTCTTTATTTGAAGTGCTAAGACTTTGCACACTGCTAGTTAAGCGATGTACTGAGCGCTACTCTTAACCCAGACAAAGTATTTGTTTTCATTTGTAGTTTTTTGGGTTTTTCTTGGGGGGGGGGGGTTGTCTTATTGGGTTTAGTTTGTTTTGTTGGTTTGTTCTGTGTTTTGTTTGTTTTGGTTTGTTTTAAGACAGGGTCTCCCTGTAGCCCTGGCTACCCTAGAACTTGTTATGTAGACCAGGCTGGCCTCAATCTCACAGAGATCCATGTCTCTTCTTCTGCCTCCTAAGTGCTGGGATTATAGGCATACACCACCACACCCAGCGCTCTCACTCTCGCTCTCGCTCTCTCTCTCTCTCTCTCTCTCTCTCTCTCTCTCTCCTCTGTGTGTGTGTGTGTGTGTGTGTGTGTGTGTGTGTGTGTGTATTTAAGGGATCTGTGTCTTACATTTTGAAGGGACATGAAAGTACCTGGGAAATTTGTGCTCCATGATATTAAATAATGCAATTCCTCTGAAATATCCCACTATCAAGGTTTCACCCAAGAATCCAGTCAGGATTTTCTAGTTGAGCACATGTGATCTGCACAGCAGTTTGTGTACAGAAAGTGACAGCAAGGAAATGCCTTGATTTCTGGGACAAAAGACGGGCTGTTCTCCTGCCTCAGTCTTCTGAGTGCTGGGACTACAGGTGAGTACCACTAAAATCAGAAAACTGTCCACTTTATATTTTATTTTTATTTGATGTGTATGTGTATTGCCTGCATCTGTGTAAGTGTACCCATGTCATACAATGCCCTCAGAGGACAGAAGAGGCCATTGGATCCCCTGAAACTGGAGTTGTGGACAGTTGTAAGCTGCCACAAAGGTGCTAGGAATCAAACCTGGGTCCTCTGCAAGAGCATTCAGTGCTCTTAACCGCTGAGTGATCTCTCCACCCTGGCAAACTGTCCACTTTAAAATGGTGAAAACTGGGGGCTAGGGATATAGTCTAGTAATAAAGTGCTTGCCTAATATGCATGCGGCCCTAGGTTTTATCCCTACCAATGCTAATAAAATAAATATTGTTATTGTATTTTATTAAAAAGTTATGTATATTTTAGTAATATATTATTATATATTATTTTATGTTATGTATATTTTATTAAAAAGTTGAGGAAGAAGAGGAGGTTCAATGAGCTGGTTCTGCCTGCACACCAGAAGGGCCACGCCCACAGTCCGAGCTCTGAGTTGATGGCAAACTCACTGGACATGGGCTCTTCTCCCTCAGATCTTCCTTCCTGATCTAACCACTTGTGCAAACACTCACCCTCAATGCAAATACCACGTTAAAAAGAATCATGGTAGGTGCTTCCCTCTTCGGGGATGGATCTGTTTTGGAGACCTGTAAAAGAGATTAATTCTAATAAATTGAGAGCCATGATTTTCTGTCTATTGTTTGTGGCAAGGTCTCCCTCTGAAGCCCAGGGTGACCAAGACCTAACTACATATCCCAGGCTGGCACTGAACTCACAGTGATCCTCCCACCTCAGCCTCCCAGGTACTGGAATTGCAGGGGTGAGATACCACACTCATCAGAGAATCATGACTTTGTAAGGAAAATTGTTTAAAGCTATTCCACGTCAAGCACTGGAAAAGGCCCCAGAGTATGGTAGAACCAGAGAAAAATGTCCCCAGAGTCTCTAAGAAGCAACTTAGTGCCTTTGCTCAGAGAAAAGTCTGCTGCACAAACAGATTAATCACATATGTGGAAGACCAGGGATGGACAGTGCCCTGAATTCCCTGGCTAGAGGAAGCAAGCTGACAGTTACCAAAAATGACAAGACAGAAAGGGCTGCAAGTAGATGGAGAGCCCAGACCTATGGCCCTGTTACCATGGCAAGTACTGTTTAGAGATAGGGCAATTCTTAGCAGCCCTGATGAAAAAAGGCCTCTAGCCTCACTGCAGAATCAAGTCCTTATCTCTGTTCCCAGCTCTGGCATCCAGTCAGCTTTAGGCACAAACACCAAAGCACATAAATATATCATTCTGAGATATAGTTCTTCAAGACTAATTACAAGTGTTTCCTCCAGAGGGAGTCAGAGCCCCAGGTCCCAACTCTCCCTACCATCTCTTCCAGGTACCCATCCCTCCCTGTCACTGCAATTCTATTAAGAACTGACTATCAACTCTTCCCCTCTCTCACTCACTGACAGGGCACTGAGCTCTGTCAATAAGAACCATGGTGCCAGGTATGGTGGTACACGCCTTTAATCCAGCACTCAGGAGGCAGAGGCAAGCGGATCTCTGTGAGTTCAAGGCCAGCCTGGTCTACATAGTGAGTTCCAGGACAGCTGGGGCTACAGGGACACCCTGTCTCAAAAAGACCAAAAAAAAAGAAAAAAAAAAGAACAATGGTGAGGAGGGAAGGAGGATGTGATCAAAGGGTCCAGATACATCCAATGGTCTCAGAATCTCCTTACATGGGCTTAATCATGAATAAGTCTTACAAATCACAGCACAGCCCCGTATACAATTTCTAGATGGTACAGATATAGCTAAGTCCTATATATACCATACTGAAATCCCTCTGAATTTAAGCATTGCTGTCATGGATCCTGTATGCAAAGGGCTGACTGGCTGCTCTAGTATACAAGCTCCTTTGGGTAAGAGCACATTCCACCTTGCTGACCCTTTTCAGTATTGTAATAATCATCAGAGAATGTGTACAGAAGGGTTAGCACAAGAGTAAGTGCTAAAAAGAATATCATTTAAAGGAAAATCTTGTACCATTTGTAGGAAGTTCAGGGGTTGACAGTTGATAGTTAACTCATTCTCTTGGGCTCCCCTGGAAACAACTCCCTATATATAAAAGGAAAGGCCACAGTTGTAGAGACCCAGACAGAATGTAGACAGCAAAGGCTAACAACAGAGGACTAGGGATGTAGCTCAGTGGTATTACACTCACATAGCATGTGTAAGACCTTGGGTTCCATTCCAGTACCAAATGAAAAAAAAAGCCAGTAGCAGAAACCAAAGCTCCTGGGGGTGAAGACAACCTGTCTTTCTCTGCTGGACCCTAAGGGCCTAAGAAAATATACAACTCATGGCAGGTGACAGATCAGGTCTGCTGCCCAATGGTGACTTCATCAGAGTCAGTGTCAGCAGTTTTGAGACCCTAGTGCCAGAAGAGGCCAGGCCCACCAGCCCAGGGAAAACCATACCTGCCTGAGGGTCATACCTGCCCCAGAGCATGCTGCAGCAGCGTCGGATGTCCAACAAACCTCACATTATCAATCTTCAGTTCAAATTTTTGGCCGCACATTTCAGACTTCGTTGCCAAAATTGTTGCCAGAATAACATCTGAAAACCTTAAATTTTTTTAAAAAGTAGGATGGACATAAGTTAACAAAATATCATAATACCATGCCCAGGTACCCAAGAGGAAACGGCAGTTCTGTGGAGCTACTTTGTCCCCGATGCAGATGGACACATCCATCAGTGGCTCTCTTGTAGCAATCCCAAGGTTAGGGATGTAAAATCACCAGAATTACAGGTAAAAGGCAGGAGAAGCACAGACTAAAGGCACATGCTGTCATTTCTTGCATGCTGTATGAAATTAGGAGAGAAACAGCTGCAGTTTGCATCTAAAAGGAAGATCAGCTGGAGCTGGCACTGCCCTCAGGAGCCACTCAGTAAAGCTCACAGGCAGAGGGGCCTCTCCTGACTATACTCAGGTTTGCCGAACTGTACCCCTCAACCTTCAGGACTCTAGCCCCTCCTTGACAGGGCCATGTAAAGGACAGAGGGCCAGCACTCAGTGATGTGTATGTGTGCTAACTACCTCCCTCCTGGCATAGCTGCCCAGCCCTTCCCTAATCCTGAATTTTAAATGTCGCACTTTTTATTGAGAGAATTTTGTACAAGGCATGCAGACCCATTGTGTTACAGGAGCACAAGGATGCACAGAACTGAGTGCCATGGGGAATGGCTGGGGTATGAGAGCTTACTCCTTCCAAGGTACACCTCCTTGTCTCTCTGCTGGAAACCCTGGTCCTCCCTGTCTGGGAGATCTGGATAAGTGAGTTGTCTGCAGGGTGGAGAGTACTGGGTCCTGGTGTTGCCTCTTATCTCAGAGCCCAGGGCTTTAGGGCCTCTACTCTAGAAACACAGGCACTGTTTCTAATCTGGCCCTGAAGGGAGAGAAGACCTATGCTCACCTATCCACCAAGGAAAGCATTTCTAATATCTGGGTAGGGAGTTCCTCAAAGGTAGCTCTACCAAGACCAGATTCAGCCCTGGGTAGGGAGACTCCCACAGTCTTGAAAGAGACCATTTGGGATAGACATGCCCATGTGGGACCTCAGGCATGTTTCTTCTAGAGGCATTCTCAGCTGGGAGAAGGGGGGACAGATTAACATCATAACCCCTCTGCTGTGTAATAAAAAAGGAACATCAGTTTCAGGCTGCTGCTGTAGCTCACTCTGAAACAGAAAATGTCATTGGGATACAAAAGGTTGAGGAGGGGACATTCATTCCAGGAAACCCTACACAAAGCAGGATTGGAAGAAAGACAACCTGGAAGCAGTCTAGAACAAGAGCCTCAATTAACACAAGGTCAAAATTCAAGACAAGCACCTGCAGAATTCTACAAAACTACCCAGGCCAGTGAGAAGGTCTCAGCTGCTAAAGCCTGAAGGGCTTGCACTGATTTCCAGGGATTCTGCAGAACTAGCAGGATCCTCTATCTGCCATAGGGCTTCTGGGCCCCCAAATAAACCAGATGCAGAGAGTTGGTCAGAATGGGCTTCTGCTGGGCATAGTGATGCATGCCTTTAATCCCAGCACTTGCGAGGCAGAGGCAGGTGGATCTCGGTAAGTTCAAGGCCAGACTGGTGTCCATAGCAAATCCAATCCAGGCCAGCTATGGCTACAGGGAGACTGTCTCAAAAAAAAAACGGGAAAAAAAAGAATGGGCTTCCTTGCCCTCTGCAGTGAGGGGATAGTCAAATCTTCGACATTAATCTTGTCAGTGACATTCTGGAGTCTGCAGAACCCATAGCCAAGTCCTTGGTCTCTCTTTACCTGAAACACTTATGTCTGGAATGGTATGGAAGAATCTAGCATCTTAAACCAAAGATACTATAAGTTTTTTTCCAAAAAAAAAAAAAAAACTACATATCTTACTCTACCCTGTTATGCCTATCTGAGGGACACAGTGATGTGGAAGAAGGTTCAGGATATTAAAACCTACCAAACACTTCTGCTCTGATTCACTGCAAATGATACATCATATCTAAACAGTGACTCTACATAGTGACAGGACACAAAAGTGGCAGGCAGAACACCCTTAATCACTCCAGTAAGTTCATCTGCTCCTTGACAGTCAAAAATCCTCACCAAAAACCCCTGCTCTGTCATGAAGAGCTACAGTCATACCTCAGCTCCAGCCCTCAGACCTAAATTGCCCTGGCTGTGGGATGAGTCCTGGGATTCCCAGAGGCAAGCAATGGTATCCTAGCTTACATCTATAAATAACCAAATGTGCCCTTAGAGGAATAAAATAAAAAATTTCCCCTCTAAGGGGCCCAATTCGCAGAGATAGGAAAGTTGTGTGCTGCTAAAGTTACAACATAATGCCTTATATGGCTATCCTAGGAAGCCCCCCAACTCTACACCCTCAGCCTCTTTATTTTATTTTATTTTATTTTATTTTTTGTCTTTTTGAGACAGGGTCTCCTTGTAGCCCCAGCTGTCCTGGAACTCACTATGTAGACCAGGCTGGCCTTGAACTCACAAAGATCCGCCTGCCTCTGCCTCCCAAGTGCTGGGATTAAAGGCGTGAGCCACTGTGCCCAGCATCTTTTTTATTTTAATAATTTATTTTTAGTTTATGTTTATGAGTATTTTGCCTGCTGTGTAGGTGTACTTATGCGTACAATGCCTGAGGAAGCCAGAAGAGGAACTTGAGTTACAGCTGGTTGTGAGCTGCCATGTGGGTGCTAGGAACCAAACTCAGGTCCTCTGCAAGAACAGCCAGTGCTCTTAATCACTGAGCCATCTTTCCAGACCCTCAACTTGACTCTTGATGGGAGCTCACACATACTGCATACACATCCAAGGCCCACAGCAGGTGCATTGTCAGGAGGACATAGCACCTTAATGGAAACACTTTTGTCACTACTGGGTATATTCAGTATTATGTAAGCCTGAGTATCTAACTTAACACTCAAACACAATTGATACACACACACACACACACACACACACACACACACACACCCTCTGAAAACTCAAGGCAGGAAAAAAATGATCGCAGGTCTCTTGGTGTGGCAATGGGATAAAAAGACAAGACACCCCATACATGTTGATGTTGGCAGGCCAACATCACAGGACTACTAGTTCCTATTTGGGAAAGGAGGGTTCACATGACACACCTGGTAATAGAAGTTGCTCTTGTGCTTAGGCTCTCAGATGATGTAAAATAGCTAAATAAGTTTGGGTGGAGACATGTGGGGGGCATGGGAAATCTGGGCTCTTTAGGGGAAGGAAGGGTTCCAAGCTAGTGCCTGTGCACCTCGTTAGTCATTCTTCAACACTGAGGGAAATTAGGAATTAAGCACAATTACAAGAAGAGAAGGCAGCCGGAATGAAGACAGAAAAGGGGTGAGGGGTCTTGGTCTTACCCTGCAACCAATTGCTCATCGGTTGGAGGACATGGCTCGCTGAAATGGGAACAGGACCATCAAGACCAAACAAAACATTGTTTCTTAAAAATCATGAAGTTACAAGGTTGTCTTATAAAAACAGTACTAAAGTCTGGCAAAAGTACCAGTATAAAGTATTAGCTGAATCAAGTAACTTACCAGACAAGAAAGAGGGCATATACCCCATGATGAACACTTACCAAGGGATTCTTCTCACTAAAGCTCAAGAGAGAATTAGTCACTATTCAGAATCAAGCAGAACACTGGAGGGCCAGACTCTAATGCCCTAAGAATTGGTTTGAACACCTGGGTACTAATATCTAATCTTCCAAAGATTAGGTTTCTCATCTGTATGACAAGAAACTGTCTACATAGAACCAAATAAGATGCCCAGAGATAAAAGCCTTTTGAGACTGCACTGTCACACAAGGATCATCAGACCCAGTTCTTGAAGTACCGTGACCACTGCACACTGACTGACCTCTACTTGGAGTGAGGGATTACAGTAGATCCATATACATTGCTGTCAGAAAACATCTCGGGCTTCTGTACTATCTAACTTGGGTTCTGAGAATGAGTTTGAAATTTTATGTCCTTGTGAAGAGTTTTATTCTGGATCAATGCTGCTTTCCAAGCAACCATGGAAACCCACATGTGGGCCCTACCAGGACCACTGTGCCACATCCCTGGGGATCACCATCCAGCCTGCTCTCACCAAGAACACACTGCTTAGGACTCATGAAAAAGACATATATAACAAAAGAACTCTTCCCCAGCAATGCACACTTCAGCTCATTAGCTATCGAAGAGTTAAAATGTTTCTCAAAAACTTTCTCAACTTTATCTACTAAAACTAAACAAGTCACAAAGGGCTACCCAACAGAACCTACTACAGTCATGGATACATTCCAAATGTGCATATATAATATGGAGCCACTAGCTCCACATAGCCACTGAGCACCTCAAGTGAGGGTATGAGGACTAAGGAGCTGGGTATTTTTTTTTTCCAGAGAATTTCTATTTATTGATTTTTGTTGTTGTTGTTGATTGATTTTTGTTGTTGTTTTGTTTTGAAGCAGGGTTTCATGTAGCCAAGGTTAACCAGAGTAGCATGTAGCTAAAGATGACCTCGAATTTCTGATCCTCCTGCTTACACCTCTCAAGTGCTGGGATTACACACATTAAGCAAGCATGCCAAGTTTATGAAATGCTGGGAATCAAAGTATTTATATTTAAATAGCCACACTGGCTAGTGCCTATAATCCTGAGCAGCACAGTCTGGCCCTCATTTATATAAGGCAGATAACCACCACTCAGTTAAGTCTTTATCTAGAAAACCGACAAACAGGAATATCCTGAGTTCTAGAAAAGCACCTTTGAGAACAATCAAGGAAGACACAAAGAATGGGCTTTGCAGCAGGATTACACTGCTTCAGAAAGCTCTGAGCTAGGATGAGGGCAGGGCAAAGCAGGGGCCTAGCAGAGAACTGGACCCCAAACAGTATTAACCTGCATCTTGAAGACATAGGGCTAGGCAGTGGGTCAATAGATGCTATAATGTGTTAGAATTACCAAATAAAGCAATTCTTAGATTCAGTCAAAGAATCTAGAGAAAGCACTCTCCTCCCATAGTTTTCTCTTTTTGTAATGTTAAATACCAAAATATGATAATTTCATTATAAGTCTCTGAAAATCAACTGCAAGAATGAGATGCTGTTGGCCTCCCTAGGAAATCCCTCTATAAAATCTGTTCTAAGACTTAGGGCCTCATGTCCAATAAAGTTTGGAGGGAGGAGGATGGGAGGGCAGCCTGCTCCACAATAACCTGCAACAGAGGTGGAAGACAAGACACACCTGCCCAATGAGCAGGGGTAAACATTTTTGTTTTGTTTTGTTCTGAGACAGGATCTCATGTAGTCCAGGCTAGCCTCAGCCCCACTATGGAGCTTAGGCTGGCTTCATATCCCTGATCCTCCTGCCTCCCCCTCCCAAGTGCTATTATTACAGGCCAACACAACCAGCTGGAGCAAAAGCTTTCTGTGTGCCTATGACAGACAAATTTATTCCAAGCCACAATCTTTAAAGGGCAAAATAGCTGCAGGTCTCTAGATTAAGACCATCCCTTGGGATAGTCAACAATCCTCTACCTTCAGGCCACCCCACCTGCCAACCTTGTCCAAAAGTCACTCCTACCATTCTTACACTTTTGGAGGATAAAAACTACACTTTTGGAGTTGGAGGTGTGGCTTAGAAGGTAAAGTGCTTGACTAGCATAAAGGAAGCCCTAGGTTCAAGGCACAGCACCACATAAAACTAGACATAGTGATACACACCTATAATCCCAGCACTCTGGACGCAGAGGCAGGAGAATCAGAAGTTCACGGTCATTTCCAGTTACATAGGGAGTCTGAGGCCAACCTGGGCTACAGGAGACCTGGCCTCAAAAAACTAAAAAGAAACAAAGTAAAACAAAAACAAACAAGAAAAAAAAAATCCACACACTTTTGGAATTGTAAATCACTATGGTGGATATGGTGCCTTCTCAAAGAACTTAAAGGAATTAGCATTGAATCACTGTACTGCAAAGATTTAGTGTGGGAGTTGCAGCTTCTTTTTCCTGGGATAGTGAAAGCCCACTCCTCTGCCTCACATGGGCCCTGTCTATGTTTCCGGGAATCCAGAGCAAGTAAATTACAATCTTCTTGGGGTTGGGGATTTAGCTCAGTGGTGGAGTGCTTGCCTAGCAAACGCAAGGCCCTGGGTTCGGTCCTCAGCTCCAAAAACAAACAAACAAAAAAAAGACAAAAAAATTATAATCTTCTCTTGCTTATCTGGACCTATCTTGTCATTTACTAACCTTTAAAATGAATATAAGGAGGCAGAAGTGGTCACTTATGAATGTCTACCCTGATAGCACCTCCTAGATATAACAGGAGCAAACACAGGAAGAAACAGGGCTTGTCTTTTATCTGGGCCTAAAGGCATGCCAAGAGTCAAAGCAGTCCTAGATCCCACCTATCACTACCACCGCCACCTGAGAAAGAACCTGCCCAGGCTGTACTGTCCTGAGTGTCTGCCTCTGACGACTGGGCACAAGCTCAAGAATTAGGTCTGAGAACAGCAAAGGAGTCTACTTTCCTCTAAAATCCTCTCATAGCAGGAAAACGTCCTACATGGACATGGTCTACTCCAGTCTCAGACTGCTTTACCGACCACACTGCCCACGGCTGCTATATGAGCCAAAATTATTCAGCAAATCAGGAACTGGCAGTGCAGCCCCAGCTCTGCACGACCTGAAAGCACCCACTAAATAGAGAAAAAAGCCACCAAATTTCTCAGAGGGACAAATATCTAGATCAACAGGAAGGTAGAGCTCTGCCCAGGTATGCAAACAGAACCATCCACCCTACCCAGAATGACTGGAGAGCCCTTACCTAGAGTCACCATCCTGGTCATCAACATGGTCGCCTGTGTTGTTGACAGCATATCTGCTACGTGGTTTATCTGAGTGAAGACAAAAGGGAAAAAAATGGCTAAGACAGCAGGCTCTCTCTACACACAGGAAGATTGTGGTGTCATGGCTTCCAATGTCTACACAATGGGATACTATTCAGCTGTAAAGAAGAATAAACATTCATGAATCTTGAAAACTTCATGCTGAATGAAGTAAGCCTCATACAGAAAGACAAATATTGCTTATATGAAAAAATCTAGAATAGGCAAACTCATAGTGACAGAATGTATACTGGATATTAGCAAGGGCTGGGAACAAGGGAAAATACGAGTTATCACTTAAAGGTTCTAGAATTTTATTTTAGATGATTAAAAAGTTTTGGAAATAGATATTGGTGATGGTTTCACAATAAAAAGGATGCAATTAATGTTACTTAATCATATACTTGAAATTGTTAAAATGGCAAATTTCATGTTATATGTTATGCTGTAATTAAAAAAAACTTTCAGGGGCTAGGAATGTATGTAGCTCAGTGGTAGTGCTTACCATGTATGAGGCCTGGTTCCCTGTGGAGCAAGGGGGACAAAATAAGATGGCTTCCAAGAAGTTATGACAACAAGGGGAAATGGTTTCACCACTATTTGGAAAGAAGAGGCTAAGACAGGGTCTCACTATGTAGCCCAGGCTGGTCTCAAACTCTCTACATATCTGAGGCTGGCCATGAACTCCTAATGCACCTCCTGAGAGTTAGAAATTAGGGTTAGTCCTAGGATTACAAAGAGGGCCACCATGCCAGCTATGGCTACTAATTTTCTTTTCTTTTTTTTTTTTTTTTTTTCAACTTTTTTTGAGACAGGGTCTCTCCCTGTAGCCCCAGCTGTCCTGGAACTCACTATGTAGACCAGCCTGGCCTTGAACTCAGAGATCTGCCTGCCTCTGCCTCCCAAGTGCTGAGACTAAAGGCATACACCAACATGCCTGGCTTTTTTAAAAAATGTGTATGAGTGTTTTGCCTGCGTGTAGGTTAAGTGCACCTGTGTTGCACAAAGCTCACAGAAGCCAGAAGAGGATGTCGGATCCCTGGAACTGGATTTACAGACAGTTGTTAGTCGCCATGTCGGTGCTGGGAATCAAGCCTGAGTCCTCTAGAAGAACAGCAAGCATTCTTAACCACTGAGCCATCTCTTCAGCCCCTTTAAAGACTTATTTTTAAGTGTGTCTGTGTGTGTCTGTGTCTATGTGTCTGTTTCTGTGCACGTGCCTGCAGAGGCCAAAAGAGAAGTCAGATTCTCTGGAGCTGAAGTTACAGGCAGTTGTGAACACCTAATATGGGTGTTGGGAACCAAACCTGAATCATCTGGAAGACCAGGAAGGACTCTTCAGTGCTGAGCCATCTCTCTAGCCCCTGGCTGTTAATCTTCAAAAGGATTTATATAAATATTGTGTGTGTGTGTGTGTGTATGTATGTATGTACAAGTACACACAAACATCTTCAGTGTATGATGGTAATTAGAAAAAGAAAAAAATTTTTTAATGTACACAACATGCCTTTCCTATGTACAAACATTCTCTTTTTAAAAATTTTTTAGTTGGGTGTGGTGGCCCACACCTTTAATCCCAGCACTCAGGAGGCAGAGGCAGGTGGATCTTTGTGAGTTCAAGGCCAGCCTGGTCTACATAGTGAGTTCCAGGACAGCTGGGGCTACAGGAAGACCCTGTCTCAAAAAGACCGAAAAAAGAAAAAAAAAAAAAAGCATTTAAAAAAATAATAAAAATATAAAAATTTTGAAAACTTATCTATTGCAGATTCAAGCAAGGATTTCATGAAGGAACAACACCTAAATCTAAGAAGGCAGTTACTACAACATCCAGTTCACCTTTAGAATCTCAGCAGTCACACATAAATATTCTGGTTTCAAAAAGTATGAAAAAGGAGACAGGCATGGCAGCGTACATCTTTAGTGCCAGCACTCAGGACACAGAAGCAGGAGGAGCTCTGTGAGACTGAGGCCACCCTGGTCTACATAGTGAGTTCCAGGTCAGCTGGGGCTATAGGCAGACCCTGTCTCAAAAAGACTTTAAGAAAAAAAAAAAAGAAAAGAAAAAAAAAGAGCTACCTGCAATAAAACAACAGCTTGAGAACTGGGGCTAATACACTTCATATTAAAGTTGCCAGTGAAAAGTAATCAAAATGTGCCAGGATAATACTGAAGGGGGTAAAAGAAGACATGACAAGTGATTAATTCCACCTTTAGTAAATATAACACAGTGTAACGTGACAAAACAAAATCAATGGTGTGAGACCCACATGTAAATAGGTTTTAAAGCCAGGCATTGTGGCACATGCCTGTAGTCCTAGCACTTGGGAAGCAGAGGCAGGCGGATCTCTGTGAGTTTAAGGCCAGCCTGGTCTACATAGTGAGTTCCAAGCCAGCCAGGGCTACAGGGAAACTCTGTTTCAAAAAGACCAAAAAATAAAATATAAAGAGAAAAGAAAGGAGGCTAGGGATGTAGTTCAGTTGGTGGAGCACTTGCCTAGCATGCACAGTGCCCTGGGTTCAATCTTCAGCACCTCATAAAAGCATAAGATGGCACATGACTGTAATTTCAGCACTCTGGAGATAGAGGTAGGCGGATCAGAAGCTTAAGGACTCCCTCAGCTACATAAAGAGTTGGAGGCCAGCCTGGGCTACATGAGACCTTGTCTAAAAAAGTACACCCAAATAAGCACTGGGATTTAGCATATGGTAGAGGCAAGGTGAATTATTCAATAAAATGATGTAGCCATATAGGAAATTATAATCAAATTATGTTGGCTCTTAAGCCAACTACTTCCCAGTTGTGGTCACATCCTGGCCTCTCAGAGCTCCCCTTCCACAGGGCTCCAGAGGCAACCAGATACACACGCACACGCACACGCACACACGCACACGCACACACGCACACACACACACACACACACACACACACACAACTCTCAGCAAGTGTCCAGATCATAGCAGCTCTTAGGAGCCTCTACCTTCTATCACAATTAATAAATTTTATTTAAAAATGAGACAATAAAATTCTAAAAACATAGGAGAGTTTGTGGTGACACACACTTGTAATCCTAGTACTCAGGAAACATAGCTAAGAAGATTGCTGCCAGTTCCAGGCCAACCTAGTCTACATAGCAAATTCCAAATCAACCTGGAATAGAGTGAAACCTTGTCTCAAAACACAAAAACAGCTGGGTTTGGTGGCCAGGACTTTAATTCCAGCAGTTGGGAGGTAGAGACAGGCAGATCTCTGTAAGTTCCCGGCCAGCTGTGGCTACAGGAAGACCATGGGAGCAGAAGGCCTTATAGGTAACAAAACTCAGAAACCACAACAGACTAGACCAAAAACTGCATTTAAAAAAAAAAAAAATCAAAACTCTGGCAAGAACTCAGAAGCAAACTGAGTACATATTTGCAGCTTTGTTGCAAAAATCCTACTTTTTAATGTAAATATATAAAGAGCTCTTCAGCCTATAAGGAAAAATTAACAAAGCAAGAAAAAAACTAGGCACAGGATATGAAAAGGTCATTCATTCACTGCCAAGGAAGCCCAAACAGCTCTGAAAACAGAAAAATGTGCTTACTCTTAATAAGACAGATGTACAATAAAACTATCAGACACAACTTTTTAATCATTAGATTAATAAAGACTGAAAATTAATCTACTTAAAACATGATACTATCACCGGGAGTGGTGGCACATGCCTTTAATCCCAGCACTCGGGAGGCAGAGGCAGGCAGATCTCTATGAGTTCAAGGCCAGCATGGTCTACATAGTGAGTTCCCGGACAGCTGGGGCTACAGGGAGACCCTGTCTCAAAAAAAGACCAAAAAAAAAAAGAAAAACATGATACTTATCGGGGCTGGAAAGATGGCTCAGTGGTTAAGAGACTGACTGCTCTTGCAGAGGACCAAGGTTCGATTCCCAGTACCCACATGGCAGCTATGAACTGTCCTTAACTCCAGTTCCAGGGGAATCTGAAGCCCTCTTCTGACTTCCAAGGCATTGCATGACACAGGTGCACTCACATACATGCAGGCAATACACTCATACACATAAAATAAAAATAAATATTTTTTAAAAAACAATACTTTAGTCCAGGCGTGGCGGCGCACACCTTTAATCCCAGTACTTGGGAGGCAAAGGCAGGCGGATCTCTGTGAGTTCAAGGCCAGCCTGGTCTACATAGAGAGTTCCAGCTGGGGCTACAGGGAGACCCTGTCTTAAAAAGACCTAAAAAAAAAAAAAAAAACGATGTTTTATCCTTCAGACTCAGCCATATGACTTCTAAGATTTGTTCCTACAGATATTCTGCAAAATAATACAGAAAGGACATCTGCAGTTTGTGGGGGGTTTTGTGTGTGTTGTGCATGCACATGAGTATGCAGATGCACACACCCATGAATACACATGTGGTGGCCATAGTAAGGTGTGAAGAGTCTTCCTTCATCATTCTCCACCCTATTGCCTTGACACAGGGTCTCTCCACTGAACTGGAAGCTCACCAAAGCTCACCATTTAGGGTAAGCTGACTGGTCAGGGAGCTCTGAGGATATGCCATCTCTGCCCCCCAATACTGGGATTACAAGCACCATAGCCATGCCTGTTTTTTTTCCCCTGGGTGCTGGGAATTTGAACTCAGGTCCTCATGCTTGCAGAGCAAGTGTTCTTACATGCTGAGTCATAGCCCCCATGTGCAGTTTGCATCAGCAAAAGTCTGGGGTGGGGGGAATGCCAATTAACAGACTAGATGAATAAATCATACTATGCACATCTCATGGAATTCACTGCAGCCATTAAAAAGAACAATGCCTTTTTAATGAATCAACAAGGTTGATTCCATATGCAAGCTGTAGATACAAAATACAAAGGAAAATGGGCAAGCAGTGTGTTTTCACTTGTACTTAGAACATAATGTGTGCTTATGCTTGCGTTTACACAGAAGGTTCTGGAGAGACGCAGAGGAAATGGTGACAGTACTTTCCTCTCTAGGGGAAGGAGGGCTCCTGAGAGCAGGATACCAACTTTATTTTTGTAATGTAACACCCTCTGTACCGTATTAAGTTTTAAGAATAATGTTGACCCACAGGGGAAGGCCATGTTCCTGTGCAGCAGTGGACCACAACTAAGAGAGGCAGGTGAGCTCAGGAAATCGAGGAGGCTCCAAAGCAAATGGTTCAATATGAAAAAGAGCGTTGTGAGACACATTGCTGTGAAGAAAAAAAATCCCCCATGCAGTATTTTATTTTTCAGCAAATAAACTTTTGGGGTTTACATCCAGGAGGGATGATTACCAAAATGTTGAGTGGCTGGTTACTCTACAGTGGGTGAGAAGCAGAGTTCAAGGGCAACTTCAGACCTTATTGTAATTTACATTTTCCAAATGGATAAATGCATATGCCTGTGTACGCATGTGTTTATATGCATATATATATATATATATGCATATGTACAATTTGGCTTTGTCTTTTGTGGGGTGGGATGGGACAGAGTGTCCCTGTAGGCCCAGCTGGCCTGGATCTCAGAGATCCACCTGCCTCTGCCTCCCGAATGCAGGAAGTAAAGGCAGGCACCACCAGGCCAGGTATTCTTTTTGTTTTGTTTCGTTTTGCTTTAAGAAAAGGGTGTCACGCAGGTGCCCAGGCTGGCCTTGAACTCGGGACAATACTCCTGCCTCAGCCTCCTACTAGGATTACAGATGTGCACCACTACACATGTCAAGTCTTACATATTTTTTAAACTGTGTTTTTAAGAGGCTGGAGGCTGACGAAAGGTTAGCAGCAGCTGCTGTGCGGAGAATCCGGAACGATGTCTCTCCCGTTTGCTTTTTCTCCTCTGCACCGAGGTGTCCTGACGGACGACCAGGCGCCACTTACTTGTCTGTGACGCTGGGTGCTCCTGGCTTCTCTGGAAGGGATACCTGAAGAGCAGCTTATTGCCCCTGCTACCCGAGCTCACCAGGATCACGCTGATGGGGCTGGTATTGTCCCCCATGCTGCGAGGGCCGGGTCGGGAGCCTGCGGGAAGCGCCGGGAGGGGGACGCAGGGCCCCAGGACCGCCGGGGCTGACTACGGTCCACGGGGAAACCCACGGACACCCCCCCCCCCCCCCCAGCAAAAGTCTCCGCACAAACGCGTCCTGGCGCTCGCGAGACTTCCGCGATGCCTCCAGGAAGCGCAGCCCCGAGGCTGGGCCTGTGCGCATGCGCGGCGCGTTCAGGAAGCCAGCATGCTCTGCATCTCCTTCCAGGAGGGTGTCTTTTGTTTTAAAGTAATACACTTGTTTTGAACAAAGAGTTTAAACTTTAAAATGTGAGAACTGGTGCGGTGGTCAACGCAAGAAGTTCTCCTGGACCACAGGTTCACACCAACCTGGGAAGCACAAAGACAGCGAAGCATTCGTTTGTTTCCAAACTTTACAAAGAGGAAAATAGTAGTATTGATGCGTTTTGGGGTTTTCCGTTGTTTTTACTGTTCTTTAGCTATTCATAAGAGTGAGAAGTGTGTCATCTGAGTATTTGCCAGTGTGATAATTGCTTCCCTGATTGCCATCTGATGGTTTTTGATGTGTTATGTGGAAGGTAGAATCCTCTGACACAGATTTTGCAAGCCTTTTTTCTTGTGTCTATTGATTTTTTTGTATAATAAAGTTTGTGAGTTCTCCCTCGCTTCCCAGTGGTGTCTGTAGAATGAAAATTAGGAGTCAGAGGGAGAAAGTGAGTCTGGGAGGGAAGCAGATGGAGACATAGGAGCCAGATGCCTGAGAGATGACTAACAGCAGTCATGAGACCTTCCCATGAGACACTGGGAGTGGATGGGTGCAGGGACACTTGGGCCTGGACTGTGGCCCAGACCTTCCTCTGTTTTCCCTAGCCATTCAGCTACCCTGTTAGCCAAGGCCTTAGGATTCCAGTGATTATCTCTGGGGTAGGGGAAGGCCCAAACTTGGAGGAGCCCCACTGTTCCCTCAGCTATATTCTTAGAAGTGGGCACTTCTTGCCAGTAGTCTTCACAAGAGCATTCAAAGTTTTAATTTTCTGTTATTAATAGTAACAGCCAGCCTTGGTGGTGAAGGGCTGTCATCCCAGCTACCAATGTAGGCTTGAAGCAGGAGGATCACAAGACCAGCCCCAGCTACAGAGAAGGTTAAGGCCAGCCTTGGCAATTCTGTAAGACCCTGTCTCAAAAAGTAAAATGGCAGGCATGATGGCTCATGCCTTTAATCCCAGCACTTGAGTGGCAGAGACACGTAGGGCTCTGTGAGATTGAGGTCAGCCTGGTCTACATAGCAAGTTCCAGGCCAGCTGGGACTACAGGAAGACTTGCTGCCTAAAAAAAGTACTAAGCCTGGTGTGGTGGTGCACGCTTTTAATCCCAGCACTCCGGAGGCAGAGGCAGGCAGATCTCTGTGAGTTCAAGGCCAGCTTGGTCTACATACTGAGTTCCAGGACAGCTGGGACTACAGGGAGACTCTGTCTCAAAAAGACCAAAAATAAATAAATAAATAATAAATAAATAAATAAATAAATAGGAAAGCCAGGTGTGGTAATACACCCCTTTAGTCCAAGATGCTGGCAGATCTCTGAGTTCAAGGCCAACCTAGTCTACAGAGTGAGTTCCAGGCCAGCTAGGGCTACAGAGAGACCCTCTCTCAAAAAGACCAAAAAAGCCAGGCATGGCAACGCAGGCCTTTAATCCCAGCTCTCGGGAGGCAGAAGCAGGTGGATCTCTGTGAGTTCAAGGCCAGCCTGGTCTACATAGTGAGTTCTAGGACAGCTGGGGCTACAGGCAGACCCTGTCTCAAAAAGACCAAAAAAAAAGTAAAAAGAAGGCTGGGGATGTTGGTCAGTGGTGAGCACTTGGCCAGCATGCACAAGGCCCTGAGTTCAATTTTCTCTATCACCACCAACTCTAAAATAGTAGCAAGCAGTGAAAATGCAAGGTTCAGGAAATCACCAGATCCCATTCTAAAGAACTCTGTGTACTTCCAGGCTGCCTCACCAGAAACTGAGAACACTGGACAGAGGAGTCCTAGAACAACCATAGGTGTCACTTCAGCACCCATGCTTGTCCACATCGTTGCTAATAAACACCATCAGCTGTTAGAGCAATTAGAGTTCGTGGTCACACCTTGGTCTGTGGGTCAGTGGACCCCGTGGTAGACCTCAAATTTCTCCACCAGAAGTAGGATTTGAATCTTGCCAGTGAAGCATCGGGGCCAGGCTCAGCTTTGCAGGGAACATCCTTAGACTCTGCTGTGCTAAAGCCCTACAGCAATAAATCCTCATGTCAAATTTAAATAACCGCTTTTTTTAGAAGGAGAGGAACTTTTGGAAACTTGCTCCCTACTGGGTCTCCCTTGGGCAGGTCAAGAGGCCATGTGGATGCTGGATCTTATCAGTCCTGTCACTCAGTCAGCCAGAAGGCTAGGTCGGGTTCACAGACACTATCTGGAACCCACCTTCTCTACTGGGTGTTCTTGCCTCCAGGGAAGAACAACTCGCCCACAGTAGTAACAGAATTAATCTTATATTCTCTATCATGTCCTGAACTCCTGTGACAAGAAATGAGCCTTCCTATGTGGGCACCAAGTCTACTTCATTATAGAGTTTTAAACAGTGAATCTGAACTCACAAGGTTAATAGCCCTCCAGGGTCACCTTTTATTGACGAAGAGTGTACAGACACCCAGCTTGGCCTTCTGCTTCAGTGATCAGATAGCCCTCTGAGCTCAACCCAGCTACTTAGGTTCAGAATGTGCCCAGAGCTTGGAATTCTGACTACAGACCAGCAGCTCTAGCATCCTGGGCTCAGCACAGGCTTGGGTTCCTTATGTCAGAGGTGGGGAAACCAAGATGGGCTGCCACACAGCATCCCAACACACAACAAACCATTCAGGTAGCCTCCTCCTCCATGAGAACTGTTCACATGTTTCACAATCTCCTTGAGCCTCTAATCCCTTATCTTAAAACATCCAAGAATAATAAAATAAAAACACACTTAAGAGTATGGATGTGAGGGTTAGGGATGCAACATGAACAGGGTTCCATGTTTTGTGGGAGATGTATAAAGCATTTGATAAATGTTACTGACTTTGTTAAACAAAAGCAATCCAGTGTGAACTTTTGCCAAATACACAGGATGGCACAGCAAAGCTTTTAAAAATGTGACTAGAGGCTCTCTTTACCTTGACATTTGAGTACATTTTATTCTTTATATTCCAGTTTGATTCGAGACAGGGGAATCAGAATTTCAAGGTTATCCTTGGCTATATAATGAGTTTGAGGCCAGCCTGGGATATAGGAGACCCTGTCACCACCACCCCAAATTAAAATGAACAAATAAAAAATAACATAAGCATCAAAGCATGGTGGCATGTACCAGTAACTCCAGTGCACCAGAGGTCGAAGTAGGAAGATCATAATGTTGAGTCCAACTTAGGATACACAGAGAGTTCTGGGCCAGCCTGGGCTACAAAGTGAAGCACTGTCTCAAAAAATACAAAACGAAGTGCCAAACATGATGGCGCATGCCTATAATTCTTGTACTCAGGAGGCAAAAACAGGATTGCTACAAGTTCATGACCAACCTAGACTATATAGCAAGTTCCAGGTGAGCCAGGGCTATACAGCAAGACCCTGTTCTCAAAAAAGCCAAAACAAAAATACGAAACAGGGCTGGTGAGATAACTCATCAGATGAAGGCACTTGCCACCAAGTCTGAAAACTTGAGTTTGATTCCTGGGAACTACATGGTGGAAGGAGAGAACCAACTCCCACAAGTTATGTTCTGATCTCCACACACAAGCTATGGCACATGCATAATCCACCCCCCATAATAAACAAAATGTAATTTAATTTTTTAAAATGCAAAAATAAGGCTGGGCATGGCGGCGCATACCTTTAATCCCAGCACTTGGGAGGTAGAGGCAGGTGGATCTTTGTGAATTCGAGGCCAGCCTGGTCTACATAGTGAGTTCCAGGACAGCTGGGGCTACAAGGAGACCCTGTCTCAAAAAAGACAAAAAATAAATAAATAAAAATAATTAAAATTTTAAGACAAACAGCATTTTCTGCATTCACAATATTGCTCTTTCAAATATTTTATTCTATTATTTTTATTTTGTGTGTATGAATGTATTGCCTGCATGTAGGTAAGTGCACCCATGTCATTCAAGGCCCGTGAGGACAGTAGATGCTGTCGGATCCCCTGGAACTGGAGTTATGGACAGTTGTCAGCTGCCATGTGGGTGCTGGGATTTGAACCCGGGTCTTCTGTAAGAACAACCAGTGTTCTTAACCACTAAGCCATCTCTCCAGTCCGCATTCACAATATTGTACAACCACCATGTCTCTCTCGTTCCAGAACATTTTCATCACCCCAAAAGGAATTTTCTTCATTAAGAACTCCCTCCCTGGGCTGGAGGGATAGCTCAGTGGTTAAGAGCACTGACTGCTCTTACAGAGGATCTGGGCTCAATTCCCAGCACCCACATGGCGGCTACGAACCATCCTTAGCTCTAGTTCCAGGGGAGTCAGAAGCCCTCTTCTGACCTCCGCGGCATTGCACAACACAGGTGCACTCACATACATGCAGGCAATACACTCATACACTGTCCTGGTTTGTTTCTTCATTGTTGTGACAAAACACTCTGACCATGCCGGGCGTGGTGGCACATGCCTTTAATCCCAGCAGAGGCAGGCGGATCTCTGTGAGTTCAAGGCCAGCCTGGTCTACATAGTGAGTTCCAGGACAGCTGGGGCTACAGGGAGACCCTGCTTCAAAAAGACAAATAAATAAATAAAAATAAATTAATTTTAAAAAAAGTCCCTCCCTACCTCTTCTTTCTCTAGGCCTGACAACTGTGGTCTACTTTCTCTCTATGGAGCTGGCTGCTCTGGACATTTGATGTACAGGGAGGGAATCACACAATACAGAACTTTTTACATTTGCCTTCTCCCACTTTGTATAATATTTTCAAGGTTTGTCCATTGAAACCTTGATATTGAAGTATGTATCATTACTATGTTTTAAGGCTGAATGTCTCATTGTATGAAAATATAATTTATTCAAGTATTGATGGGTATCTAGGGTAAGTTGGGTATCCAACTTTGGGGTATTATAGATAGAAGGGTGAAGGGTGCAACATTTTTCAACAGAACAACAGATTCATCAATTGTATTAAAATTACAAACTTCTTTGTCGGGGGTTTTTTGAGATGGGGTCTCATTCTATCACCCAGTCTGGAACACATTATATAACTCAGCCTGACCTCAAACTCACAGCAATTATCCTGCTTCAGCCTCCACAGTGTTACAGCTGTACATCACCATTCCCAGTTTAAGATTACAAACTTGTCACCCTACAAAACCAGTAATAATCAGAGTCGAGGCAGGGCTGGGCATGTAGCTCAGTGTAGATGGTCTGCCTAGCACATGTAAGGTCCTAGGTTTAATTTCTAGCACTAAGAGGACCCAAGGTACAGAGTTTGGAGGAATATAACCTTTAACACTGACAAATTACATTTAGAATACTTTTCAAATTCTAACACATCAATAACACCAGCAACACAACAGAAAATCACTTAGATGCTTCAAAAAGAGGAAATTCAAGCCAGGCATGGTGGTGTATGCTTTTAATCCCAGCACTCAGGAGGCAGAGGCAGGTAGTTCTCTGTGAGTTTGAGGCCAGTCTGAAATATATAGTAATTCTGAGGCTATCCTGTAAGTTCAAGGCCAGCTTAGTCTACAAAGTGAGTTCCAGGCCATCTGGGGCTACAGGGAAGACCCTGTCTCAAAAAGACCAAAATTTTAAAAAAATTCATTGGTCAAGCCAGGTGTGGTAACACATTCCTTTAATCCCAAAATTCAGGAGACAGGGACAAGTGGATCTCTGTGAGTTTGAGGCCAGCCTGAAATATATAGTAAGTCTGAGGCTATCTTGGGATACATAGTGAGACCCTGTCTTAAAACAACAGGGGCCAGGGAGATGACTCAGCAGGTGAAAGTACTTGCCATCAAGTCTGATGACCTGAGTTGGATACCCAGGACCCACATGATGGAAGGAGAGAACTAATTTTTACAAGCTGTTTTCTATACATGAGTTGCCATGCAGGCCCACAAGATCATGTGTGCACATACACACACACACACATAACTAATGTGATAAAAATGTAAACAACAAAATAATAATAATAAATGAAAACAAGTAGTTAAGGCAAAGTAGAGGTCTTTTTTTTGTCTTTTTTTTT
>NW_008353596.1:4691802-4733304 GCF_000622305.1 Nannospalax galili
TTTTGATACAAGTTTTCCCTGTAGCCCTAGCTGGCCTGGAACTCACTATGTAGACCAGGCTAGCCTTGAACTCACAGAGATCCGCCTGTCTCTGCCTCCTGAGTTCTGGGCTTAAAGGCATGTGCCACCACTCCTGGCGTTAAAGGTCTTCTTTATTTATTTATTTTTTTTGGGGGGGGGCCTTTTTTGAGACAGGGTCTCCCTGTAGCCCCAGCTGTCCTGGAACCTACTATGTAGACCAGGCTGCCCTTGAACTCACAGAGATCCGCCTGCCTCTGCCTTGAGAGTGCTGGGATTAAAGGTGTGCACTACCACGCCCAGCTTAAAGGTCTTCTTTATAATAATTCATTAAGTTAGAATGTATATCTTTTTTTCATCATAATGAAAAAGATGTTTCAAAGGAAGAAAGGAAGGAAGGGAACAGAAGAAAGAAAGAAAGAAAGAAAGAAAGAAAGAAAGAAAGAAAGAGAGAGAGAGAGAGAGAGAAAGAAAGAAAGAAAGAAAGAAAGAAAGAAAGAAAGAAAGAAAGAAAGAAAGAAAGAAAGAGAGACAGAAAAGGATACCTGCCCACAATAATGCTTTGCAGGATTTGGATGTTTCAGAAACAAAGAGACCTCCTGCAGCTTCCTCCCTTGTAAGGCCCCAGCATAGAAAAGGGTGGGTGCTTCCTCCGGGCCTGAGAAGAGGTGAGGATCATGAGCAGGAAGGGAAGCTGCCCTGGAAGCAGAGGCCTGGAATCTTATCATCATAACTCTTCTGTTAGAGAACAGAACAGACCTGCAGGGTCTCTGGCCACAGGTCACTGGACACTGCGGCTCCTTGAGGGACCCTCTCCAGGAGGCTTGCTTTCCCAGTTCTGTGTACCTCTCTTCACTGGCTACAGCCTTGTCTCATGCACTCATTTGTTTTCTCTCTCTGTCCCCAAACCCTGTCATCTTCCTGCTTTCTAGGAGCATGGCTTCTTTTTTCAATTTTTTTTTTGGGGGGGGTCTTTTTGAGAAAGGGTCTCCTGTAGTCCCAGCTGGCCTGGAACTCACTATGTAGACCAGCCTGGCATTGAACTCACAGAGATCCACCTGCCTCTGCCTCCTGAGTGCTGGGACCAAAGGCGTGAGCCACCACGCCCGGTGGTTTCATACATTTTAATCCAAAACCAATGACCTCCCTTTTTTCAACTGTTCAGGTCACTGGAAAAAAAGCAGCTCAGCCCGTGCCTCCCCCCCTCCCCCCTTTCCTTGGTCAAAAGGGTCTTTCCCTTGGTGGGTCGTGAGGTGCTCCTTCTCCCACACCCCCAGCCAGTGAATATCATTACAGTGGCTGTGTCATATGTCTAACATCTTAGAATGATGCAGAATGGTTTCATGATTTCACCGCTTCACTTTCTCCCAACTTCAAAAACAAGCAAGCAAACAGACAGACAGACATCCAATAAACTAGCCTCATGTCCCCTCACACAGGCCCACAATCCAAAGTGACCCTAGGTGCCAAGTTCCACAGTCCAGGAAAGGACCTTAGGGCCTCCTGGGGTCAGCAGCACTTTCCAAGACAAATGTAAGGCAGTGGGTAGGTGGGCACACCCCTGAAAGAGCAAATCCTGCAGTAAGAGAACAAGAGATATTTAAAAGCCAGGCAGGGAATAGCCATAGGAAACATAGGCAGACTCCAATGAAACAAAGTTTATTTCTTAGGATTGCTGGTGGCTGGCAGCTCAGCTCGGGACAGAAAGGCAACCAGCAGCCTGCTTGACTGCTGAGGAAGTTCTTATACGGGGGCTGGGGAATTTGGAAGGTGGCTAAAATAATCTTCAGTTTCAAAGGAAGTAGCTTGAACTGAGAGAGTTCTTACATTAGTGGGTCTGGGTGTAGGGTCCTGTTTATCTTCCAAAATTATCTGGGGAACAGCTTTGTGCTGAGACAGTTCTAAATGTAGCTCTCTGGCCGGTTCCTGTTTTGCAAGGGGTCCCTCATGGCTATCTTGTGAGGATTTTTTACACTGGGACAAAGTCGTCTGCAGACCTAGACTCTAACAAGAGGCAGCTGTGAAATGTAAATATGGAACAGATCAGTAAGGAGAGAGGCACAGAGAGTGCTGGAAGGGGCCTCCTGAAGGATAGACCTATAACTCCAGGCCACAATCATGTACTGAACAGCCAGTGAGACCCTAATACCTACTCAACAGGGAAGGGCATCAGACACTGCTTCTGCCCCAAGTCTTAACAATCTTGTCATCTCACATCTCAGGCATCAAAAAATAAGCACCATTACTTGCGCTGAACACTAAGCATAGTGCTGGCATACAGAAGGTGTTTAGTCCTTGCAAACACTAAAAATTACTGTTTTCTGCCCGGCATGGTGGCACATGCCTTTAATCCCAGCACTCAGGAGGCAGAGGCAGGTGGATCTCTGTGAGTTCAAGGTCAATGTGGTCTACATAGCAAGTTCGGGCCAGCTGAGGCTACAGGGAGACCCTATCTCAAAAAGACCAAAACAAAAACAAAAAATACCCTACTGTTTCTTATGCAGAAGGCTTATCCAAATCCCTCACGTTTTGCCAAGAAAATTCATCAAAATATCTATGATCAAAACTCACTTATGATCAAAACAACTGTCTCTGGTTGCACCAAAATTTCAGCAAGATTTGTGTACAGATAAGTCTTTAGCTAACTTTATTATTTTTTGGCTTTTTGAAGCAGAGTCTCAAGTAACTCAGGCTGTCCTTAAACTCACTATGTAACCAAGGTTGACTTTGAATTCTTGATTCTCCTGCCTCTACCTTCCATGTGTGGGGATGCCAAGTACCTGTGTTACCACATCTGGCAATTGGTGTTTTGTTTTGGTTCTTTTGTTTTATTTTGTTTTTTCTTTTTTTAGGGGGGTTCTTTTTAAGACAGGGTCTCCTGTAGCCACAGCTGGCCTGGATTCATTATGGAGACCAGGCTGGCCTGGAACTCACAGAGATCCACCTGCCTCTGCCTCCTGAGTGCTGGGATTAAAGGCCTGGGGTAGCATGCTTGGGAGACAAGATTTCCCTGTAGCTCTAGCTGGCCTGGAACTTACTATTTAGACAGACCAGGCTGGCCTTGACTCACAAAAGATCCGCCTGCCTATGCCTCCCAAGTGCTGGGATTAAAGGCATGAGCCACTATACCCAGCTGTTTTGTTCTTATAATATGGAACACTTTATGAATTTGTGTGTCGTCTTTGCACAGGGGTCATGGTAATCTTCTCTGTATCTTTCCAGTGTTAGTATATGTGCTGCCAAAGCAAGCATGGTTTTGTCGTGTTTCGGGGGACCGAGTCAAACACTGCAGTCCTGACTAATCTAGCCAGGAGTCACTATGAAGACCAGACTGGCCTGGAACTTGTGATGATCCTCCTATCTCTGTCTCTAATTACAGGCATTTGCCACCACAACCAGCAGATTGTTTTAATATCTTTAGTAAGATAAAAGTTAGATACTTTATTGCTTACCCATTTAATGTGTGAACAGATCTGTGAATTTAGGGTATCTATAGTCATGCAACCATCATCATAGTCAATTTTAGAACTTTGTATCACTTCAAAAGAAAACCCACATCATACCCCCAATGATCCCAGCCCTACTAGCCATTAGGTTACTTCTGTTTCTATCGCTCCATCTGTTCTTGACATTTCATAGATACGGAATCATATAGCATGTGGTCTCTGTGTCTGTTCTTTCACGGAACACCAAGTTTTCGAGGATCATCCACATTGAAGCAGGCATTAGTATCTTGTTACTTTTCATAGCTAAGCCTCAGTCCCTTAGTTTGGATAAGTTTAGGAACACGATTATCAAATATTTTTTTCTTACCAGATATGCTGGCACATACCTATAATCCCAGCACTTGGGAGGCAGAGGCAGGAGGATCATAAGTTCAAGGCCAGCCTAGACTACATAACTGACTCTACCTCAAAAATCCAATAAAAATAAATAAATAAATAAATAAATAAATAAATAAATAAATAAATAAATAAAACATTTCTCATTCTGTGGAACACTACCCAACCTTAAGATTTACCATAGGGGCTGGAGAGATGGCTCAGCGGTTAAGAGCACTCACTGCTCTTGCAGAGGATCTGGGTTCGATTCCCAGCACCCACATAGTGGCTAACAACCACCCATAACTCCAGTTCCGGAGGAATCCAATGCCTTCTTCTGACCTCCACGGGCATTGCATGACACGGGTGCACTTATCTACATGCGGCAGTACATGAGACTCATACACATAAAATTTAAAAAAAATAATAAATAAAAAATTTTTTAAAAGACTTACCATAAAGCTATAGTACTCAAGATAGTAGGATTGTGGCTAAGAATACACACATAAATCAATAGACTCTATTAAGTCCAGAAAATGGCCTATAAAATATAGCTAATTTGGCCCATCAAGATGGCTCAGTGTATAAAGGTACTTGCCTTCAAGTCTGATAACCTGAGTTCCACCCCCAGGACCCACATGATAGAAGGCAAGAACTGACTCTTGTAAGTTGTCCTCTGACCTCCATTTGCATGCCATGGCACACATGCATGCATGAACACACACACACACACACACACACACACACACACAAACACACAATAAATGAATAAAATGTAATAAAAAATATGCTAGTTAATTTTTATTCTAGTTCATATCTAATAGGCAGAGAAGTGATAGCTAATTAGCATGGGGGTGGGGAGGAGTGAGTGTAAGGCTGATAATCAAATCCAGGGCCTTGTACAAGCTAAGAAAATACATATTCCCAGCCCAGCAAATTGTGTTTTACAAATCAATATAAGTCAATTTAATAGAAGACTTAGAACCAGCCAGGCGTGGTGGTGCACGCCTTTAATCCCAGCACTCAGGAGGCAGAGACAGGCGGATCTCTGTGAGTTCAAGGCCAGCCTGGGCTACATAGTGAGTTCCAGGACAGCTGGGGCTACAGGGAGAACCTGTCTGAAAAAAATAAAAAAAAAAAAAAGAAAGAAAGAACCTTTGCAACAATTAGTGGTGGAACAATTAGAATCCATGGACAAAAAAAATTAACCTGAACCCAAACCTCACACCTCATACAAAAAATTATTTCAAAATGAATCAATCATCTGTACAAATATAAAACACAAACTATGAAAATTTTAGAAGAAAATATAAAAATCTTTGTGTCCTATAATTTCCACACATGCTCTAGCACACATGCACACATGCATACACACAGGGACACGAGAGAGATAATAAACAAATAAGTAGAAAAAATAAAAAAGGTGAACTGCAAAAGTAGAAACTAGTAGAAAATATTTGCAAATAGCATGTCTGACAAGGAATTGCACCCAAATTATACAAGAACACTCATAAATTTACCAGTAAGGAAGCTGGAGAGATGGCTTAGCAGTTAAGAACACTGACTGTTCTTACAGAAAACCCAGGTTCGAATCCCAGCACCTACATGGCAGCTAAAAACTGTCCGTAACTCCAGTTCCAGGGGATCTGACAGCTTCTTCTGTCCTCCGCGGGCATTGCACAACATGGGTGCACTTACCTACATGCAAGGCATAACACTCATACACATAAAATAAAAATAATAAATATTATTAAAAATAAAAAATAAATTTACCAGTAAGAAAATAAACAACTTGATTTTAAAATGGACAAAGTACTTGAACAGATAGACTGCCACAGATGACATATGGATAGCACATAGGCACATGGAGAGGTCTTCCACATCAGTGACCACCAGGGAAATGCAATTTTCGGTCACAATGCTATGTCACTATCTACCTGTCATACAGCTAAAATGCAAAAACTGGCAATGATGCTGTTAGGAATGAAAAATGGTAAAGATACAGAAACATGTTCATACTAAAACCTATATATGAATGTTTATAGCATCTTTATTTGTAATAATCCCAAACTGGAAATAACCCAAAAGTTCTTGAGGAATAAAAAGATAAACTGTTGTGCATTCATGTCATGAAACAAAAAGTACCAGGTATGATGGCACAAGCCTTTGATCCAAGCACTCAGGAGGCAGGGAAAAAAAAAAAAGGTTACAATACTGTATGATTTCGGTACACAAAATTCTTGAAAAAGATGAAATTGGAGAGTAAGGCTGCAAATGGGTAGCCATGAGAGTTTATGGAATGATTGAGCTGTTCTGTATTCTGAGTGAGACTTAGTTACATAAATCTATATATGTATCAAATTCAGAAGACATTTAAAACTCAATTTAACTGTATGTTAAAATAAAATTAAAAGAATTATTTGCTTCATGTGACACTGGTATGGAAGGCCATGCTGCAAATCGCTGATTTTCTTTTGTTATCCTTCCCCCTCCTCCTGCTAGTGGGAGCAGACTTCCACACTCTTTCCTCAGTGCTAAGTTAGCAAGACCAGCATTTCTTGGAGGAATCCCAGGAATCCCAGAGACTAGGGGATGGGGATGGCACAAGCAGTGTTTCCCAGGAGGAGGATGTTAGGCCCCGGTTTGTGATTCTGAAATGAGTGAATACAGTGCAGATCTGTGCTTCAAACACAGGGATGGCCTCCTGAGATGGCTGGAGGCCTGAGATATCTCTCCTGAATTCTGTGCTGGACTATGACCAACGCTCCTCCTAAGGCCAAGGGTGGGTGGGCAGAAATGATAGCCTTTGACCCACCCAGTTGCACCAGGCTCTGTCTCCCATTCCCACTGAGTCTGATAACAGACCCCACCTCACCAGTCCCCTCCCCTCTCCCAGTCAGTGACCACAGTCAGGCTGGGCCCCTAACTGTGTATATAAGGGGATATTGGGGACAAGCACCACCAGGCCAGTCCTGAGTGCACTCAGCTCCAGCACAGCCTCCAGCCTTCACCACCACCATGTCTCTGACCAAGAATGAGAGAGCCACCCTCATGTCCATGTGGGACAAGATTGCCCTGCAGGCTGAATCTGTTGGTACTGAGACTCTGGAGAGGTAAGTACCAGATACCATGGCTTGAGTGACCAGATCAGAAGTCAGGGGTCAGTAAGAAGGGGATGATGAGGAGAAGTTAGTGAAGAGAGGCCATTGAGAAGGTGCCAGCAAGGAAGGGATGGTGAGGAAGACAGTGAGGAGAGAGTCAGTGAATAGGGGTCAGTGAGGAGGACATAGTGAGAGGGGATGATGAGAGGCCAATAAAGAGGGGATCAGTGAGCAGATGGTGAGAGGATGAGGAAAGGTCAGTGAAGAAGGGTCAGTGAGGAGGATATGGTGAGAAGGGGGTGATGTAGAGTGGTTAGTCAGAAGGAGACTGTGAGATCAGTGCTTGTGAAGAGGAGACCTGGCAGGCCAGTGAGCTGCTAAAAGAGGTGGACTGGAAGAGAGAGAACTATAGATCTCACAGTCCTCATCAAAGTCTTGCATGGGTGTGAATGAGTATGAATGAATTATAGGCAGTGAGGGGGGTGCATGCCTTGCCATAATGGGCCTGGTGCAATGGGTTTAAGATTTATTGTTATTATTTTTAATTGTGTGTGTGTATATGTGTGCCCATGAATACAGGAACCAGTGAAGACCAGAGACATCAGATCCCCCTGCAGCTGGAGTTTCAGGCTGTTGAGGGTACTGGGAACCCAACTAGGGTCCTCTGTAAGAGCAGTAAGCACTCTTAACAGCTGTGCCATCTCTCCTGCCTGCAACATTTTTGTTTGTTGTTTGTTGTTGTTGTTGTTGTTGTTGTTGTTTTATGTCTTTTTGAAGTAGGGTCTCCCTGTAGCCCCAGCTGGCCTGGAACTTGCTATGTAGACCAGGCTGGCCTCGAACTCACAAAGATCCGCCTGCCTCCTCCTCCCAAGTGCTGGGATTAAAGGCCTGCGCCACCACACTGGGCTTGTTTTTTGTAATGTGCTGTTCAACATACACTTTTTGCATTTAATTTAACTTTTTAAATTACTGGGTTTTTTGCCAGGCATGGTGGTGCCAGCCTTTAATCCCAGAACTTGGGACGCAGAGGCAGGTGGATCTCTGTGAGTTCAAGGCCATCCTGGTCTACATAGTGAGTTCCAGGACAGCTGGGGCTACAGGGAAACGCTGTCTCAAAAAGACTGGGGAAAAAAAAATATTTTGTGTGTGTGTGTGTGTGTGTGTGTGCGTGTGTGTGTGTGTGTGTGTGTGTGTACTGGGTGTTTGGGAACTCAAGTTTTGTGCCCAAGGCAAAAAAAGGCCTGTGTCCCAGCTCTGGGTAATTAACACCCACTCACTTGTCCTCTTCTGCCCCTAGGCTCTTTGCCAGCTACCCCCAGACGAAGACCTACTTCCCACACTTCGACCTGTACCAGGGGTCGCAGCAGCTGAGTGCCCACGGCGCCAAGGTTGTGGCCGCTGTGGGAGAGGCCGTTAAGAACCTCGACAACCTCCGGGGAGCCATGACCAAGCTGAGCGAGCTGCATGCCTACATCCTGCGTGTGGACCCGGTCAACTTCAAGGTGGGCTTGTGAGGACAGTGGGAGGATGGAGGAGGATGGAGAGTGTCAGGTAGGGAGACTGGGCAGAGGGAGTGGGACTAGCACAGAGGCTGGAAGGAGCCCCCAGAGGGTCTGCTCGGCACTGAGCACTCACCGTCTTTTCCACCTCCGCAGTTCCTGTCCCACTGCTTGTTGGTCACCCTGGCTGCTCGTTTCCCCGCCGACTTCACAGCTGAAGTCCACGAATCCTGGGACAAGTTCCTGTCGATCCTGTCTTCCATCCTGACAGAGAAGTACCGCTAAGCGCCGCGGACACGACCCCCCAAGGATGGGCCACGACCTCC
This sequence comes from Nannospalax galili, assembly GCF_000622305.1. Lineage (NCBI taxonomy): Eukaryota > Metazoa > Chordata > Mammalia > Rodentia > Spalacidae > Nannospalax > Nannospalax galili. The sequence continues at coordinate 4,700,568 of NW_008353596.1, forward strand.
AGGATGGGCCACGACCCCATCTCCTCCCTGTCCCTAAACCCTCCCTCAGTTCTTTCCTGGTGTCCCCAATAAATGGTTGAAGAAGGGAACAACTGGCTCTGCGTCCTCTGTCTTGGAGGGAAGGAGGGAAGCTGTGGGATAGTGGGGGCTTCCGCCTGGAGGACAAACCGAAGGTGCTTTAGGGGGCAGGTTCTGGCCCCTGAGAACCCCAGAGTCGCGGCCCACAGGAGAGAGAGCATCCCAGGACCAGCCACGGGTCTTGGCTTCTTTCTCCTCATCTTTGCAATCCCCTTCACTCGGTGTAGTGGGTGGATGTCAGGACCTCCTCAGTCTAATATTACAACTCCTGACACCCTAACACTTTGGGGGTCCCGGACCCAGCTCCTCCACTCTACACCGAAAGGACTAGAGGGGACTTCCTGGCTGCTTCTTTCTCACTCCTCTTGGCCGAGCAGTGACTGCCACATAGGAGTAATTACAGAGCCCTTGAGGTGGGGGGAAAGGTACCCAAGCACAGGTGTGGGCCAGTGCCAAACCTCATCCCACAGGCCTTGGTCTGTGCGTGTTAGTGCTGACAGGAGAACAATCTGATATGGTTCCCGACAAGCTCAGCAGAACAGAGCAGTGGTTGTATGATGTCCCAGGCCAGTCCTATGTGGCTCTCCAGAGTCCTTCAGGGCTGTGTCATGCTCGGGGACTGGGAGATCTCTACACACAGACACACACATACACACAAACACACACAAATAAATAAATAGGGGTTGGAGAGATGGCTAAGAGTGCTTGCTGCTCTTACAGAGGACCCAAGTTCAGATCCTAGGACCCATTTAGGTGACTCACAACCACTTGTAACTCCAGTTCCAGGGATCCAACCTCCTCTTCTGGCCTTCATGGGCACCGAACGCATCTATGCACAGATGCACACACACATAAATTAAAATAGTATATTTTTTTTTAATTAAAAAATAATTTTAAAAAATTTTTGGGTCTTTTTTGAGGCAAGGTCTTCCTGTAGCCCCAGCTGTCCTGGAACTCACTATGTAGACCAGGCTGGCCTTGAACTCACAGAGATCCACCTGCCTCTGCCTCCCGAGTGCTGAGATTAAAGGCATGTATCACCACGCCCAGCGTTATTTAAAAAATTTTAAAGATTGTTCTCTCCCCAACACAGTTTGGGTCTGGGCCACATAAAGATAGATTGTGAGTTTAGCAGTTTCAAGAAACTGTCCAAGAACAACAAGACATAATAGGTTGGGGCTGGAGAGATGGCTCAGCAGTTAAGAGCACTGACTGCTCTTGCAGAGGACCCAGCACCAACATGGCGGCTACGAACCGTCCTTAACTCCAGTTCCAGGGGAATGGGGAATCTGAAGCCCTCTCTGACCTCTGTGGCATTGCATGACACGGGTGCACTCCCATACATGCAGGCAATACACTCATACACATAAAACAAAAAAATAAAAAAATATTTCTGGCCGGGCATGGTGGCACACACCTGTAATCCCAGCACTTGCGAGGCAGAGGCAGGCAGATCTCTGTGAGTTTGAGGCCAGCCTGGTCTACATAGTGAGTTCCAGGACAGCTGGGGCTACAGGGAGACACTGTCTCAAAAAGACCAAAATAGATGATGATAGATAGATAGATAGATAGATAGATAGATAGATAGATAGATAGATAAAATATTTTTTAAAAGACATAAAAGTTACAGCATAAAGACCCTGGTCTCTGCCTGCAAGCACTGAGAGACCTAAGGCAGCTGTGGGGGCTTAACTCAGCCCCAACCAGTCCCCCTCTGCACTTTCCTAGTGAAAGAACCTCCCAGACCAAGGAGCCCAGTCCAGGAACCTGGCTGCACTCATACCCTGCCATGGCATCAACCTCAGCCACCTCCTGCACACTATACATAAATGCACAGGGCTTTGCAGGTCCAAGACCTTCAGTCTGGCAAAGACTCAGGAAGAACCCACCATGGTGCTCTCTGTTGATGACTCGGGGCTGTATGGGTCAAGGTTGGCAGCCATGTGGCTAAGTATAGTGAAGAGAGCCTAAAGATGTGAAGACTTCCCTGCTCCCATGCTCCAACTCCTGGGTTAAACACCAACTGCTGCCCTATGGTCCTGTTGGCACTCCCTAACTGCTCTTGTCCCAATCTTTCCCAATTCCTTTTACCATCAGTGATGTCTCTCTGTACAGGATGTTCATCAGTTTCTCTACCATCAAGACCTACTTTCCTGACTACAAAGTGAGCCTCAGCTCTACTCAGATCAAGGTCCAAAGCAAGGAGGTGTCTGTTACACTGAACAATGTAGTAGACCAAATGGACAACATGTCCACTGTATTGTCAGCTCTGAGTGACCTGTGTATCCATCAGCTATGTGTGTACTCAGATAACTTCAAGATCATCACTCAAGCAGAGCCCAGAAAGATATAAGAATAGAAGTCTCAGAACTTGCAGCCAGCCCCAAGGGTTGCAGAAAATGAAGTCAGGAGCTCCCCGCTGCCTCTACGACCAATGAGGGACACTTCCTCTCTACACATCATCTGTATCAGAGCATGCTCATGACCATGGCCAGCTACCACCTAGATGAAGTCACCCCAAAGGTTCTTCTCTCACTGGACAAGTTTTTGGAACTTGTAATCAAAGAGCTGGCCTCCCAATACTGTTCAGTGAGAGCCTTAGGGGCCCTACTCCTGCTCTCTAGACTCTGGCTAGGCCCCCCTCTCATTCCATACCTGTATCTCCTAGTCTGAATAAAGTCTGTGTGATTAACATGAGCCTGGGTTCTCTGTGTCCCTGAAGTGGCAGCAGTGGGCAGAGTCTACTTTCTTAGCTGAGGGATGTTTCTGCAGTAGAGAGGGCAACAAGTTTAAGCAGCTGCAGAGAAGGTTGTGACTTATGTCCCTGTCCTAGGAAGGGCTAACCTTCCCAGGGGTGCCCTCAGGGGACAGAGGAGGAAAATCCTAAAATGTACACCCTCCTTTGGAAATATCATTGATTCATACTAGCTAAACATACAACGTAGATCAAAGCAGAACCAATCTACATGGCAGTGATCCCAGTTACTACGGAGACTGAGTCAGAGAAACAACTAATTCAAGGCCAGCCTGGGTTACATAGTGAGAGACATCCCACATCTCAAAAATTCACAGATCAGAGAAGGAAGGGAGAGGTAGAAGAAGGAGGAGGACGAGGAGGACAAGGAAGAAGAGAAGGAGGAGGAGGAGGAGGAGGAGGAGGAGGAGGAGAAGAGGGGGAAGAAGAAGAAAAAGAAGCATGACTGAGGATGTAGCTCAGTGGTAGAGCACTTGCCTAGCACCCTGGGTTTGATTCCCTTATACTTCAAAGCAACAAAGGAAAAGCAAAGCAAAATAATAATAATAATAATAATAATAATAATAATAATAACAAAAATAGACTGCTACCGATGCAAATTAAGGTGACTAAAACTCTTATCAGAGGACATGCATGCAGGGATGAGAGTATTGGTCCTACCTGCCCTTGTTCCCTCACAGTAACCCTCAGAAAGCAGGTAAACTTGGAAGAGAGGGAGAAGGTAGGCTGGCCTCAGTAGAGAGTACTCCTGGGGAAGTCATAACACAGCATCTGTCCCTTTTTGCTGCAGTTCATGAAGCTCATAAACAGTCCACTGTCCCCAGCTAGTGACCCAACTCATTGTCCCCTTCTCTGGCTCCACCCAGGCCTCCTAGGATCATCCTCTGGTTCTGACCCCCCACACATACACCTTAGCATCAGTCACAACATCCCTGTCCCATGTGCTAAGCCCTCTCTCTTAGCCCCCTACCCAAGCCTCATGCTTGAACACTCTGCCTGGCTGTGAAGCCCTAGGAAATAAACAGAGCCTCAAGGTCCATTCTCTAAGACAGCCTACACATGCAACACTGGATAAAATTTGAGGAGGGTGGTAAACCCCCACCTCACCCACCATTTCTTTGTGTGGTTAGGGACCTCTTAGAATAAGATGAACAGTTCTCGCCCACCTCTCCCAATGGACTCCTCCTCTGCCTACAACCAACCCATTTTTATTTAATGTACAAAAATATGTAAGAGGCTGGAGATGTAGCTCACTTGGTAGAGTGCTTGCCTGTGTGCAGAAAGCCCTGGGTTTGATACATAGTATTCTATAAAACCAGGCATGGTGGCATAAGCCTGTAATTCTGGTGCTTGAGAGGTGCAGGCAGGAGGATCAGAAATTCAATGGTCATCCTCAAAATACATGAGACTGTTTCAAAAAAAGAAAGACAGACAGACCTGAAAAACAAAGTTGGCTGTGGTGGTACACAACTGCCATCCCAGACTTGAGAAGTAGAAACAAGAACATCAGAAGTTCAAGAGTAGCAGTAGCACAGGAAAAAAAAAAAGTTCAAGGCCAGTCTGGGCTACATGAGACCCAGTTCTAAGGAGAGAGAGAGAGAGAGAGAGAGAGAGAGAGAGAGAGAGAGAGAAAGGGGGAGGGAGGGAGGAAGGGAGAAAAGAGAAAGAAGAGACACATTCATCTAGATTTTTACACTGTGTGTGTGTGTGTGTGTGTGTGTGTGTGTGTGTGTGTGTGATTCCAGTTAGGGAAATAGTCCTGCCCTGTCTCCCTCAACCCAAGCCAAAGAACTTTGGAACTGAGCCCAAGAGCGTTCATCTGAGTTTAAGTATCACAGGCATATCTCCAACTTCTGCCTCACCGCTATCTATCTACTTATTTTTGCAGAGCTAGAAATTGAATCCAGAACCTTCTCCATGCTAGGCAAGCATTCTGCCACTCAGCTACATCCTCAGTTTGTTATTGATTGTTACTGTTTTGTTTGTTACTGTTTTGTTACTGTTTTGTTATAAAGCATGGGGCTCTCATCCCTGCTCTTCCCTCGGCACCAGCACCGGCACCCGTGCTCAGGGCGCTCTGCTTCCTCCTCTGTCCCTCCTCTTTCTGTGCAGTCTCCCGAGTAGCGTGTGGGCCGGCGCTGGACTCCCCCTGGGTCCAGCAGCCCAGTACCAGGAGCGCCTGCAGGACAGGGCCGACCCCAGGAGCACAGGGTGGATTTGCAACCGCCTGCTGGATTGTCTAAGGAGCTGTGGAAATAACCAACCAAATGAAAACAGGCAGAATCTGTGGAGGGCCACTGAAGCCAGGCGTTGGTCTCACTACCAGCAGAGTCCCAGGAAAAGTTTTGCTGTGGAGTGGCCCAGGATGACCTGACTTTGGCTGCTGGCTAGCGGCAGGAGGGGCTGGACATCTGAAGGAAAAACATGACCCTCACTCTGTAATAACAAATTCAAGAGACTGAAAAAAAAAAGAAAAAGAAAAAGAAAAAAAAGATGGGCTCCCTCTTTGCAAAGGCTAACCTTAAACTCCTGAGCTAAAGCAATCCTCCTGCCTCAGCCTCCCCAGCATCTGGGGCTAATGTGTGTGGCAGCCAAACCAGCTTTTAGACTCTTTCCTTGTTAATATATGGGAGCTCCTAGTATGTTAAGACGCAAATCAGCTGAATGTGGTGACTTGCTCCTGCAGTTCCATGTGCTGAGAAAGTGGAGGTAGGAAATGCTTGAGCCAAAGAATTCCAGACCAGCCTAGAAAATATAGCAAGACTTGGCCCAAAAAAAGGAGAAGGAGGGGAGAAAAAAGAAAAAGATGGAGGCAGACAAGAAAAATGAGAGGATTGAGGGATAGATGGAGAAAGAGAAAAATGTTTGACTTATGTCTGTAAGACTAAGACTTAGCCAGATGTGGTGGTGTATGCCTTTAATCCCAGCACTCAGGAGGCAGAGGCAGGTGGATCTCTGTGAGTTCGAGGCCAGCCTGGTCTACATAGCAAGTTCCAGGCCAGCTGGGGCTACAGGGAGACCCTGTCTCAAAAAAAGACCAAAAAAACAAAAACAAACAAACAAAAAAACCTAAGACTTGTCTTAAAGGGGCTCAGGAAGAGCAGAGACTGGAGCAGCATTCAGAAAGTGGGGTGGTCCCAGGCCTGGTGCAGGCGTCCTGGTTCCTCAGTAGGTTCCTACCATCTTACCCTTCTAGTTCTCAGAACCAGGATGAAGCATAGGACTGCGACAGAAGAGTGCGGGATAGGAGGAAAAGTGAGAAACAAGAACACACAAGGAAGCGTTGGCAAGGCTGGTCTGAGTTACTTCCTTCTCAGCCCAAATCAGTGGGACTCATACTTCTTCCAAATACCCCTCATCACCGGTGGCTCGGGATGAGGCCAGAACCCTCCCAGACCCTATTCAGTGTTCTGCACAGGTTCGGGGGCGGGAGGGTGGGGGACTGGAGACTCTCGGGTGCCCCCTGCCAGCCACGCCCTGCATCTCACCGCACCGCGCTAGCCAATGAGCGCGATCCGGAGGGCGTGTCCCCCGGCCGCTCCAGGCATATAAGCAGCAAGCTCCGCAGGTCCTGCACGCTTCTGGTTCTGAAACAGACTCAGAAAGAACTCACCATGGTGCTCTCTCCTGAAGACAAGAACCACGTCCGTAGTACCTGGGACAAGATTGGCGGCCATGGTGCGGAATACGGTGCGGAGGCCCTAGAGAGGTGAGACCCCTGCCCTCTGCCCTGAAAGGACTGCAGATCGAAGGCCCAGGAGGCAGACCCTAATTGTTCTTTACTGTGCTTTACCCTGACCTCCTGTACCTCCTCCCACTTTCTTCCCGCAGGATGTTCACCAGCTTCCCCACCACCAAGACCTACTTCCCTCACTTCGATGTAAGCCACGGCTCCGCCCAAGTCAAGGCTCATGGCAAGAAGGTGGCTGATGCCCTGGCCAACGCCGCGGGCCACCTCGACGACCTGCCCGGTGCCCTGTCTGCTCTGAGCGACCTGCACGCCCACAAACTGCGTGTGGACCCCGTTAACTTCAAGGTGTGTGCTCAAGCCTGGCAGAGAAGGATCTGGGCTGGAAGGCACAAAGGACCTTGTGCTGAGGGCAGATAACGCAGTGGTTATGGAAGGAGGGGTACAGGCAGTGGGAGTGTCTGCTGCCAATGACTGGGTCTTCCTCTCTCCGCAGCTCCTGAGCCACTGCCTGCTGGTGACCCTGGCCAACCACCACCCGGCCGAATTCACCCCCGGGGTGCATGCCTCCCTGGACAAATTCCTGGCCTCTGTGAGCACCGTGCTGACCTCCAAATACCGTTAAACTGGAGCCTCAGGGCCCGCCCCTTGCCGGGCTTGCCTTCCTCCCCTCCTCGCACCTGTACCTCTTGGTCTTTGAATAAAGTCTGAGTGGCACCAAGCTTGTGTGCCTTGGTTCTCTGTATCTGCAAAGGTGCCTGGGTTGAGGGGGAAAGAGAAGGGGAGAAAAGGACAGTGAAGAAGAGCCATGCAGAGCAGTCTACCAACGATTACTGGGTAACCTCTGAGCTTGCAGTGCTTGGCTGGGTTCATTCCTATGCTGGGTTTCATTTCAGGTTCAACACAATTACCTTCCCCACCACTACATTTCATTGCCATCGAACACACACACACACACACACACACACACACACACACACACAAAAACTGGCCCAGCTCTTCCAGGGCTCCCAAACAGGTGGCTGGTGAGGAGGCCTCCCTTCTTCAGACTGATAGTGAATCCTCCTCCTTCATTCTCTACTAAGGTCCCCCAAGCACAATATGGATAAAACTAGGAATGAGTGGCACAACTGCGAACACCAGACAATTCTGTGGAGGTGCCACCCCAGGATGCTCATTCTTGGGACACTAATGACCAGGAACCATCAAGGGCTGAAGACTCAAGTCTTTGAGCCCAGCCCAGAACCCACTTAGTCACCCTGCAGGTAGTACCACTCTCCGCATGGGGCAATAAAGAGGAACTCCAGAGCCTGAGAGGCATAACCAGTGTCCCCTGGTCATGCCCCTTCCTGCAGAGCAGGCCCTGGGTCTGGGGCATTCCAGGGAGGCTTGGAAACGAGCTTGGCAGCAGTCCATCCCCATTCCACTGATAGCAGTGTCTTTTTCCCATGAGCCCAAGAGTCATTGATGGAAAATGCCTATTGCAAGCCCTCAGTCTCAGTGATGCCCAATGCCAGCTGTGTAGTACAGTGTGAGCTCTGGGTAAGTGGCTGTTTTTCTACTAGAAAAATGGCCAAAGGTGGAGAGACAGCACATGAGCATCAGTAGGGAAGTGGATAGACAACATGTGGCTCACACACAGAATGGGCTTGCCTTCCTTCCTTCCTTCCTTCCTTCCTTCCTTCCTTCCTTTCAAACAGGGTTTCATGTAGCCCAAGCTGGCCTTAAACTGTTTATATAACCAAGGATGACCTTGAGCTCTGGACCTTCCTGTCTGTACCTCCTCAGTTCTGAAATTACCCATGTGTGCCACCATACCTAGTTTATGCAGTGCTGGGGATTGAACATAGGGCTGCATACATACATACATGCAAGAGAACCACTCTAATAAATGAGCTACATCTCCAGCCCATAATGGAATATTCTTCACACACACATACACACAAAGTAGAGTTCTTATTGAATGAGACCAAGCCTTGAAAATATTACACTGAGTGGAAGAACTGGACACCAAAGACCACATACACATGATTCTGTGTATGTGGAATATCCAGAATAAGAAAAGCTATAGAGGCAGAAAGCGGGCTCTCCTGGTTGCCCAGGATTTCAGGATGGGGTTAGATAGTTAAAACTAATGGACTGGAGTTTTTTTTTTTTTTGGAAGATGAAAAACTTCTGGAACTTTGTAGTAGTGATGAATGTACAACATTGCAGATGCACTAAATGCTACACATCAAAGATGGCTAAAATACACTTAGTATTGTGGAACGTACATGTAATCCAAGAATTTGGGAGGTAGAGGCAGGAGGATCAGAAGTTCAAGGCCAGCTTCAATTATATCATGCATGCAAGGCTCTATCTCCATAAAACAAAATAAAGGGCAAGTGTATTGGTGCACATCTTTAATCCTAGCACCTAGGAGGCAGAGCCTGGTGGATCTCTGTGAGTTCAAGACCAGCCTGATCCACATAGTGAGTTCCAGGATAGTCATGCCTACATAATGAAACTCTGTCTCAAAAATAATAAATAAATAAGGGGCCAGCAAGATGGGTCAGTGGGTAAGGTCACTTGATGCCAAATTTTATGACCTGATTTTGATATCCAGAACCCACATGGAGAAAGGAGAGAACCAACTCTTGCAAGTTGAAAGGACAGAACCAACTCTAACTTCCACACATGCACTGTGGGATGCACACACCCACACACATTCACACGTGCACACACACAATAAAGTGTAAAAAGAATGTAAATGTGTTATATAAATTTTTTTTGGTCTTTTGAAACAGGGTCTCCCTGTAACCTCAGCTGTCCTGGAATTCACTATGTAGACCAGGCTGGCCTCGAACTCAGAGATCCACCTGCCTCTGCCTCCAAAGTGCTGGGACTACAGGTGTGGGCCACCAAGTGAGTGCTTTGTCACTTTCTGCTGTTATTACTAGAATACAACATAAATGTCACTGTCCCAAAAGGAACATATGCTGGGATCCAGACACCTGACATTTGTTATCTCTTTAATTCTCACAACAACCCTGAGAAGAAAATGCTTTTTGAAGTGGAGTTGGAATTTATTAAAAGGGATTTTCGACATAAATTTAAGTTTAGAGGGTTTAGTAGAAAGAGAAGTGCTCCAGGAAAAAATAAGATATGCTCAAGTGTGAATCCAGGTTTCTCAAGGGATAGTCGCCTCAAGAAGAGATACTCATCATTTTAAACAGTGTGTGAGAAAATAGACCCTAAGAAGTGTCCAAGTACTCCTTCTACTGACTCAGGAGGCAGAATATACCAACCGTGCCCAGTAAAATTCGTGGTAATCAGAAAATGCATGTTATGAGGCTTTGGGGTCCAGGGAGAAATCTGTGAGCACTAGGCGGCCTGGAATGTTGCAGCGGCCTCTAGCGGCCAAGTTTCGGCTAATCTTTCCGCACAGCCTGGGCGCGGAGTGCCAGGAGGGAGCATCGAGATGGCGCTCTCTGAGACCGAACGCTGGATGGTGCACGCTCTGTGGAAGAAGATTGGCAGCAACCTGGGAATCTACGTAACCGAGGCCTTAGAGAGGTACGGACAGAGCTGGAAGCCCCCGGGCTCACCTGCCACTGGGCTGCAGCGTGGAAGCGCGCTCTCTTACATGTCCCAGCCCGGAGGCACCCACCCTTCCTCCCTCCCTCCCACAGGACCTTCCTGGCTTTTCCCTCTACCAAAACCTACTTTCCACACTTGAACCTGAGCCCCGGCTCTACCCAAGTCAAAACCCACGGCCAGAAGGTGGCCGATGCACTGAACCTCGCCGCCGACCATCTGGACGACCTGCCGGGTGCTCTATCTGCTCTGAGCGATCTGCATGCCCACAAGCTACGAGTGGACCCAGCCAACTTCCAGGTGAGCTCAGGGGCGGAGCTGCACCTGTGGTTGCTGGAGAGGCGGGTCCCATCTGGGCAGAGTTGAATGCAAAGGAGAATGCAAAGGCCGGGCGATTCCCTTTTCCTGCAGTTCCTGAGTCACTGTCTGCTGGTGACTCTTGCCCGACACTACCCCGGAGACTTCAGCCCGGCTATGCAGGCCTCCTTGGACAAGTTTCTGGGTCACGTGACTTCGGCATTGACCTCCAAGTGTCGTTGAACCGGGGGTAGGTGGTAGTGGGGTCCCCAGCCATGCCTTTCCTCAGGTTCAAGTTTGAGTAAATTCTCCCAGGACTGCTTCCCACATGAAGGTGTCTAGTCCGTGGAAGGGCACTGGAGAAGGCATCCCCCTTCCAAATATCCCCAAGTAAGGATCCCAGAGGCTAGAATCACCGATCCCAGAAGAGGGTGAGGTGGGCCAGATCTTAGTTTTTTGTTGTTGATGATGTTGTTTGTGTTTTGTTTTGTTTTTCTTCGTATATATATATATATTTTTTATGTATTATTTTTATTTTATGTGTATGTGTGTATTGCCTGCATGTAGGTAAGTGCACCCATGTCGTACAATGCCTGTGGAGGACAGAAGAGGCTGTTGAATACCCTGGAACTGGAGTTACGGACAGTTGTTAGTTTTCTTTTTTTTTTTTTAGTACTTTAAAAATATTTCATTTATTATTTTTATTTTATGTGTATGAGTATATTGCCTGCATCCGTGTAAGTGTACTGGTGTTGTACAATGCCTGCAGAGGTCAGAAGAGGGTGTTGGATCCCTGGAACTGGAGTAACCGAAGGTCGTTAGTCAAACCCTGGTCCTCTCCAAGAGCAGTCAGTGTCCTTAACCACTAAACCATCTCTCCAGCTCCTGAATTTGCCCTGCAGGTTTGAGTAGAAGGAAAAGTTTTATTGAATACACTGCAAAGAGCAATGTGCTAGGCAGTAACAAGAGTACACCTGCAGCTAGTGGGCCAGGTCTAGCACCTTCACATGTCCTTAAGGGCATCAGAAAAGGCTCAGGCCATCTCCACTGTGATAGATCTGTGTTGGGTCACAAATTCATGCCTTTGGCCTTGGCCACATCAGGTATAGAACTATAGCTTTTGCCTCTTGGGAAGGTAACTAGATACAGAAGATACACAAGTGATATTACTTAAAGCAACCTTGGTACCCCAGCCATCAACCCTCCCCTGGGGTGCTGCTGGCTTGGTCTTTCTCTAAATTGCACTTAAATCCAGGTGGGTTGGGCCTGGTCATTGGGATCCATTATGGGGTTCACAGCCATGGATGCTAATAAATGAGTGTGTCAGGGGTTTTCCAGGATGCACAGGGCACAATCCCAGAGAAAACTATAATCATTGACCCCCTGCCTGCCCAGCTCAGTCATGCCCAGAGAGAGTGCATTGGGCACCTTGTGTGTCAGGGAGACTATGGTAAAAGCATCCTATGTCAAACTCAACTTCTTAGAATAAACTGAGTCCAGTCTGAAAGCCTGTTATGTAGAAACATGTCCGGGGGACTGCTAGACCCTGCCTTCATCTTACTTCATAGAGAGGAAAGGTAGTTTCTTCCTTCTGCAAAAATCAGGCATGGTTATCACAGAAACATGGTTTCTACCTATTGCCCCTTTTCTGTATCCCAGGCATAGGAATGGGTCTTGTAACATCCAGTATTCCTTCAGTTTGTACTTGACATAAGGCGAAAATGTGTTCAAAGTGCTGACCAACACTGTTTGCCACATAAATGACCTACACACTGTCTTTGCAACCCTGAGTGACTTCCCTGTCCAGAAGCTATGTGTGAACACCCATAAACCACAGAATGAGTGTGGGGAGTCAGGCAGGGAGGCATCAGAGTCCTGAAGGTTAGGTAGGCCTTGCCCTAAAGTCCTGAGAAACCAGTGGGCTAAGCCAGGGGAGTGATAAGTGTCTGGGTTCTCTATTGTTTCTGACCCAGGCTTCTTCACAGCTCTTGGACCATAGCCTGCTAGTGACCCTGACCAGACGCAACCAGGAAGAATTCATCCCTTCAGTCCAGGCCTCCTTGAACAAGTTTTTTTTGCTGCTGTGAGTACTGAACTGACCTCACAATAGCATTAACCAGAAGCATCAATCTCCCTGACTCTCTTGCCTTTGACCAGGCCTGCCTTCCATCCACACACCTACACCTCTGAATAAAATGTGTGTATGTCTGGATTCTCTGTGTCCCTGACATGTCAATGGTGGGCATGATTCTATTGTCCTGAGCCCGAGGCTTTTCTGCTGCTTCAGTAAAGGAGGTGAGGCTAGTTGGAACATCTGTAGATGCACTGACCTATGTCCCAGTTGTGGGACACAGAAAAGTTCTAGGACACACAGCCTCCATTGAACTATCACCACCCCAGTCCAGCTGTAAGGATCCTAAAACCTGAGAGGGAAGGGTAGGGGAGGAAGGAAAAAATACACAGACACAGAAACAGCTGGGATCAGGAGACCCGTAGGCTGATGGCCAAGTGGCATTTTATTGCAGAATTAGAACACTTTTTTATTTTATGTGTATGTGTGTATTGCCTGCATGTAAGTAAGTTCACCCATGTCATGCAGTGCCCAAGGAGGTCAGAAGAGGCTGTTTGATCCCCTGGGACTGGAGTTACAGACAGTAGTTAGCTGTCATATGGGTGCTAGGATTGGAACCCAGGCCTTCTGCAAGAACAACCAGTGTTCTTAACCACTGAGCCATCTCTCCAAACCCAGAATTAAAATGCTTTTATACCTTGTCTCAAATCAGGAGATCTTACTATAGAACTTTTACACAGAACCATAAGTTCCTTTGAACCATGTAGTTTCAATAATCAGTTTCATTAATCATATGCAATTGTGTCAGCAGCACTCAAGCAGACTACTAAGAGAAAGACATGCACCTGGAGACTGATTGCCAAGGATTGACCTGTACATCCCCAGGTCAGTCAGAATAGGCCTTGCCATATCCTTTGGCTACTCTCCAAGGGCCAAACTGCCTGCACTTGGCAACCCTGAATAGTCAGCTCGCAACATGTCCCCCTTTTTATTTTTTAGTACAAACTGAATTACTTGGGTCTGTATGCCATGTAACTCACACCAGAGCCCAGCCAGAGTTGCAACAACAAAACAACAGTCCAAAAAGAATATCCAATGCCAACAAGCGTAATATCATTGGAAAAATGCTGTAAGACATTAAAGGAATTGAAATCTTTAAGCTGACATAACCGATCATTTACTAATTCTCTAGGGGAAATATAATCAAGCTGCATAGCACTAAGTTCGACAATTTCTTTTCTCAATTGTATTAGATCTAAATTAAAATTGTTATGATGCCCTATCCCTAGAAAATGTTGCTTTACTCATTTTCAGTCCCAAGTAGTCTCATTATACTGGAAGGGAGTGATGTACATAAATCTGTAGGCAGCATGACACTGAAGAGCCATCTGATGTTGCATGGTCTGCCCCTCATCCCCCAGGTGCAAAACCACTGTCTCTTAGCTTCTATTTTCCTATCAATATTTTCTTGAGTTTGTAGAATCTGAGAAGTATTGTGGGCTCATTTATTGACAAAGTGATCAGTGTGAACCTGGTGTACCAAAGCAGTGGTAGTGGTTGTGGCACAGCAGCGGCTATGGCAAAAATACTAGCACTAAGGCTCCCTAAAGAATTGGTGGGATCTGACAAGGCCCTTATGGAACTCAAAAATGACCTGCTGGCCAAAATCCCCATACCCAGTGTCATTAACTAGTACAGGTACCATAACAAAAGGAAGTTGTTTTACAATCAATAAGGCAGGAGGTCCAGATGGGGTGGCATTAATATAATTATTAATTATTAGTACATCTGTGGTATCGAACCAGGACTCCAGTAGAAATTGGCTCTATAACCAGCTTTCCAGATAGTTGAGCTGGCACAGTCTTTAAAGGCTCAGGCTCACAACCAAAAAGACAGTAACATTAGAGGAGCATTCACACAAGCAGTGAGTTCATAAAACATAAGCTGTCTATACCATACTTGTTCTTCTTTGTTAAAAGTCCCATTAATTTGAACTGAGTCCATGGCGGTGGCAAGGAGCCACAGGTCTGGTTGTAACTTTCCATTTGTAGCTTGTAGGACTGGATGGGGCCATTGAGAGGTGCCAAGGAACTGGTCACCATCAATACCAGGAGGTGCCAGAAAAGATTAAGAAATACCTCCTGCCAACCAAATATGGTAACAGGATTAGTTAATAGAGGTGACTATGTTTCCCAATTGGGAGTTTGATAATCTCAAGGCACAGGACCCTCAAAACAAAAAGATAATTGGTTAATGGAGAGAGTGACAATAAGAGTCAGGTGATAGATGAAATATGCATGGTCATAGAATGAAATATTTTCTTCTTCCTGAATAATAAACCCATAAGCTTACCTTACCCAGGTAAGGGGGAGGCAACTCACAAGTTCAGAAACAGTGCCTGACAACCCAAATAGAATCCCTAAACAAATGGGCAGAGTAGGAGCGAAGACAGTATAGTTGATCTCAGGAGAATGTGGTCCCACATGTTCAGTGCCAGGGCCACCAAATAGGGCAGTATCATTCAGTAACAGACAGTTTATCCCAAGTTACTGGGTGAGCCAAAGGAGGGTCTGCAAGAAAGGCCCAATACATCCCCCATTCACTAGGGGTGGATAGAATAGCCAAGAGAGCCACAAAGAGTAACTCTCCTCCCTGCCTACAAAGTTCCTGGGTCCCCTGGTAGCAAAGAGCTTTAATCTGTCCCCAAGTTGGACTGCTGTCCCCCCTGGTGCTCTGGACCCGAATCCAGCTCCTCTTCTTCACCTTCCCCTTGATAGACAGGTGCTGCATCTTCACAATCAGGTGACTCATCCTCTGCCAGCACCCTTTGCGAGTCATCTCATTATTGGACAAAGCATTCAAGGCAGCCATTGGGGGACACTAGCATCCTGTGGAAAGACACAAGCGTAACCCAAGAGCCATACCAATACCAGAACAGGAAGATGCATTTTCCTGTCAAGGAATCCTTCCAGGGAACCCATCTGCAAGGGACAGTCTGACCCCTACCCCCACCCTTCAGCTGCAGAGAGATGATGTGCGTCAGTCATTAAAAAAATTTAAAATAGAAAAAATGATTTAGTAAATTATGTGGGCTGGCTTGATTATATACACCATGTTCCCCCTTTTTTTATTTTTTTCAATTTGATGTTTTAACATACCATGGGCACGTTCAACAATGCTATGCCTTTTGGGGTTATATGAAATTCCTGTATTATGACAAATCTTAAAAGTAGTGCAAAAATTTTGATATGTTATTGAGGCATAAGCAGGTACATTATCGGTTTTTAAAATCTGAAGCACTCCTAATATAGCAAAGGCATAAAGACAATGTTTACTTGACTCTCCAGTCTGGCTGCAGCATTTAAAAATCCAGAGTATATGTCAATAATAACATGATCATACTTTAGCTGCCCAAAAGCAGGAATATGGGTGACATCCATTTGTCAGAGCCCATCTGAATGTAGGCCCTGAGGGTTGACTCCTATAGACAGAACAGGGAGAAATTGCTGACAATTACCCTGAAAGCAGACTGACAGGCTTGTTTGTGGGTAATGTGAAACTGGTGTCTGAGTGCCATACAGACCTGAGGATGGATAGCATATGAATCAATGGCCTGTTGTATTAGTGGGAGAATGACAGGTGCATCCAAAGGATGGATTAGCTGGTCCACCAAGTCACTGCCCTCCAAGAGAGGGCCAGGAAGGCCATTATGCTCTGATATGTTCAGTGAACAATGGATGAGAATGCTGGTGGAATGTTTGCTATGTAGTAACAAATAAATAATAGAGTTCTTCATCCTCAGTCCATTTTATCAAGGCTCCAGGGAGATGTCTACAACATGAATGACATGACTGTCAGCACATGTATTACAAGCTTCAGGGCTAAGGAACAGGGCCTGGAAGGCGCATAAAGCTCAACCCATTGAGCAGACTTGGCCAAGAAGGGAAAAACAAACTTCTCCTTGCCCTTTATGACAGCAGCTATACT
This sequence comes from Nannospalax galili, assembly GCF_000622305.1. Classification (NCBI taxonomy): domain Eukaryota; kingdom Metazoa; phylum Chordata; class Mammalia; order Rodentia; family Spalacidae; genus Nannospalax; species Nannospalax galili. The sequence continues at coordinate 4,717,020 of NW_008353596.1, forward strand.
CAAACTAGAACCATCTATGAACACAGTAGGTGCCCTGGCAAGCAGTGTGGAAACAGCCATGGGGTAAGATGAAAGCATGATGGCGGGAAAATTGTGAAAATTTGTTAGAAGGGTAACTAGTAGAAAACTGTCCTGAAAATCCTGCTACTGCAATCTGCCAAGGAATAGAGTGTTCCCAGAACTGAGAAAGGTTTTCATTAAAGATGAGTAATAATAGCAGGGTCACGTTCCCAAACTTTCAGTATCTGCCTTGAGTTATTAGCTGACAAATTATGTGGTGGTTTTTTGTTGTTATTGTTGTTGTCTTACTGAGACAAGGTCTCCCTGTAGCCCTAGCTGTCCAGGAACTCACTATGTAGACCAGGCTGGCCTCAAACTCACAGAGATCCGCCTGCCTCTGCCTCCCGAGTGCTGAGACTAAAGGAGTGCACCACCACACCCGGCTATAAAACTTTTTTAAAAATTAAAAAAGCCGGGTGTAGGGCGCATGCCTTTAATCCCAGCACTCGGGAGGCAGAGGCAGGCAGATCTCTGTGAGTTCGAGGCCAGCCTGGTCTACATAGTGAGTTCCAGGACAGCTGGGGCTACTGGGAGACCCTGTTTCAAAAAAACAAAAAAAAAAACATTATTGTTTTTATTTTATGTGTATGTGTATATTGCCTGCATGTAAGTCAGTGCACCTGTGTCATGCAATGCTCACGGAGGTCAGAAGAGGCTGTCAGAACCCCTGGGACTGCAGTTATGGACAGTTGTTAGCTGCCATGTGGGTGTTGGGATCTGAACCCGGGTCTTCTGCAAGAACAACCACTGTTCTTAAACGCTGAGTCATCTTCCTAGCCCCATTAAGGGGTTAATTTTCAAGGTGAAGCTGGATCAGCATTTCCTCACAAAATCTGGAAGGGAGGCTGAAGTTGAGAAGTAGTTAGTTTTAGGGAAGGTCTTAACCAATTAATGTTTCCTAGGAGTTTTTGGAAGCCATTAAGCATGAGCAATGCATCCTTTTGTAACTGTAGCCTCTGTGGATGAATAGTATGATTTGTTACAATGTGTACTAGATAAGGCAGATATGGATTCGGAGACAAGGAAAAGATCTTCCATATAGTGTATAAGCATTGTTTGAGGAAAAGTGCTGCATAAGGGGGCAAGAACAGCAGAAATATATTTCTGACATAAAGTAGGACTAGTAGCCATTCCTTGAAGCAGGATTTTCCATTGGAAGTGAGATACTGGTTCCGAAAATTTAAAGAAGGAAGACTAAAGGCAAAATGAGGAGAGCCCTGTGGGTGTAATGGAATAGTAAAAAATGTATCCTTAAGGTCTAAAATTTTAAGATGCCACTAAAGAGGAATAGCAGTTGGAGTAGGTAGCCCAGGTTGTAAAGAACCCATTAGTTCCATAACTTGATTGACAGCTCTAAGATCCTGTAGCAACTGCCGTTTCCCTGAATTTTTTTATTACAGAAATGGGAATATTCCAAGGTCTTGTGGAAGGTTCAATATTTCCTGTCTGTAATTGTTCTTAAACTACCTCATGAGCAGCAGCTAACTTCTCTTTGGGTAAGAGCCACTGATCCACTCAGACTGGCTTTGAACTAGTCCATATGATAGCATCTGCATATTTGGGAAGAGGAGATATGAGTGGCCCACAGAAAAACCCAGCCCTTTCCTTCCTGGGCCAGGGGAGGGCATAAGAATCTCAAGAATTCCCTGCTGTTATTTACTGAGACCCTTTCTAGGGTCATATCCCCATTGTAACATTTGCTTGGGGTATAGACTATGATGCCCATCTGTGAAAACTTATCTAGCTCTTCCCCATAGGTTAACAGGGAGGGAAGGGAGTACATAAGGCTGAAAAGTACCTTGCTGTCCCTCCAGTAAGTCTCAATTAAGTAAATCTGCACCTTTTTCAGGATTTTGTGTTTGTCCAATTCCTTGCAGGTCAGTATAAGCCACATGCTTCTTCTACTCAAGTGACCAGTGTTAGAGGCTGAGAACGAAAATGTCAGCTCTGGTATCAGTAAGACCTTGAAAAGATTTTCCTGAATAATTGAGGTCGTTTCAGGGCATTCTAGTTCCACTCTTTCTAGCCAAAATGCCTGATCAGAGGAGTAAAATCCATAATCTCCTCTTTTGCAAGTCTCTTGAACATTACCTAACTGAGGCCCCAAAGGCAGGATAATGAGCTGAGCCATGGGCTGTCCTGTAGTGATAGTAGATAGTCCCATAGGAGAGTGAGCCATGACTTTAATTTCTCCAGTGTAATCATAATCTATAATCCCAGGCAAAACATGAAACCCCTTCATAGTCAACCCATTCCTTCCAAGAAGTAATCCCACAGTTCCTTCTGAGAGGCCCATATACTCCAGTGGGGGTTGCCTGTGGGCCCATTTCTAGAGCTAATACAGAGGTCCAAGCCAGGCATGGTGGTGCATGCCTTTGGTCCCAGCACTAGGGAGGCTGAGGCAGGCAGACCTCTGTGAGTTCAAGGCCAGCCTGGTCTACATAGCAAGTTCCAGGCCAGCTGAGCTACAGGTAGAACTTGTCTCAAAAAGACCAAAAAAAAAAAAAGTTGTTGTGGAGTCATTTCCTTAAAAGCAGCAGCAGTAGCTACTCCTGCATATAGGAAGGCCCAGTACCATACCACAATCCAATGTAATCAGACAAGGTTCTCTTCTTTCTAAAAGGTCGGACAGCAGTCTGGCACACTTGATTGGCATTTTCATAGGCTAGCTGCTACATCAGTAATGTCCCCCCCACTTCTCCATTTACTATAACTCTGCTAACAGCCTGCAATAAGTAAAAGACAAAATCTTCATATGGTTTGTCAAGACCCTGCCAAATTTTAGAGTTCTTCAGCCTTTTCACCAGTAGATGGCAGCTGCTGCCAGGCTTGCATAGCAATAACATTAATTTGTTGATAAGCATGTTAACTTCATTATGAAGCCCATCTCTAGTTAATATATCAGCAGTCACTCCTAAATTGTTGGCCCAATTGCACTCTGCCTGTTCCACCTCTCGTTCACAATATTCACATTTCTTTTTTTTTTTTTTTAAATTTTACTGGCCAGGCATGGTGGCGCATGCCTTTAATCCCAGCACTTGGGAGGCAGAGGCAGGTGGACCTTTTTGAATTTGAGGTCAGCCTGGTCTGCATAATGAGTTCCAGACCAGTTGGGGCTACAGGGAGACCCTGTCTCAAAAAGACAAAAAAAAATTATTGAATTTTTTTGTATTTCATACATAAAATCATCTTTATACCCAAATTCCCAAGTTAATGGTCCCCTCTTCCAGAAGTTAAGGACAGATCTGCACAAAATCTAAAAATTGCTCCAAGCATTTAGGCGCAACATTGCAAGAGTGGACATGAAGCACAGAGCAGGGCATTTGAAGAGAGAGCACGCTCCTTAGAGCCTGTTTGTCCCATTTTATTTCACTCTTGACTATTCTGTCAACTCTTGACAGTCCCCTTACCTAACAGCCTTGTATTCTTGTATTCACTTTCCCTTACTCAGGTGTCCCTGTTTGGATGCCATGTGCCGCAGTCCAGCTGCAAGGATCCTAAAACCTGAGAGGGAAGGGTAGGGGAGGAAGGAAAAAATACACAGACACAGAAACAGCTGGGATCAGGAGACCCGTAGGCTGATGTCCAAGCAGGCAGTTTATTGCAGAATTACAATGCTTTTATACCTTGTCTCAAAGCAGGAAATCTTACTATAGAACTTTTACACAGAACCACAAGTTCCTTTGAACCACGAAGTTTCAATAATCACAGTTTCATTAATCATATGCAATTGTGTCAGCAGCACCCAAGCAAAACTACGAAGAGAAAGACATGCACCCAGAGACTGATTGCCAGCAACTGACTTGTACAGGTTCAGCCCCAGGTCAGTCAGACCAGGCCTTGCCATATCCTGTTGGCTGCTCTCCAGGGACCGACCTGCCTGCACCTGGCAGCCCTGAATAGTCAGCTTCCAACATGTCCCCCTTTTTTATTTTTTAATACAAACTGAGTTACCTGGGCCTGGGTGCCATGCAACTCACACCAGACTTTTCTGCTGCTTCAGCAAAGGAAGGAGGGATAGTTGGAACAGCTGTAGAAAAGGCACTGCCCTATGTCCCAATTCTGGGACAAAAACGTTCTAGAACACACAGCCTCCCCAAAATATCACTGACCAATACAGATAAACATACAGCATAGATCAAACAGAATAAAAGTTCATGATAGCACTAACTTTGATCTCAGGTCCTTCCTAGGCTGAGGCAGGGAAATTTTGAGTTCAAAGCCTGCCTGAGTTGTATAGTGACACTCATCTCAAGCATACATACACAAACAAAAATCAGGACTGAGATGTAGCTCCGGGGTAGAGTTCTTGCCTAGCATGGGTGAGAGTTTGATCTCTAGCAGTATAAGACAACAAACAAAAACAAAACAAAAGAAACAACAACAAAAAAAAATGCTGTAGATGCAAAGGCATGTGCTATGAACAGTCTCTGATTCATCCTACCTACACATGTCCTTCACAGTAACCTTCAGAGAGCTGGCTAGCTTGGCAGAGAGGGAGAGGGTGGGGTAGACTCAGCAACTGGGAAACTCATAGCACAGTACCTGTCCCTTCCTGCTGTAGTTCATGAGGTACATGGACATCTCAAATCAAGGTCTCTAGCCCCAGGACCTAGCTTGTCATTCCCATTTTCTGACAGTGAGGCTATGGTGTGATTTTTCCAGCAAAACATAAATGCATAGTGTCCCTCTAAACTGGGATGGTACCAAGAGCCCCCAAAATACAAACTGAGTTACCTGTAAATCCAGTTTAAAGAATAAAATAAGGTCTATTTGAGGTTCCTAACAAAGCAGTAGGAGGAATACTAAGGGTCACATTCATTCATCCAGAGTCACTCAAGTCTCTTCCAATTGTATATGGCTGTAAATCTATAGCACAATCTTGGATTTAGCTAATCACCTAGAGTTAAAATAACCAGAAAAGGACTACAGGCACTAGCGTAAGACAAAATCTGGGAAAGTTAATGTGTGTTATGTATGTCTACCCCATCCTTGACCTGACCAAAGATTCTTCTGGTCTCTACAAATAGACTGGGGGAAAGATGGCTTGTTAAGCTGCAGTCTAGCAGGTAGGACAGCTGAACATGGGCTTGCTGAAAGGTGGAGTTACTCTGATGGAATTCCAAGGACTAGTCACACTATAGAAGCTCTTCCTTATGCAATCTATCTGCCCCCTGGTTTCCCTGCTGTGAACAGCAGCCAGAGACACTCCTGTCCCATGCACTGAGACCATTGGCTCCAGAATATCATCTTCAACATCCTGCTTGCCTGGCTTGTGTCCTGGAACTTGGCCAAGGTTTCTGGGTCTATCCCTGAAGGAGCCAGTTTATACTGCACTGAATGCTGCCTTGAGGGTGGCAAGAACTACATCCACTAGTTTCTGGCCAGGGGACCCTCTGAACATGTGGGCACTTCTATCTTCCTCTTCCCATGGACTTCTCTGTTGCACTCATCTTTATATGTAGGAAAATACGTAAATATAAGATGAAGTTCACTCAGGCTTTCAAAAGACTGACTTGCCCTTTAGGGATCTTCAGAAGTCAAGATGGGGTGGTCCCAGGCCAGGGCTGCCAGGGGAGAACAGGCATCCTGTATGCCTCTATGTCCCCAGCATCTTATCTTTCTTGTCCTCAGAGCCATGAGCTAGGGTGGAAAAGGGTACAGGTAGGAAGGAGACTGAGAAGCAGGAATGACAGCAGAGAACTGCCAAGGTTGGTCTGAGCTAATTCCTTGTTGGCCCTAGGTAATGGGATCTTCATGTCCTCCCTGACAGCTGTCTAGGGGGAAAGAGGTAAGAGGATCATCCAGCCCAAGGCTCAGGGTCAGTAAGCAAGGTGAAGCTGAGTCCCTGTACCCTCAGGTACCCTCTGCCAACCTCATCTACATTAGCCAATGAAGATGGGTGCACTCTGCTAGTTGTTCTGTTCCATACACACCCCCGACCCCGCCAACCAAGCTGTGGATAAAAAGCTCCACTCTCTAGGGCTGGAAAGATAGCTCAGCAGTTAAGAGCACTGATTGCTCTTGCAGAGGACCTGGGTTCAATTCCCAGCACCCACATGGTGGCTACAAACCATCCTTAATTCCAGTTCCAAGAGATGCAAAGCCTTCTTCTGATCTCCTCGGGATTGCATGACACGGGTGCACTCACATACATGCAGGCAATACACTCATACACATTAAAAAAAATTTTAAAAAAAGCTTCACTCTCTGTGTGTCCAGCACTCCGGTTCTGATGAGAACCCACCATGGACCTTTCTGCTAAGGCAAGGCCACAGTCAGGATTGCCTTAAAGCAGACTGTTGCTGATGATAACCTATTTTAGTATGAGGCCATAGAGAGGTGAGGAAACCCTTCTGTCCCACTAGATCTCTGGAGAGCAAAGGAGCCCTGGATGCATCAGGGCAGTCTCTAACCTGCTCTCTTGCCCACACACATTCCCAACTCAGCCTCTCGGGGTTCTTCCTGCAGGATGTTTGCCAGCTTCCCCACCACCAAGACCTACTTCCCTATGACATGAGTCCTGGCTCTGCCCAAGGCAAGGTGACAGATATGCTCACCAACACCTCAGCCCACCTCACCTCAATGACCTTCCTACTGTCTTGTCAGAACCGAGTGACCTGCATGCCCACAAGCTGCATGTGGATCCTGTCAACTTCAAGGTAACTGCAGGTAGGCAAGGGGGTTGATGTATTGGTGGACCTTGCCCTAAGACCAGAGAACCCCTGGGTTCCAGACAGTGCAGGGCAGGCAGCTGTGGTGTCTATGGCCACTGATCTATGTGCTTCCTCTCTCCACAATTCCTGAATCACAGCCTGATGGTAACCAAGGGGAACCAATACCCTGATTTATTCACACCTGAGTTCCATGCCTCCATGGAACTCTAAGCTCTAAGCACAGTGCTGACCTGCAAATACCATTAATTGTAGGCTTGTGACCCTGCCCTAATCCTCTTGGCCCCTCATCAGACCCTTCTTCCTGTCCTACACCTGCATCTCTTGGTGCACCTGGGTTCTGTGTCCCTGGCCAAGGGACCTTTCTGTTGTCTCCAAAAAGGGGACAACTATTACAGTATAGCTGCAGAAGGCTCTGACCCATGTCCCTGTGCTGGGAAAGGCCAGGCATCCGAGGGATCCTATCTGGGTTCTCTTGGCCACAAAGGTGCCTGGGTTGGCATGGGGAAGTCTCTAAGGGAGATATCCCTTAGACCTAGATCCTCTGTGCAGATAGGAAGCAAGAAAAGACAGGAATGGTGAGAAGGGAAGGAAAGATGAGCCACACAGAGCCCTCTACCCAGGATTACTGTGCAACCCCTGACCTTGTAGTGCTTGGCTGGGTTCATTCCTACCCCGGGTTTCATTTCAGGCTCAACACACACACACACACACACACACACCCAGCTCTTCCAGAGTTCCCCAACAATTACTATCCCCACATTTCTACACACACACACTCTGGCCCAGCTCTTCCAGAGTTCCCCAACATGTGGCTGGTGAGGCAGCTACCCTTCTTCAGACTGATACCAAATCTTCCTCCTTCACTCTCCACTAAGGTCCCCCAAGTACAGTATGGATAAAACTGGGAATGAGTGGCACAACTGCAGACACCAGACAATTCTGTGGAGGTGCCACCCCAGGATGCTCATTCTTAGAACACTAAAGGCCAGGGACCATCAAGGGCTCAAGACTCAAGTCTGAGCCCAGCCCAGCACCCACTTAGTCACTCTGCAGATAGTGCCCCTGTCCCCATGAAGACAGTAGAGAGTAAATCCAGAGCCAAAGCAGCATAATCAAATGCCTCCTGGTCATGTCTCTTCCCTGTAGAGCATGCTGTAGGTCTGAGGCATCAAAAAGAGGCTTGGGCTGGGCGTGGTGGCGCACACCTTTAATCCCAGCACTCAGGAGGCAGAGGAGGGCGGATCTCTGTGAGTTCGAGGCAAGCCTGGTCTCCATAGTGAATCCAGGACAGGACAGCTGGGGCTACAGGGAGACCCTGTCTCATAAAGACCAAAAAAAAAAGAAAAAAAAAGAGGCTTGGGTATAGTGTGGTTTGGCAGCAGTCCATTCCTAGCCCTCATAGGAAGCTCTGGGTAGGAATGAATACAGTCAAAGCACTACAGGGTCAGGGATTGTCCAGTAATCCTGGGAAAACATGGCAGTCCGTTTCCCCAGGCCCTAAGACATCTTTGGAAAATGTCCATCACAGATCCTCTGTCTCAGTGATGTTCCTAGCACTGCTTGTAGCACACTGTAAGCTGTGGGTAAGAGACTATTTTCTACTAGAAAAATGGCCCAAAGTGGAGAGACAGCCTATGAACACCAGTACGTGACTGGGTATATTAGCTACCTTTCTCATTGCTGTGACAAAATACCTGACAAGAGGAGCTGAAGGAAGGAGTTTTATTTTGGCTCACAGTATAAGGGTACAGTCCATTATGGTGGGGAAGTCATGGCGGCAGGAACTTAAGGCAGCTGGTCACATTGCGTCTGCAGTCAGGAAGCAGAGAGCGATGAAGGCTGGTGCTCAGCTCTCTTTCTCCTTTGTATTCAGTCCAGGATCTCAGCTCATGGGACGGTGCTACCCACATTTAGGGTGGGTCCTCCTTCCTCAGTTAAACCTTTCTGGAAACACCTTCATAGACACACTGAGGCATGTTCTCACAGTAATTCTAAATCCCACCAGATGACAAGATTAACCATCACAGTAAACAACATGTGGCTCACACACAAAATGGAATATTCTTTACCCGAAAGTTATTACATGTGGCTGAGCCTTGAAAATATGTGGAGTGGAAGAAGCCAATACACCAAAGGCCACATAGAGCATAATTCCATGTCTGTAAAATTCCCAAAATAAGAAAATCTATAGTGACATAAACAGGGGCTCCAGGAGAGGGCTAGTCAGTTACAGCTAGAGGGCTCAAGTTTCTGTTTGAATGATGAAAATGTACCAGAACTTGGTAGTAGTGATGCTGCATATTGTGGGTGCACTAAATACCACTGAATTGTACACATGAAAGATGGCTAAAATGGCAATTTGTTATATGCAGTTTACTACTTAAAATTTTCACATTCTTAAAATTTTTACAACTTGAATGTCATATGCCACAAGGCAGAGTGAGTGCTCAATGACATTGTTTTGCTGTCATCACTGGGATATATCATAGGCACTCCATAAATCTCACTGTTCTAAAAGGAACATGTGTTAGAAGCCAGGTACATAGCATGTTACCCATTTAATTCTCACAACAACCCCTTGAAGAAATTGTCATCTTAGCAGTAAGTAGACCTGAAGAGGTATCTTCTGACTTAGAAGGCAGAAGACACTGACAATAAAATACACACTAAAATTCAGTGTACTCTACTAAAAATATGTGATAGGAAAAATGTGATGTTTTGCAGTCCAAGGAAAACTTGAGAGGGTCACAGGTCAAAACAAGACTCTGGACATCAGAGCTCACTGACCCTCTGGACCAGACTACAAATGCAGCAGGCAATGGGAATTTTGTAGAGCCCCTGGGTGACTGTGTGAGTTTCAGTGCATGGACTGAGCAAGGAGATGCCCAGGAGATGGCACTCACACTGTGAAGAAGCCGCACAGCAATGTCAGAACCTATGCTTTTGAGGCCTTGGAGAGTTGTGGACGGGGATGGGAACCCTTTGGTTCACCTGCTGAGCAGCTGCAGGATCAAGACCTGACACCAGCCCTGGCCCAAGCATGCCCATGCATCCACCTGCAGGACCTTCCTAGCCTCTTCCTCAACAAAAACTTAAAACCTGGACTTGACACCAGGCACAGTGGTGCACACCTTTAATCCCAGCACTCAGGAGGCAGAGGCCGGCGGATCTCTGAGTTCAAGGCCAGCCTGCTCTGCATAGTGAGTTCCAGGACAGCTGGAGCTATTAGGAGACCCTGTCTCAAAAAAAGGACCAAAAAAAAAAAAAAAAACCTTGGACTTGATTGAGTGCCTTTTCTATTCAAGTTAAAGCCCATAGCCAGGAGGCTGATTCTAACCACCAACTACTTGTGTCTGACAATGTCTACTCTGAGCACCCTGCATGCACACAAGCTACATGTGGATGCCACCACTTCCAGGGGAGAACTTAAGACTGGATACACCTGCTGTTGCTGGAGGGGGTCCCATCAAGGCTGATATCTGCTGATAGCCTTCACATGGCACTACCCTGGGTACTTCTACGCCACCATGCAGGCCTCACTAGCAAGTTGCTGAACCACATGACTTAGGCACTGCCCTTTAAGTATTGTTCACCTAGAGGTGAGTCCTCCAAGGCCATGTCCTGTATGTGTCCCCTCCCTGATGAATACAAGTACAGAGGGCTCTCCCCACCCCGAGAGGCCAAGTTTTAGGATCCCCAGGTTAATATGATAAAGGCCCAAGGTTTTGCCTGTTACAATGGCCATGGGACATCAAGAAGTTTTCAGGAAGTCTCCACCTAGCAGGCCTGAGGCTTTAGGTCACAAATATATGCTGTTGGACTTGGTCATATTTGGGCAAACACCTGAGGCTTTTGTCCTTCAGAAAGGTCAGGGTCACAGGTCTCATACCTACAGAGTAGCCTTGGTCAGGCCCTGCCCAGGGATGCTCGATGTTCATTCTCCTGACTCTTCTTATATCCATGTAGGCTGGGCCCAAACCACTGATAGACCACCACTTTCTGTAGCAGGATGGGGTACAGGGCTACGGGTCCTGGTAGATAGGAGCTGGGGTGTCTAAAACACCTAAGTCACCAGCCTCCAAAATTAGGGCAGTGCCACCAACTGGCACAAGGCTAACCTACCCACTACAGACAAAAACCATTTCTAGTACCAGGAAGGCTTGTGGTAAAAGCCTAGTGTTGCCAGACTCTGGATGTAGGTCCCCAGGTTCAATGCCTATTATCAAGACAGGTGAGCAGAAGCCAAACCCTGCCTTTATCTGACTTTACCAAGAGAAAGGGCAGTTTCTTCCTTTTGCTAATCAGTCATGGTCATTACAGAAACCTGGTTTCCACCTATGTCCCTTTGCTTTATCCCAAGCACAGGAATGGGTCCTGCAATCCACTATTCCTTTAGTTCTTACTTGACATTAGACAACCAACTTGTGTCCTGTGTGAACAAGTGGAATGTGCAGAGTGGACTATGAAAGAAAACATCTCCAACAAGAACATGCAATGGCTAATCGCACTTGAGAGTCTGAGTGAACCCAGGTGGGCTGGTAAAGCAGTGCTTATGGGGTGCCTGTGAGGGGTCCAGAAGAGAAGCACTAGCATCACCAGGCACAGTGAAGATCACCAGCCCAGTGCACTGGGAATCACCCATCTACCAAGGGCCTAGAAAGAACAAAATGGCCAGGAAGGGCATATTTGCTCTACCTGAGCTAGATGTCTACCTCTTCTTGCTCTGGCCTGTGGGTACTCCTGGTCCTTGGGCCTCCCAACAAGGGTCAGGATGATCACTGGTTCCCTTGGTTCTTGGGCCTAGAGTTTAGACTAGAACTTAATCAGTACCGTTTCCTGGGTCCTTGGGTTAGATTGATCCTAGGACTTCTTATGAAATGAGATAAGCCAACCCTCACAATAAAGTTCCTGTTAAGTATTCTCCCCATTGCCAGGGAATCCTAATACAGGAAGAAAGCAAAACAAAGCATTCAGGTGTGTTGGCACACAGATGTGCTAGCTACTCAAAGACTGAGGCTGGAGTGTCTTGGGCACTAAAGTTCAATAGTCTGAAAAACAAGGCAAGCCTGTCTCTTCACAAAAAGTGTAAAAAAAAGCCCCAAAACAAACTAAACTGAGACAAGCAGCCTTTCTAGCTAGTCCTTGGGATCCTGACCAGCACACAGATTCTACCTAAGCAAGGATCTGCCAACTGCAACCCAGAAGCTGCAGTTGCATGCCAGGTGAGCCCAGTTGGTGTCCTCTTTGCGCTTTATCTCTAAGGTCTACCATTAACCCACCTAGATTTAGGAGCAACTCTTGTCTTCTCCCCAGACCTGATGAAACCACTGTGCACAAGACAGATATAGCTCCAGGACTGGCTCCTGATCAAGGACTCCAAGAGCCATTTGTTACTTTCCTAAAACTTCTACCAAATGCCAGGCATAGCAGAGCACCACTTTAATCCTCAACACTTAGGAGGCAGAAACAGGTGGATCTCTCTGAGTTGGAGGACTAGCAAGAGCTATATAATAAGATCCCGTCCACTTCCTTGCATCCCCAAATCAATGATGTGGAAAGCTTTCTCAGGGTAAGCAAAGCAGAGTCGGAGAAGGGCATTCAGGTCTTGCCTCAGTCTGGGCTGCACAGATGGTGGTAGTTTTGCACAGAGCCACTGGTCCACTTGGGTGATCTTCCTAACACTGCAGATCCCATCACAGAGCAGGAACACATCTCCCAGACTTAGATGACCCCCACTAGCATGCCTTCAAGATGCAAAGGCACTGCTGTGGAAAGGATTCACCACACTAGATGAGAGGTACTAATGTGGGTGCCCTGCAACAGATTGGATTTTGAAGAGGTGGCTTATCTGGGGACAGAGGCTCCTTTGGCTGAAACCATTTGAGGGGCACCAAGGACCCACAGAACTGTCCCCACAGAGTGGTAAGAGGAGCACCTACCCCTTCCCTCTGAGGCTGGTGGGGGCCTAAAGGACTGCACTAGCTGAAGTTTACCACAAGCAGCCTGTGAACCTGACTCTGCAGCCTAGCTGCAGTCAGAGGACAGAGGCAGGGATATGGGCACTGCACAGATCCTGGTGAATCCCACTTCCTGGTAAAACAAAGTGTAACACAGCTGCTGGTCCACACACAAATTTATATCTATACAGAAAAGGATCCAAAGCAGACACACTGGGTTGAGGCTCTCTGGTTAAGCCCTAAGAGAATCCAGGAAACAAAGCAATGTTTCTGGCTTGAGTGACCACAGCTATTGTCATAATGTCCACCTGCGACCAAGAAGCTCAGGTGCAGGCCCTTCCTCCAGGAAGATAGCAGAGAAGAGTTGAATACAAGTCCCAACTGGAGGCTGAGGTGCTAGAGATGAAACCTACACATGGCACCTGAATACAGCACAGCACCAAATCTCAGTGGATCCTCCAAGGATATACCTCTCTACCTCTTTTCCCATGAGTTGACCAGAAGGCCTGTGTCACAGACCAGCAGAGTAGGAGTCCATCTACACATACCCTCCTGCAAGGGGCAAGGGCCCAGGGTAGCACCAGGAGCCACATTACAACATTGGTGACCACCAGATCCTATGTGAGACCACTAAACCAACCAGCTCAAGGACAGCACTTACACATCTGCAGGCATGGCATGGGGATGGGAACTTCTATGTTTAACATGACCAACTAAGCTCCCTCGAAAAACACTCAAGAATTCCCCAGAGAAGTAAAGATGGGAAGGAGCACTTAGTCAAGTTAGTCTTTCCATTTGGGTTTCATTGTGGTCTTAAGGCATTGGTCCTCTGTGAGCAGCAGCAGGTGTGACCCACACAACAGTAAACTAAAATGTTTCACTAAAGCTACAGCCCCCTCCCAAGGACATCCTGGCTGCCAGGTAGGCACCATTGATAGTCTTTTTACTTAAGTGACATCAAGATGGAACTGTGGTGTAGTTCGCCTGAGCTAAAGTTTGGTCTGCCCAGACACAGTTCTTCCACCTACAGAGCCTACTCTGTGGTCTGCACTGAGAGCGTCGATGAGCAGCTGAGATACAGAATGTGAGCCAAACAGGGCAGCCACAAACACCTGGCTCAGATTTGCTGTGAGTGCCCTCACATGTAGGATGCCAAAAGTTAAGAGTGGCCAGTCATTTGGTCAGTTTTCTAGGGTGATGGCAACACCAGCCCTTGTCCCCACAGGTACAGGGTCCTAGTGAAGTGTCTCTGGATCAGAGACCCCAACACAGCTGTCAGGAAGCAGCCGCCAGATTTATTTGTTCCTATATAACACAACCCAAACATAGGAGCAATTCTGAACAACTCTAGAAACTCACAGCTAACGCCAAACAATAGAAATTTTAACTACAAAAGATGAGCTGTATTCAGCAAATATAAAGGGTAATTTTAGGCTGTGCTGAACATTTGCCAGACTATTTACAGTGCCAGAGCTAGGTTTAGATCTCGCCAGCCTCCTTCTCCTCCGACTTCCGTGACGCAGTCTTGCCGTTGGAGCTCTCCAGCCTCCAGTCAGCAGGCCCTCGCTCGCTCCGCCCGTACTCCCAGGACTCCTCTCTCAATGTGCGCTCCCTGGAGAACCTGGGAAAGTGGAACCAGAGGCTCAGTGGAGGCTGCCTTCACCCTCTGGCTGGCACAGGAACCGGTGAGGTAGAATCTCAACCCTGAACCATACCTCAGGATCCCTAGTAGACAAACCAGAAGGCAGGCAAGCCTGACTGCATCTAGTGTCTAGGCCGCCACACAGGGAACATTAGGTAGACATTTAAAAAGTGACATTTTGAGCTGGGTATGGTGGCTTACACCTATAATCCCTGCACTTGAGAAGATGAGTTAGTAGGCTTTCAAGTTCACGCCAGCCTGGGCTACACATGAGACCTGATCTCAAAATTAAGTAACTTGTGCACACCTTCAATCACAATACTCAAGAGACAAAGGCAGGTGGACTTTTCTGAGTATTTAAGGCCAACCTGATGTACCTGGTCTACATAGCAAGTTCCAGGCCAGCTAGGGCTATATAGTAAGACCCTGTCTCAAAAACAAATAAAGTAACTAGTAAAAAGTAACACTTGAAAAGATTTTTAATAAGACAAATTTTCCGAGTAACATAAACAAAGCAAATGGGAATACAAAATTATGCATACGGATTATGATCTGGTATGTAAAAGACAATGGAAAAAAGAAAAACTGAAAACTAAAGAGCTAGGTAGGGTGGTATATACACTTTAAATTTCAGCATTTGGGAAGCTGAAGCAGAAGGATCTTGAGTTCAAGCCAGTCTAGGTTACAAAGTGAGAGTCTGTCTCAAAACAAAAATACAACAGAAGTAAGGAGGACACAAGTCTCAGCTCTCTGTGCCAAGCAAAAGTTCATGGAGCTTCCCAGACCCATGCAGTGTCACCCAGAGGGGCCATGCCTGAGCACCTCACAGCTCTACCCTACTGCAAGCACCAGGCCCCACCTCTGTACTCCCCAAGATCAGATGCTAGTCTGAGTCTGCCTTCCACAAGTCCAGGCTTGTCCCTACCAGGTGCTGTAGCTAAAAGGCCAGACCCTCAGCAGACCCTGGGAACACAAAGAGAAAGGGCTCACTCCTGGCTGCAGCTACTGTAGGAGTCAGAGTAGTTACTTGTATCTCGCACTCCGGTCCCTGGAAGGCCGGCGGTGACCCCGGCTGTGGCTCCGGGAACGGCTGCGATGGCGCCGGTGTCTATCTCGCGACCGGGACCGGGACAACTTCCGTCGTTCTCGGGAGGTAGATCTAGACCGCCTCCTTCGCCGATCCCGGGAACGTGACCTGGAAAACCCAAAAGACACTGAAGGCCAAGGCACCACAGGGGTCAAACGTTTCAAAGGCCCATTCCATTACTCTCTGCTCTCACAAACTTTTGTCCTTCAACTTCACTGGCATTTCTCCCTTTCCTTCCACAAATATATATATATAGGATGCAAATACTCCTCTAAATTACTCTGATGGCCAACTTTCCCCCTGAATATGTCTTCTGAAAACACAGGGTTTGGCTACTCCTACCTGGCCTGCTGGTCTCAGCAGAAGCCCCATGGTCTTCCCTCTCACTTTTGGCAGGGGTGAAGTGCCTTTCTGCTGTTAAGCCTCAACCAACACTATACCCTTTACAATCTAGCCTCACGCACTAACAAAGTTGTAAAGATGTAAACATCAATTTTTAGTGATTTTTTTTTTTTTTGTCTTTTTGAGATAGGGTCTCCCTATAGCCCAAGCTGGCCTAGAACTCGCTATGAAGACCAGGCATGAAGACCAGGCTAGCCTTCATCGCATAAAGAAAGATTCACCTGCCTCTGCCTCCCCAGTGCCGAGAGTAAAGGCATGCCCTGCCAAAACATCAAGTATAAAGAAAGAAATATGCCTACAGAAAAATCAACTGAGAGCCCAGTGATGAATCTAGACAGTTACCTCCTGCGATCTCGGGTTCTTGATCCAGACCTAAAAAAAAAAAAAAAAAAAAAAAAAAAAAAAAAACAAACAAAAAAAATGCATTTTTTTTTTTTTTTCAAAAAACCCATTCCACCTT
>NW_008353596.1:4734007-4739774 GCF_000622305.1 Nannospalax galili
ATTGTCTTTGGCCACTCTCTGTTCTCTTCTGCACTGTCCCCTTTAGTCAGTGTCCACTCTTACCCTTGAATGTGCCTAATAGTATTCTATAATAAACTCCATCTTCTACAATAAAAACTAAAAAAAAAAAAAAAAAAAAGATTGAACATCTATAAAACATCTTGTTCTTTTTGAGACAGGGTCTCCGTTTAGCTCCAGCTAGCCTGGAACTTGCTATGCAACACCAGGCTGGCCTCGAACTCAAAAGAGATCCACCTGCCTCTGCTGGGTATTAAAGGCAGCGCCACCACACCCAGTTTGTTCTTACTGACAGGGAAGAGGGGTTCCAGACATGAAGGAAATAGACCTGTTATTCTCCTGTTATTCTCTGGCTCCTTCAATGTTTGAGGTTGGTGGATGGCTGAAAGATGTACCAATGCTCATGAGTTGAAGTCTCACTCAATCTTTGGCTCATGAAGCAGCACCTGAGCTCACAGGAAAAGGACCAGCACCCAGGTATTAAATGTGGCATACAAATTTACAAAGCCTGAGGCTGGAGAGATGGCTCAGCGGTTAAGAGCACTGGCTATTCTTCCAGAGGATCTTGGTTCAGTTTCCAGCACTCATATTGCTGCTAACAACTGTCTAACTCCAGTTCCAGGGGACTCCAATGCCGTCTTCTGACCCTCCTCAGGCAATGTACAACAGAGGTGCACTTACAGGCATGAAGGCAATATACTCATGCACATAAAATTAAAAATAAATAAACCCATGGGAATAGAACCCTCCACTTCTGCATGTTCTGGGCTGGCTGTGCTGCAATGAACCCAACAACAAGCTCTTAGAATTTTACTGCAACCACTAACAGTGAAAATGAAACAAACATGTATGTGACAAAGTCTCATGTTGCAGATACACCCAAACACAACAGTCATTGTGTAAAAGGGACTGTAGGTCTTGCTGGGTGGGTTCTTAAACTGTTCAAGCATCTAATAATCAGTTTACTGTAATTAATACAAAGGAAACTAAGTACACACAAAACATGCCTTCTGAGTTACATATTCAAGAGAGCACAGAAACTTCCAAAAGCAACAAGTATCCTTCAAGAAAGCATAGCTACTTCTGGCTCTGATCTTTTTCCCTGAAGTCCAATCAAATCCACTATCTCTATGAGGACATTTCAGTCCTACTACAGACCACACCCAGACTCCCCAGCCTTCAACTCCTACCAACATCTCACTGGTATTGGTGCTTCTGCCCAACACCTTACACTCTGCTCCCCAGTGGGCAGCAAAGTACTCCAATTTATATCCTATGGGAAAGGTTATTCAGTGGCCACATATCAAGGAAGGAAAAAAAAAAAAAAAAAAAAAAAAAAAAAAAAAGAGCCAGAGCAGCTACAAAGCTTCCATTGCTTTAGCCCAAAGCTGATGATTTCCCTACAGCCTTGAATGCCTGCCTCCAGACAGCAGCTTGCGCCCCCAGCAGATCAGCTTTTGCCTTCCTTATTTGCTGAAGGCTATGTGTCCAGCTGTCAGAGAAGGTGGCTCTGTGGACATAAAAGAGGAAACTTGCCAGGTGTGGTGGCTCACGCCTGTAGTCCCAGCACTTCGGAGGCAGAGGCAGGCAGATCTCTGTGAGTTCAAGGTCAGCCTGGTCTACATAGTTGAGTTCCATCCAGGACAGCTGGGGCCACAGAGAGACCCTGCTTCAAAAAGACCAAAAAGAAAAAAAAAGGAAACTTTATTCTCCTTCCCTCAGTTCAGATTAGTACATGCTGCACTTTGCTAGCACTGACTGCTCTTGCAGAGGACCAGGGTTCGATTCCCAGCACCCACATGGCAGCTACTAACCATCCTTAACTCCAGTTCCAGGGAAATCTGAAGCCCTCTTCTGACCTCCGTGGCACTGCAGGACACGGATGCACTTACATGCATGCAGGCAATACACTTATACACATAGAATAAAAATAATAAAGAAAATTAAAAATAAATAAATAAATGCCACCTTGGCATATGGCGGACACTGACTGCTCCAGGCTACAAAACTGTAGATGGAGCAGCAGTTTCCTGAGGCCAGTCTATGCTCACCTCCTGCTCAGCCGCTCCTCTCGCTCTCTCTCCTCTCTTCTCCTCAAGCGATCCTGATTTCTCTTCTCCTGCTTTTCAGCCACAGTTTTCTAAATAAATGAAAATAAGAACAAGAGGAACTTAGGAAACAATATTTTCCCTTTTGAAAACTTTAATCATACTGCTTCAAACAAACCAAGTTAGCTATTTACCCTACAGCCTCTCAACAAACTTGTGGTAAAAGAGAAACAGACCTGACAGACCACACACATCCTGCTGCTGGGAATGGAGCTCCAGGGAGCCAGAAGCAGCTCATCTTTGGGGTGCTGAGTGCTGCAATGACTAGCACAATCACGTTCAATTCATTAGGTTTGATCCTGAATGCAGGAGGTTCTGAGAAACTCTACCACCAAAACACCATCAACTTGAGCTTGCCTAGTGTTAGACACCTGTCCAGTCCACTCCTAGTACTAGCTCAAATCCCTGTAATAGCTCTCCATCTTCACAGGGTGGAACGAAGTCATACCCAGTGATCCAAAAATCACTATTCTTCCCAGCGAGTAAAGCAAGTACCCTCCAGATGAAAGATTACGACAAGCCAAGATGAGTTGGCATACAAGATAATAAGCTTCATAGCGACCTTGCAAAGTCTTCCCTAAAGCAGGTCTGACTGAGAACATGCCTGTGGTTGTATACTCACCTCTGTCCCCATTACTATCTTAAAAGTATCATCCACCTCGCATGACCAAGCTCCTACTTACGAAGGTGTAGTTAGTATACAGTACATTCAAATGCAATTAGGAAGGCAGAAGTGTTTTTGTTTTGTTGAGATAGGGTCTCAGGTAGCCAAGACTATGTAGCCAAGGATGAACTTAAGCTTCTGATCCTGTTTTTTCTATTTCTCCAGCACCAGGATTACAAGCTTGTGCCACCACCTAGTTTATGTGATGTTGAGCTTCAGATATGCTAGACAAATATTCTACCAACGGGCCTCAATCTCACAGAGAACCATGTGCCTCTGCCTCCCAAGCACTGGGATTACTGGCTCATGCCACCATATCTGGCAAAAAAAAATTTTTTTTAATTACATTTATTTGTATTTGTATGTGTTTATGTGCCTGTGTATAGGTTTGAGGTCAACTTGCAGGAGATGGTTCTCTCCTTCCACCACGTGAGTCCCAGAGATTGAAATCAGGTCTCAGGCTTGGTAACAAGTACCTTTGCACCTTTATTCACTGACCCATCTTGCCAGTCCCCCAGCAAAATGTTTTGAGAACACCCTTGGTGCTTCTCCAGCTCCAAGTTCACCAGTTGCCTAGTGAGACAAGTTCTTGGATTGAAGATTTCTGCCATCTGTTGCCCGAGTAAGCAGGTCCTTCCTGGAGGCACATTAAGGATCCCAACACTGACTCAAGTATTAGAGCATACTACATTATTCTGTAGTGTACCATGTCTGCACTTTCACATCAGGCAGGTAAAGGGAAGCTGACTGCCTAAACACCATCATAGTGCTAGAATATGAGTTAGGGGAGGCACCATCTGTTTGAAGCATGACATTCAATTTAATTGAGAAACAACTTCACCTGGGGAGTTATAAATGTTCAGTGGTAGAGCACATCCTAGCATGCCTGAGGCTCTGGCTCTAACCCTAACATCACAATAAAAAGCCCAGAAACACATTCAATCCAACCTAAAGAGTACAAAATAATTATTAAAATTAAAGAAATGTATGCCAGACGTGGTAACACACATCTTTAATCCTAGCACTTGGGAGGCAGAGGCAGGAGGATCTTTGTGAGTTATAGGCCAGCTGGGGCTACAGGGAAACCTTGTCTCAAAAAGAAAAAAAATCAAATTAAAGAAATGTAGGGAGGCATGGTGGTACATTCCTTGAATCCCAGCACTTGGACAACAGAGGCAGGTGGATTTCTTTGAGATCAAGGCCAGCCTATTTTACCTAACGAGTTCCAGGCCAGCCGGACTTATACGGAGACCCTGTCTCACCCCACCCCCCACCCCAAAACACCCAAAAAACAAAAGCAGAAAAATGTTAACTGTGACAAGATTCCAAAGGCGTCTCCAGAAACAGAATATATTAACATACCCTCAACTGATCGAGCTTCTCTCGGATCTGAATGAACCCCAAGTGTAACTTGCCCCCGAAGTGGTCTGCCAGACGGCGGTCATTGTCATGGAGACCAAGGTAAGCTGAACAAACCTCACAGACACGCAGCTTTTGCTGTTGAAAACTAGATGCAGGCATAGAATTTCTGTATTCTTCCTGGAGGGGGAAAAAAAAAACAAAAACCAAACAAACCAGAAACAAAGATGAGGTATTTAGAACTGCCATACTGTTGGGGAACCCTGCTGCTATGGTTGTAGTTCACCATGTCCGGTTAGCTTTAAGGAGCTCAGTGCTATATGGAGGACTCCCTTTCTCGGGAAGGGGGGGGGGCTTCCTGATCCCTGCCTGACCTTATCTGGAAAGTGCCTCAAAGCACAGATAACCAAATAAGGCCAGGAACATAATTACCTGCAATAAATTGCCCCCAGGCTTTTTCTATATGATAATTAGGCACTGCCCTATAGACAGATGATAGGATCCCCCTACCACATGTAAATAAAGCATACTATGAGTGCCTATCAGCTGAAGCTTTGGCTACCATCTCCACCCTATATTTTTCCCTGACCCCCACTGAATAAATGACTGTATCACTGAAACTGACTCCCAGAGGTCCTTCCTGTCTGTGCTCACTGGCTGTCCTGACCCCATTCGTCAGTTCTGCTCCCTGTTTTCATGGATCGGTGGCCAATGGCCCACAAGAGGGAGAAGCCCACACTATACGAACTCGCCAAATGGAAAAACCTAAAACGATAGGTGAGATTTCACGACATGCTGAAAACCAGACTTGTTTCAGATGTTTATTAACAAATTCCATTTAAGAAACTAACATTTGGGCTGGAGAGATGGTTCAGAGATTAAGGGCATTGGCTGTTCTTGCAGAGGACAAAGGATCAATTCCCAGCACCTACATGGAGGCTAACAACCATCCTTAACCCCAGTTCAAGGAGATCCGATGCCCTCTTCTTACCTCCATGGCATTACATGACACAAGTGCACTTAACATACATGCAGGCAATACACTTGCACTCCATTTAGAGCGCTCCTGCAAAATCTAGACTGCAGAAATGCATTCTATTAAATCCTTTGCCCATTTTGAAAGGGAAGATTTGCATATGTTAACTGCCTTTTAATCATACACTCAAAGCATTCCATAAAAAGTGCAAATTAATGAGATACCTTGTCACAGGTGTAAAAAACACTGTCATGGTTAACAGCACCCCAACACGATCTGCTTGTTAAAGCAGAGAATTTATGTACCATTACCCAGGAACTTTCCAGGTGTATGTCCTAGAATACACTGTGTGGATAAAATGGAACACTGTAGTGGGGTGTGGTGGCACACACCTTTAATCCCAGCAAGCACTTGGGGGCTTTCTGAGGGACTGCAGGCATGAATGTTTAATACTAGCACCAAACATAACTTTTTTTTACTTCCCTTTTCTTTAAAAAAAAAAAGTGAGCCAGGCATGGTGGCACACACCTTTAATCCCAGCACTCAGGAGGCAGAGGCAGGTGGATCTCTGTGAGTTCAAGGCCAGCCTGGTCTACATAGTGAGTTCCAGGACAGCTGGGGCTACAGGGAGACCCTGTCTCA
>NW_008353596.1:4739809-4741589 GCF_000622305.1 Nannospalax galili
CAGAGATAGATGGCTCAACAGTTAAAGAGCACTGACTGCCCTCGCAGAGGACCAGGGTTCTATTCCCAGCATCAACATGGCAGCTAACAACTGTCCCTGATTCCAGTTCTAGTCCTGACGCCCTCTTCTGTCCTCCTTGGGCACTGCAAGACATGGGTGCACTTACACACATGCAGGCAATACACTCATACACATAAAATAAATTGAAAAAAAGTACTATTTAATCCAGATTGACCTGGAATGAAAGATGCTCCTGCCTTAGCCTCTTAAGTGCTGGGAATTACAGGTATGTGCTACCATACTATACCTAGCTTATAATAGTCTTCTTCTTTCTTAAAAAAAAGACAGAGTCAGGGGCTGGAGAGATGGCTCAGCGGTTAAGAGCACTGACTGTTCTTGCAGAGGACGTGGGTTCAATTCCCAGCACCCAAACGGCGGCTATGAACTCCAGGGAAATCCAAAACGCTCTTCTGACCTCCATGGAATTGCACAACACGGGCACACTCAGATACATGCAGGCAATACACTCATATACATAAAATAAAAATAATAATAATAAAAAAAGACAGGGTCTCACTATACAGCACTAGTTGGCCTGGAACTCACTGTGCAGACCAGGCCAGTCTGATTAAAGGCATGCACCACCATGCCCAGCCTACATTTTAAAAATCAACAAAGAAATGAAGACGGAATGAGTAACCACCAGAGATCAAAACAAGTGGGAATGTATGGTAATAATTTGGACAACAGGAGCTCTCTGTATTCTTTTTCTTTCTTTTTTTAATTTAAATTTTTTTTTTATTATTTTATGTGTATGTGTGTGTGTATTGCCTGCATGTAGGTAAGTGCACCCGTGTTGTATAATGCCCATGGAGGTCAGAAGAGACTGTCAGATCCCCTGGACTGGAGTTACGAACAGTTGTTATCTGCCATGTGGGTGCTGGGATTCAAACCCAGGTCTTCTGCAAAAACAACCAGTGTTCTTAACCACTGAGCCATCACTCCAGGCCCTCTATTATTTAATTAAAATATTTTTTGGTTATTTATTTATTTATTTTTTGGTCTTTTTGAGACAGGGTCTCCTTGTAGCCCCAGCTGTCCTGAACTCACTATGTAGACCAGGCTGGCCTTGAACTCACAGAGATCTGCCTCTGCCTCCCAAGTGCTTGGATTAAAGGCATATGCCACCATGCCTGGCTTGGTTATTATTATTACATGTGAGAGAGTGCACGTATGTGTCATAGGAAGATAGCTTTCAGAAGCTGGTTCTCTCTTTCCACAATGGGTTCCAGGAATTGAACTCAGGTCATCAGGTTTGTGCTCATACCTACTGAGTCATCTCACTACCCATATTTCTTACAACTGAGTATATATTTATTTCAAAGTAAGTATAATTACAGCTGATACAGTTCCATTGTAGAGTACTTGCATAACATATATATGGGTTTAATCTCTAGCACTGCACAAATAACAAACAGACAAAATAATGAAAAAGAAAGGGGGGCTGGGGATAAAGTACAGTGATGGAACATTTACCCAGCATGCATGAAGTCCTAGGTTCAAATCTAGGCACTATAAACACACACACAAGTTTTTAAAAAGTCAATTCCGGGCAACATGCTAAGTATGAAAGTCATTATCAAAAATTACCAGTTCTTGCTGTGCATGATAGTGCATGCCTTTAATCCCAGCACTCAGGAGGCAGAGATTTCTGTGAGTTCTAGGCCAGTTGGGGCTACAGGAAGACACTGTCTTAAAAATACTGGGGGGGGGGGGAACC
>NW_008353596.1:4741740-4752920 GCF_000622305.1 Nannospalax galili
CCCCGGCCCCAGGAGGGAGGGATTTTTTTGAGTTCTAGGCCAGTTGGGGGTAAAGGAAGACACTGGTTTAAAAATACTGGGGGGGGGGGGGAACCCACAACAAACAACACCAACAAAAAGCCCAGTTCTTTCAACAACCCATCATAAATCTCTCTATTATTATACTAGGAATAACGGTAGGACAAGGCCACCAAATCTGATGTCCTAAATTCAATCTCTAGAACCTACATGGTGGAAAGTGAGAAATGACTTCCACAGGTTGGCCTTTGATCTCCAATGTGTGCCCTAGCAGGCACATGCATGCACACACAGACACGTGTGCATATACAAAGGAAGTGTTTAAAAACAAAAAGCATGGCAGACCTGAACACCACAGAATATTTTGTTAGATCTACCAAGGTCAGTACTTAGTGCAGGGTGAGGAGGAACAGCATGGGGGAGGGAGCAGTCCTTCAGGAGCCCTGGGCATGGGCAGCCATACATACACTCTGTACCCTGTTCCTCTCTCTACAACAGACATCTATGAGGGTAAAAACTTTAACCAAGAGGGTGGAGAGATGACTCAATGGTTAAAAGCACTGGCTGCTCTTGCAGAGGACCAGGCTTGGTCCCTAGAATCTGATGGTAGATAACAACCATCCTTAACTCCAGTTCCAGGAGACCCAAAGCCCTCTTCTGGCCTCCACAAGGAATGCACAACACAGGGACACAAATACATGCAGGCAAAACACTCATACACATAAAATAAAATTTTAAAGTACCAACCTACAGTTACTTCAGCCAATACTACATCTCTGAACCATTAAGGAGTTGCTGCCCCTGCTCCATTACCAGGGTTTGCAGTGCACTGTGCAAGGTGAAGTTCAAGAACAGGTGTCTTTTTAGAGTGGTTCTATCTAAGCATATTTATACTGTGAATCTCTTTTGTCCTTCATGTTAAGGAAATGAAGATATAGGGATGGGGGCTAGAGAAATGGCTCAGTGGTTAAAAGCACTGACTGCTCTTGCAGAGGACCCAGGTTCGATTCCCAGCACCCACATGGTGGCCACGAAACGTCCTTAGCCCCAGTTCCAGGGGAATCCAAAACCCTCTTCAGACCTCTGCGGCACTGCATGACATGGGTGCACTCACATACATAAAAAAATATAATTAAAAAAAAAAAAAAAAAAAAAGATGTGGTGATGTCACCAAAGAGGGGTTGGAAGGCATTATCTCAGAACTGCTCTAGACTGCCTGTCCAACCTTTTCTGCCAACCTACATTCCTGTCACTTCTGGGAAACTGTGGAAAGCACAATCTCAGCCTTTTCCTATTGCTGAGATCAATGGACACGGCTCTAATACCCACAAACCCCTGGCACCACGCAATTAGCTGTTCTCACACTAACCACGTGCCAGGCATGTGGAGCCAGAGGCACAGTATCTCAAAAGCAACACTAGTCAAACACATACACACCATTTCCTCATCTCTTTGCCATGCCTGGCCCTCCTACCTTCTGATAACCACCTCAGTTTGTGGCAGTTGCAGCTCTATGTCTTTCCAGGATGTCCCCCATCCTGCCTACACACCACCCCAACATCATTCTCACATCTTATCTATTTTATGTTCATATTTTCAGCAGGTGGGCCACAAGTAGTTTTAGTTTAGTAGTTTTAAATAGCAGTGAAACTGATATTTAAGCTATTGCAATGATGGACACAGGTCATCATACACTTTCTCAAGCCTATAAAATATACCATACTAAGGGAAACCCAACTGGGCTCTGGGATGACAATTATCAGTGTTGCTGTCAACTTGACAAATCTGGGAAAAAAGAAACCTCAGTTCAGGCCTGTGTGCACATCTATGGAGCATTTTCTCAATTGCTAATTGACTGAGAAGGGCCCAGGCTATCATGGGCTATGGTATCCCTCAGCAGGTAAGCTCAAGCTATATACTTAGTGGGCTGGAGAGATGCCTCAGTAGTTAAGAGCACTGGCTGTTCTTGCAGAAGACCTGGGTTTGAACCCAGAACCCACATGAGAGCTAACAACTGTCCATACCGCCCACTCCAAAGGATCCAACGCCCTTTTGTGTCATCCACGGGCACCGTACTATATGGGTACATGCATGAAGGCATAACATTTATACACATAAAATAAACTTTGAAAAAATTTTAAAAAGAAATGGTAGCCTAGGGGGGCTGGAGACAGGTCAGAGAACCCAGGTTTGGTTCCCAGCATCCATATGGTAGCTAAATCCAGCTGCAGGAGATCCAATATCCTTGTGTGGTACACTTACATACATGCATGAAGGTAAAAGACTCATATACACCAAATAAAAGTGAGAAAGGGAAGGAATGAGGAAAGAAGGAAAGAAGGAAGGAGGGAAGGAGGAAAGGGAGGAAGGAGCGAGCGAGTTTAGCAACAAGAGGGAGCAAGCTAAGCAGCGTTCCTCCATGGTGTTTGCTTTAGTTCCTACTCTGGCTTCCCTTGATGAGGGACTTGCATAAAATAAACCCTTTCCTCTTCAAGTTGTTTTGTCAGAGCAACAGAAAGCAAACTAGGTCAATCATGTCAAAATGTAGGTTTACTGATGGTTATAAAAACATAGTACTCTGGTGAGGGATGCTGATAATGGGGGGGGGCTGTGGGGGATATATGGGAAATTTCTGTACCTACCTCCCAAATTTTCTGTGAATTTATAACTACACTAAGTAAAAAAGTTTATTATTTGGAAAAACAATGCAGTCATGGCTTAACATTAGTACAAATAGTCAAATCTATCAAATTTGTACTAATTCCCCCATTCTAATTTTTCCTTTTTGTTCTTGTTTTGAGGTAGGAACTCATGTAGCCCAGATTAGCCTCAAACTTAAAATGTAGCCAAGGCTGACCTTGAACTCTTTCCTGATCCTAGATCAGCTTCTCAGGTACTGGGACTTTAGGTGTGTCCACCTCGTTACCACTAATACTTCCATTAAGATATTTCTTAACTAAGCATGGTGGCTCACAACAGTAATCTCAGTACTAAGGAGGTTTAAGTAGGACGATTATCATAAATTTGAGGCCACTTTGAGCTACCTAGTGAGTTGTAGGTCAGTCAGAGCTACAGAATTGAGTCTGTTTTAAAAAAAGAACAGGAGCCAGGCTCAGTGGCACATGCACTCAGGGGGCAGAGATCTCTAAGAGATCAAAACCAGCCTGGTCCACATAGCACATTCCACACCAGCTGGGACTAGAGGAAGACCCTGCCTGAAAACAAAGAAACAAGGATTGAAAGATGGCTCAGAGATTAAGAGCCATGCCTGCTTTTGCAGAGGACCCAGGTTCGGTTCCCAGCACCCATATGGTGGCTAACAACAGTCAGTAATTCCAGTTCCAGGGGATCCAACTTCCTGTTCTCACCTTCATGGGTACTGCATAACATGCATGCACCTACATACATGCAGGGACAACATCCCTACACAAAAAAATAATCAGCCGGGTGTGGTAGTGGACACCTTTAATCCCAGTACCTGGGAGGCAGAGGCAGATGGATCTCTGTGAGTTCAAGGCCAGCCTGGTGTGGAGACCCTGTCTCAAAAAGACAAAAAGACAAAAAAAAAAGTAAGGCCAAGTGTGGTAGCACATGCCTTTAATCCTAGCACTTGGGAGGCAGAGGCAGGTAAACTCTGTGAGTTCCAGTCCAGGGAGCCCTGTCTCAAAAAAAAATCATTAAAAAAAGTAGGGGCTGGAGAGATGGCTCAGGGGTTAAGAACACTGGTCGTTCTTGCAGAAGACCCAGGTTCGAATCCCAGCACCCATATGGCAGCTAACTGTTTGTAACTCTAGTCCCAGGGGATCTGACAGCCTCTTCTGACTTCCGTGGGCATTGCATGACAGGGTGTACTTACCTACATGCAGGTAATACACCCATACACAAAAAATTTAAAAATAAATAAATAAATAAATAAATAAATAAATAAATACACAAAACCCCAAAACAAACAAAAGGTCAACTTTTTTAAAAATTATACTAACCTCTGCTTCTTTTTTCTTTGCACGAACTTTCTCCACTTCCATAAGAATCTTCTGGGACTCATCCACATTTCCTTCAGCTCCTAGCTGCTCAGCTTTCGCAAGGAGTTTTCCTATTTCTTCATTCAATTCATGTACTTTTTCTGCCTGAGGACAGAAAGAATCAGATAAAGACACCTAACTTCAATATTTGGTTGTTTTTTTTCAATGTAAAGGAAACAAATATTTCTCTTTCACTTGCTGCATTTCTGCTCTGTTCCTCCAAATATAAATGAAATACCTTAAGATCCATAATCAATCACAAGCAGATTCTAAAAACTTGAGTTGAGGGCTAGAGAGATGTCTCAGCGTTTAAGAGCACTGGCTGCTCTTGCATAACAACTGTCCGTGACTCCACTTCTAGGGGATCTGATGCTCTCTTCTGACCTCCAAGGGCACTGCACAACATGGGTGCACTTGAATACAAGCAGACAATACACTCATACACATTAAAAAAAAAAAAAAAAAAAAAAAAAATTTAAAAAAAAACCTTGAAGCTGAGAATGGTGGGACCTAAAATGACAGCATTTAGGAGGTAGAGGCAGAAGGATCAAGAGTTCAAGGTCACTCTTGGCTACATAGTCTACTTGAGGCCTGCCTGATCTACGTAAGACCCTGTCTCAAAACAACTATAACCCTTATGATCATCACTGAGACTTTATCTGATAAATCTATGTGTTGTTGCTGGGAGTGGTGGCGCATGTCTTTAGTCCCAGCACTTGGGAGACAGAGTCAGGCATTATCTCTGTGAGTTCAAGGCCAGCCTGGTCTACATAGGGAATTCCAGGCAGCTGGGGCTACAGAGAGACTCTGTCTCAAAAAGACAAACAAAAAACTGTGTTGTTGCAAGACAGTAACAATAAAACAGTGGCTTTTCTGTTACTTCTAAATTCCAGAAATGATCATATCTTGGTCATTATCTACGCTGTCTCTTTATCATTATTCAGTCTTCTAGGTATGGGTAATAAAATGTCTAGGTTTAAGGCATAAATTTAGGCTGTAAGTAAAATAACCTAAAATTACTAGAACTCACCTTTAGAAAATAACTTTTTTTTTTTTTTTTTTTTTTTTGAGAAAGGGTCTCCCTGTAGCCCCAGCTGTCCTGGAACTTGCCATGTAGACCAGGCTGGCCTTGAACTCACAAAGATCCGCCTGCCTCTGCCTCCCAAATGCTGGGATTAAAGGCGTGCACCACCGCACCCAGCCTCAAAATAACATTTTTTTTTCCAGTTAACAATTGTATATAGCCTAAGAAATAATACAAGAAGGAAAACAGGAGAAGCCTGGTTCTACTGATGAAGAGACAGGAATGCAGGGAGCCAAGCTCCCTATAGGTTTATGACTCACTCAACTAGGTAGACATTCCACAGCTGGATCATTTCCCTGGTAATTTTGTTTCCTGTTTCATATGTTTCCTTCTGGGGATTGAGGTCCAATGACACACAAATATTTGGTCACAGCTTTCTGTCTTCACTGGAGATAGCCAACATAGAAAGTACCATCTTTCTTTTTCTTTTTTGGTCTTTTTGAGACAGGGTCTCCCTGTAGCCCCAGCTGTCCTGGAACTCACTATGTAGACCAGGCTGGCCTTGAACTCACAGAGATCCGCCTGCCTCTGCCTTAGGAGTGCTGGGATTAAAGTGCTGGGATTAAAGGCGTGTGCCACTACGAATCATCCCATCACTGTAAAGATGAGACCAAAAGTTATTTCTACCAAAGTCACTGGACATACCTTTGCAGAAACTTCTGCACTGATCTCCTCCTGTGTCTCTGCCAGGCGCTTCTTGGCAAGCTCAGTTCTCCGATCACACTCTGCAATGAAGGACTCTAAGTGATCCATTGCCTAGCTCGGGAAAAGCAAAGAACTATGATCAACACTGCATACACTTTTGTTGCTGCTACGGCTTTTTTTTGGTAGGGCTGGCGATTAAGCCCCCAAACACAAGTATGCTTTTAGAAAAGCACTCTACCATTGAAGTCTATCTCCAGACAATTTTTTGTTTGTTTTGTTTTGGATAGTCTCATAGACTAGGCTGACCTGCAATTTGTTATGTAGCCCAGACTGGACTTGAACTCAGAATCTTCCTACCAGAAGTCTCCAGAGTGCTGGGATGACAAGCGTGTACCACCACACCTTGCCAACAATACATAGCCTTGGCACCTATTTGTAATAGGAACATGAGCCTATGTTTGTTTTGTTTCTATTCTGGCATTTTGAGACAGGGTCTCACTACGTAGCCCTGGCTGACTTAGAACTCACTATGTAGACCAGGTTGGCCTTGAATTCAGATATCCACCTGCCTCTGTCTCTGTAGTGCTGGGAACACATACACACTTACAATGGCTAGCCCAGATAGCCCAAGAGGTGTACAAGACTGTACTGGCACAAACTTACTAGACTGAGCATTTAAAAAAAATGCTTGGGGGCAGGGGCTGGAGAGATGGCTCAGCAATAAAGAGCAGTTATTGCTTACTGTTCTTGTAGAGGATCCTAGTTCAGTTTTTGGTACCTATAGCAGGTAGCTCACAATGGACTATAACTCCAGCTCCAAGGAATTAGATGCCCTCTTCTGGTCTCTGTGGGCACTTGCACACCAGTGGCAAACATTCACACAAACACAATAAAAATAAATTTAAAAAATAAAATTAAAGCCAGGCATGGTGATGCAGGCCTTTAATCCCAGTGCTTGGGAGGTAGAGGCAGGTGGATCTCTGTGAGACAGAGGACAGCCTGGTCTACAGAGTGAGTTCCAGGCCAGCTGAGGCTACAGAAAAACGCCGTCTCAAAAAGACCAAAACAATAATTAATTATTAACCAGTTAATTAACATCTTTAAAACAAACCCCAAAACTGATGCCTAGGCCTGAAGAATTGAGTGGATGGTACAAGGGAAGATAATGGGACAGACACTAACATCACAAGTTTAAGAAATGTGGTTGACCACCTGACCAGCAGGCTAAGACTAAACTAATGACTAACTGTTTTTGTCTGTCCCCTTTATCTAAAGCCCATTGGCTGGAGAAAGCAGGCTTTTCAGGATATTAATCAGCTGTCCTCTCAGATCACCAGCTCTCCAAATAAAGTACAACTTAAATATTCGATCCTTATCTCTGCTATTGGCACCTGTGGTGAGACTTCACAAGCTTCAGCATTCTGCCTACAGATCTGCATGATAGCTAGCACAATTATAACCCTCCAAAATCAAAAAGTTTTGTTAAATCAAATGATTAGAAGCACAGTCTTCTACTTTGATTTATATATTTCAAAAATTTCTAAAAGGAGCTTCAATGTAACATTACCAAAAAAAATTCAAAATAGTGGGCTGGGGTGATAAGCTTAGTTAGTAAAGTGCTCACTGAGGACCTGAGTTTGATTTCCCCCCAAACCCAAATGGGGGAAAAGCAAAAGATGGGCATGGTGGTACACTTCTGTAATCCCAGGACTGGGGAGGTAGAAAACAGGCAGCTCTCTTGAGATGGTTGGTCAGCCAGCCTGATCTATTTTGGCAAGTCTCAGGCCAATGAAAGACCCCCTTAATGTAGGGGCAAGAAAGGGTTCACTGAGTAAAGGCACTTGCCACCAAGCCTGGTGACCTGGGTTTGATCCCTGGAATGCACTGGGAGAGAACCAACTCCCACAAGTTGGTCTATGTATATGTACATGCATGCACACACACCAAAATAAATGCAAAAAAATAAAAATAAAAATCAACAACACAACATCCCATAAGATGGGCAGCAGCTAAGGAACAGTAGCCAAGGTTGTTATCTGGCCTCTGCACAAACATACACAAAAAAACAAAGTTCAAGAAAACCAGGTATGGTGGCACAAGCCTGTAATTCTATACTTGAGAGAATGAGGTGGGAGATATAAATTTGAGGCCAGCATGGAGATACATGGTGGGTTCCACGATACCCTGGGCTACACAGTGAGACTCTGTCTCAACAAACATGGCAGTGAGAAGAGTGCACTGAGATGGGTCAGTGGCTAAAGAGTGTGCTGAGAAAGCATGAAAGCCTAAAGACTTGACTTTGATTCCTGAAACTCTTGAAAATAGGAGACAACTGATTCCACAAAGCCGTCCTATACCCTTCACATTCATGTTGTTATGTACACCAAGTTTTTCCTTTTACTTAAATAAGTAAATAATAGCTTGAGGAGCATGAAACACATAGTCATAACTGAACTGTCTGAGATAGGAAAAGCTGAACAGAAGCCAGGATTGGAGGCCCTCTTCTGGAGAGCTGTGCACTCTGGTCTTTGTGAGCTAAGTAAATATAATTCATGCTTCCACCTTAAAAAAGTTTGATTATTGCTTGCTTATTGCCTTTAAGTAGCAAGGAAACTGGTTACTAGTAATCCAAAGAAAGAGAGGAGCTAAAACTCAAGAAATCTAATTGTTTACTTTGGAAAGCTAATATAAAACATTAAGAAATTAACGAGTAAGCTGTCATATATGCTGAAGTTAATTTGCTGTTATTAGGCAAAGGCCAATATAAGGTCAGATAAATCCATAAGTAGGACATCAATTTCCAACCATCAGTCATTACCAATGACACAAAGCCTTCTCAATTATATCTTGAGCTAGTTTGCCAAGGTTGGTAATATGAAAGCATGTATGTTTCTCAATGATAGGTTGACTGAGCCAACCATTACAAAAACAAAGAAAAGACAATTTGGAAGTAGATGAGAAAGACACAGAAAAGCTAAGAGAGCAGACCAAGGAATGATCTACATCCTCCATCCTAAAATGGAGAGCAAAGAGTGTCAGCTGTCAGAAAGTGTTCCACAGAGATCAGAGTCACTCTGAATGGATCAGAGGGACACTGGAAGGCTGGAAGCCCAATTCCTAAGGCCTTCAACTTTTCAAAAAAATTTACAACTATTTGTATTCTTGTATGCTGATCAAATATAGGGCTTCATACATACTAGATAAGCACTCTACCAACTGAGGTACATCTCCAGCCCCAGCAAAACATGTTTTGTTTTGTTAAATAAGATTTATTTATTTAGTGGGCACATATGTGGAAGTCAGAGGACAACTTTTCTAGAGTCAATTCCTTCCTTCTACCATGAAGGTACTGGGGATTAAACTCTGGCTGATTTGGCCCCACAGGCTTGGAGGCAAGCACATTTACCTGCTGAGCCTTCTAGCTAGCCCACTCCAAATATTTTGATAAGCATTTTCCTATGTTCAAGCCAACCATCAAGAATGCAAGTTATCTGACCTGTGTTTACTAACACACACTTGATGGCTGTACTTCTAGAATAATGAAAAGCTTGTCACCTGTGCTCACCTGGAACAACAGCTGCCAATACAGGATCCTGAGGTGCCCCCAAGGTCTCAGGCCATGCTCTCCTGTCTACTCAAGCAGAGCACTGTACCTAGAGGAGACTAATGAGCTACTCATAGGGGTCAAATAGAGTCATGCCTTTATCAACCAAAATGCCTACATCTTAAGCAGATTCCAAATTAGTAATGGACTCAATTATCTGAAAACCTAAAAACTAAATGGTAAATACAATAGAACAAGTAAACCAGACCACGGAGTGTCTTCTACTAGGCAGGTTCTTTAAAAGCAGGTCACTGGGGTTGGAGAGATGGCTCAGTGGTTAAAAGGACCTAGCTTCGATTCCCAGCACCCACATGGTGGCTAACAACCATCCATCAGTAACTCCAGTTCCAGAGGATCCAACCCCCTCTCTTCTGACCTCCACAGGCACTGCATGACAGAGGTACAACTACCTACATGCAAGCAATACACTTATACACATTAAAAAAAAAACAACTTGTTTAAAAAAAAGCAGGTCTCTGTTCTATTGTCCCTTTCTCTTCCTTCAAAATGTTTTAACTGTACATTGATTTGGAAAGGGCAAATTTAAAACACAGAAAAAGGAATCCAAAATCAGATCCTACTCACAATCTACCAATTACAAAGTCATTAAAAGTCTACAGTTGTCTCAAGGGGCATTGCAAGAAACCAAATCCTAAGAGCAGCTAGGAATACCCAGCGCCCTGCATGCTGCCTAAGCACCATCAACCATTCCTCCAGAGTTGGAGCCTAGAAGCACAAGGCCACAGGACAGAGTAAAAAGATATATTAAAAGTAAAACTAGGGCCAAGAATATAGTTCAGTAGTGGAGGGCTGCCCTAGCATGTGTAATATCCTAAATCCAATTTCTAATATTGTTTTAAAAAAAAAGTATATAGTGGTACACCTGTAATTCTAACATCAAGGCCAGCACTGGCTTCACAGGGCAGCCTAGACTACAGGAGACTTTATCTCGAAAAAATGAATACATAGATATTGAATAAATAAAACAAAACCACTAGTAATTCACATGAGTCCTTTTAGTTTGGGGATTATTGAGGGGAGGGGGGTATGGTCAGGCAACAGTTATATTATGTACCCCGGCTGGCCTTGAACAGTCAACCTCCTGCCTCAGCCTCCTGAGTGCTGAGATTATAGGTATACAGCATCTATCACTCTCAGCTTCAGTATTTTTGTAGTAAAGTATCTACTTAATCGTACCTTTAGGCATACACACACCTATAATCTCAACCCTTGGGAGGCAGAACCAAGAAGATCAGGGGTTCAATGTCAATCATCAGCTACAAGGTAAGTTTGAAGCCAACCTGGTTTTTGTTTTTTAAGACAGGGTCTCAAGGGGCTGGAGAGACGACTTAGCAGTTACTGCTCTTCCAGAGGATCCAAAGTTCGGTTCCCAGCACTCATTTGGTAGCTAATACCCATCTTTAACTCTAGTTCCAGGGAATGTGACACACTCTTCTGCCTCCAAGGGCACTGGGCAAAACATTCATACACATAAAATAAAAAAAAATAAAATCAATAGCAACAAAAAAACAAAAACAAGGAAGGGTAGTGAGGTGGAAATGGAGGAGGTCTGAATGTGATCAAAATGTATAGTATGAGGGGCTGGAGAGACGGCTTAGCGGTTAAGAGCACTGACTGCTCTTGCAGAGGACCCGGGATCGATTCCCAGCACCCACATGGCAGCTATGAACCGTCCTTAACTCCAGTTCAGGGGAATCCGAAGCCCTCTTCTGACCTCCGTGGCATATCATGACATGGGTGCACTCATACATGCAGGCAATACACTCATACACATAAAATAAAAATA
>NW_008353596.1:4752979-4768519 GCF_000622305.1 Nannospalax galili
TACATAGTTAGTTCCAGGACAGCTGGGGCTACAGGGAGACCCTGTCTCAAAAAGACCAAAAAAAAAGAAAAAAAAATTTTTTTTATGTGTATGTGTATACTGCCTGCATGTATGTAAACGCACTCATGTGGCACAAAATCCAAAGAAACCAGAAAAGGTTGGATCCCCTGGAACAGGAATTATGGATGGTTGTTAGCTGCCACTGGGTGCTGGGAATCAAACACGAGTCCTCTGCAAGAGTGGCTAGTATTCTTAACTGATGAGTCATCCCTGCAGCCCTAGTCATACCAATATTCTATGACCCGCAACTAAGTAGTATTAAACTTTATAAGATTTTATTGGTATGAGTAAAATACCTGCATGTAGGAAGGTACACTTGTGTCATGCAATGCCTGTGGAGGTTACAAGAGGGCATAGAATCCCCTGGAACTGAAGTTACAGACCGTTGTCAGCAGTCATGCCGGTGCTGGGAATGGAACCTGTGGTCCTCTGCAAAAGCAGTCAGTTCTCTTAACCCCCGAGCCATCTCTCCAGCCCCAGATTTGTTATTTTTAAAATTATGTTCCTGTATGTGGATATGTGCATGTGAAGGCAAGGGCCCAGAGTCCAGAAGTGTTGGATCTCCCCAAGTTCTCCAGCCCCATTAAACTACTTTTAACAAACTTCTTTAATCCCTCCTATAAATTTGTATTGTAATTTCTTTCTACTTCTTCAGTAATTCAAAATGATCCAATAAACATCTCAGGCATTCTCTTGCATCTCATACATAGTCAAGTATTTCTTCTGAATAATTTCCTTTCTTCCTTCTCTCCCTTTCCTTCTGTGGTGGTTTGAATGAGAAGTATCCCCCATAAACTCTGAGTATTTGAATACTTGGCCCCAGTTGGTGGTACTGTCTTAAGTTTAAAAGGTGCAACCTTGTTGAAGGAAGGCACATCACAGGGGTCAGATCTTTAGAGTTTGTAACCCAGTCCCTCTTGCACTTTGGTATCTGTTTCCTGTGCCTGTTCTGATGTGAATGCTCAGCT
This sequence comes from Nannospalax galili, assembly GCF_000622305.1. NCBI lineage: Eukaryota > Metazoa > Chordata > Mammalia > Rodentia > Spalacidae > Nannospalax > Nannospalax galili. The sequence continues at coordinate 4,754,008 of NW_008353596.1, forward strand.
TTCAGTTCTGGATGCCACCTGCCATGTCTCCCCCAGCCATAATGGACTCTTACCCTTCTGGAACTGTAAACCCAATAAACTCCTATAAATTGCCTTGGTCATGGTGTTTTATCCCAGAAACAGAAAAGAAATGTCTAAGACTTCCAGGAGTGCTAGAGATCAAACCCAGGGTCTTATACACACTAGGCAAGTGTTTTGCTACTGAGCTATACTTCTAGACCATTCTGAATGTACTTAACTTTTTTTAAGAGATGACTCAAAATTTACAGACATTTTCATGTGTGTTTGAGACAGGATCTCACTATGTAGCTCTGGCTGGCCTTGAACTAAAAAAAGATTCACCTGCCTCTACCTCCAAATTGCTGGGATTAAAGACGTACATAACCACATCTGGCCCCCAAAGACTATAAATATTTTAAATTTATAAAAGGGTTGATGAGTTCGGGACTGGAGAGATGGCCCAGCAGTTAAGAACACTGGTTGTTCTTGCAGAACACCTGGGTTCAAATCCTAGCACCCACATGGCAGCTAACAACTGTTTGTAACTCTGGTCCCAGGGGATCCGACAGTCTCTTTTGACCTCTGTGGACACTGCACGACATGGGCGCACTGACCTACATGCAGGCAATACACACATACACATTTAAAAAAAAAGGCCGTTAATGAATTCGTTAAAAATGAAAAATTATTTGTGTATGACTGTTTTGCCTATATGTATGTACCATTGGCATACACGTGTATGCCAATTCTTAAAGTTGTATAATAGCTACTAAGGTGTTAGAGAGATGGGTAAAGCGCTTGTCACATAAGCATGGGAATCTGGGTTTGATCCCCAGCACTCATATAAAACCTAGGTGTGGGCTGGATGTGGTGGTGCATGCCTTTAATCCCAGCACTTGGGAGGCAGAAGCAGGCAGATTTCTGGGAGCTCAAGACCAGCCTGGTTTACATAGTGAGTTCCAGGCCAGCTGAGGCTACAGGGAGACCTGTCTCAAAAAACAAAAGAAACAACTGGGTGTGGCAGTACATCATACCTTTATAAACCTGCAATTCCTACCTCAAATATAAATTAATTAAAATTTAAAATTGCAAGCCGGGCATGGTGGTGCACACCTGTAGTCCCAGCACTTGGGAGGCAGAGACAAGCAAATCTCTGTGAGTTCAAGGCCAGCCTGGTTTACGTAGTGAGTTCCAGGACACCTGGGACTACAGGGAGACCCTGCTTCAAAAAGACAAAAAATAAATAAAATAAAACTGCTCAGTACCAGCTGGGGGTGTAGTTTAGTAAGCAGAATGCTTGCCTGGAACATGAAAAGCTCTGGGTTCAATCCCCAGAATGGCATAAACCCAACATGGTGGCCCATGTCTGTACTTCTAACATCTGGGTAGTAGAGACAAGAGAATCAGAAGTTCAAAGTCATCCTTGGACAGACATCAAGATCAAGGGCACTGCGGGCTACATGAAAAAGTATCTCAAAAGAAAAATTTTTTATATATGAAAGAAACTAGTCCATCTCCACACATATTACAAATAATTTATCTTAGCTTACTGGACTTTTTTTTTTTTTGTCTTTTTGAGACAGGGTGTCCCTGTAGCTCTAGCTGCCTAGAACTCACTCTGTAGACCCAGGCTGGCCTTGAACTCACAGAGGATCCGCCTGCCTCTGCCTCTGAGTGTTGGGATTAAAGGCGTACGCCACCATGCCTGGCCTTACTGGACTTTTTATACATGCGATTGTTTTGTGTTTTTTTGAGACAAAAAACTATAGCTCCTGCTGGCCTGAAACTCACTATGTGGACCACACTGGCCTTATTCTCATAGACATCTGGCCTCTGATGTCTGCCTCCAGACTGCTGAGATTAAAGGCCTGTACCACCACGCTTAGCTTTATGACCATTTTTATCCGGCTTTTTTGAAGTATAATCAAAAAACAATAATGGGATTTAATATGTATAACTTGATACATGTTTACATTGTGAAATTATTACCAAACCTAATACAATCATCTCAGTTATGCTTGTTTAACTGAAAATATTTCAAATACTTTAGCTCTCTATTCTTACCAAATTTTCAACATACAATAATCATTTCTAACTAGTAACCACACTATATATCAGGTCTCCAGAATTTATACATCTTTCAACTGCAAGTATGTACCTTTTAGCTAACATTTTCCCCATTGTCCCTCTCACACTGCATGAGATTCCTGATATGCTGGTATTTTTGAAAAAAAAAAAATTTGTCTTTTTGAAGCAGGGTCTCCCTGTAGCCCCAGCTGTCCTGGAACTCATTATGTAGACCAGGTTGGCCTTGAACTCACAGAGAGCCGCTTGCCTCTGCCTCCCAAGTGCTGGGACTACAGGCGTGCACCACCATGCCCAGCTGTTTTTTGAAATTTTTTAACTTATTTGCTTATTTATTTTGTGTGTGCCTGTATATATGTGCGGATTTGTAGGCCTCATGTGTGGAGATCAGAAGGCAACTTGAGTGAGTTCTCTCCTTCCACCATGTAGGCCCTGGAGGTAGAACTCAGGTTATCAGGCTTAACATTAACAGCAAGTCCCCCCTTCACTCACTAAAACATCTTGACAGCCCTCTTGATATCTTTTTGTGGGGGGGAGGGTTGAGACAGGGTCTCACTACGTAGCCCTGGTTGGCCTGGAACACACTATGTAGACCAAGCAGAGATCTCTCTGCTTGGTCTACATAGCGAGTTCCAGGCCAGTCACAGCTACATAGTAAGACTCTGTCTCAAAAACATAAATAAAAGCTGGGCGTGGTGGCGAACACCTGTAGTCCCAGCACTTGGGAGGCAGAAGCAGGCCGATCTCTGTGAGTTCAAGGCCAGCCTGGTCTATACTGTGAGTTCCAGGACAGCTGGGGCTACACGGAGACCCTGCTTCAAAAAGACCAAAAAAATAAATAAATAAATAAATAAATAAAAATAAAAAATAAAATTAAATAAAATTTCTTTTGCATCATTAAGTTATTTTAAAAAGGCATTGAAGTCAGGCATGGTGGCTCACACTTGTAATCCTAATACTCAGAGGCTGAGTCAGGAGGATTGTTCAAGGCCAACCTAGGCTATACAATGAGTACATTGACATTTGGTTTAGTAGATCTAAGTAAGAGCTACACTACTTAAAGTGAGACAATCTATTTTATTGGTTTTTGAAAACTCATGTCCCAAGGTAATGGCCTCTTTGCTAAAAATTTCTAGGGGCTGGGGGTGTAGTTTAGTTTAGTTGGTAAAATGCTTGCCTAGTATGTATGAGACTCTAAATTCAATCCCTAGTATTACAAAACCTATCAAGATAGCACACGGCTTTAATCCCAGCACTTGGGAGGTAGAGGCAGAAGGATCAGGAGTTCAAAGTCAACCTAGGTACACAGCATATTCTAACAGCCTGGGTTATATGAGACAAAAACAGTAAGTAATGATATAAAACTCAGGACAACAACAGGCTGAGAAAAACAAAGACATAAGATGGTTATCAGTTGTGTTTTAGAATTTAGTGTGGTAAGAAAGCAAGTTCATCTCTAATTATTTTCCTTTAGTAACTATAAACATCAAATAAAACTTACATCCAATTCAAAAAACAGGTCTCTTTCTTTACTTGCAATTTCATAATCTGCTCGGAGGGCCAAGTCGTGGATTTTGGTACATTCTCCTAAATCCATGCGCTGTGGAAAAAAATTTATATGTGAACATTTATCCATTCCAGAAAGCACATAGTATGATTTGACATTTCAGCTGTCACCAAAAAAGCAATGTGATTTAGATACTAAAACTGTAGTAACAAAATTAAGAAATGAGCCAAGTGTAGTAGTGTATGCCTATAATCTCAAACCCGTGGAGGTTAACCGGCAGCAGGAGATCAAGGTCAACCTAAGCTACACAAGAAGACCTGTCTCCAGGCATGATGGCATACATATCTAATTCCAGCCCTTAATAGGTAAGAAGCAGAAGAGTCAGGTGCTCAAGGTCATCTTCAGCTACAAAATAAATTCAAGGCCAGCCTGGGCTGTATGAGACCATCTCACAAAAACATAAAAGATGTATAAGGTTCTGGAGAGATGGCTCAGCAGTTGGGAGCAGTGACTGCCATGGCAGGGGACCAAGTTCGGTTCCCAGCACCCACATGGCAATTAACAAGAATCATTAACTCCAGTTCCAGGAGATTGGATGCCCTCGTCACAAGCATGACACGAGTACACTTACATACATGCAGGCAAATCATATGCAGAAAATAAAAGCTATTTTTTAAAAGATATATAAAATATACAACCTAGGAAAGTATTTCTCTTTTACTAACATGATTAAAATAGCCATTGGAATTGATACAAATTACAGTGAAAAGGTTTGTGACTTTGAGACTGAGACACAGATGGGCTATAATCAAGCAAACTAATTTATTAGTTTTTGCCAGTTTATTTTGCATGAGTGTTTTGCCTACACTTAAGTGGACCCATGTTGTACAATGTCCAGGGAACCAGAAAAGTGCATCAGATCCCCTGTAACTGGTGTTAGAGATAGCTGTTAGCCACTGTGTCGGTGTTGGAAACCAAACCTTGGTCCTCTGTAAAATAGAGCTCTTAACTGCTGAGTCATCTCTTAAGCCCCCATCCTTGCAATCTTGACTACTCAAGATGCTCCACATTAAGAGCAGAAGTACTAGGGACAGAGAGCTGGGTCAGTGGTCAAGAGCACTGGTTGCTGTTGCAGAGGACCCAGGTTTGGTTCCCAGTACCCACATGGCAGATAACAACTATTCATAACACCAGTTCCAGGGGCTCCAATGCCCTCTTCTGATCTTCATGGTTATACCGGGTACACTTACATACATACATGCAGGCAATACACTCATACTCATAAAATAAAAATAATACAATATTTTAAAAGAGGCCAGGCGTGGTGGTGCACGCCTTTAATCCCAGCACTTGGGAAGCAGAAGCAGGAGGATCTCTGTGAGTTTAAGGCCAGCCTGGTCTACATAGTGAGTTCCAGGACAGCTGGGGCTACAGGGAGACCCTGTCTCAAAGAGACATACATAAATAAATAATAAAATTTAAAAAGAGCAGAGATACATAACTCAGTGGCAGAGCTTACAAGACTCAAGAACCTGGGTTTGATCCTAAGCACTCACAGGTGGATCTCTGTGAGTTCAAGGGCAGCCTGGTCTATATAGAGTTCAGACCAGCCAAGGCCACATAGTAAAGTAAGACCCTGTCTCAATTAAAAAATAAATTTAACTCTAGCATACATTCAACTTAAAATCAAATAATTCAACCAAATCTTCAAAGACCTAGCAGGTATCAGGCGTGATAGTGCACATCTTTAAAAAAAATATTTTGGGGCTGGAGAAACGGCTCAGTGGTTAAGACCACTGACTGCTCTTGAAAGGGACCCACATGGCAGCTAAAAACTGTCCATAACTCCAGTTCCAGGAGATCTGACACCTTCTTCTGTTCTCCACAGGCACTGAATTACACAGATGCACTTAACACGCATGCAGGCAATACACTCATACACACAATAAAATAACTTTAAAAAAAACATTATTTTTAGCCAGGCATGATGGTGCACACCTTTAATCCCAGCACTTAGGAAGCAGAGGCAGGCATATCTCTGTGAGTTCAAGACCAGCCTAGTCTACATAGCAAGTTCCAGGCCAGCTGAGGCTACAGGGAGACCCTGTCTCTAAAAGAAAAAAAAAAAAAAAAAAAAATGTGTATGACTGTGTGTGTCCGCATGTGTCAGTGAACCAGTGTGGTGCAATGCCCATGGAGGTCAAAAGGCATGGGATCCCCTGAAACTGGAGTTACTGACAGCTGTTACCTGCCATGTAGGTGCTGGGAATCAAATTCAGGTCCTCCACAACAGCAGTCAGTTCTCTTAACCATTAAGCCATCTTCTCCAGCCCTGAAGGTGCACATCTTTAACCCTAGCAGCAGAGGCAGGTGTTACCTCTGTGAGTATGACACCAGCCTGGTCTACATATCCAGTCAGGTCAGTCAAGGCTACACGATGAGACCCTATCTCAAAAAATAAATTAATTAAAAAAAAAAAAAAAAAGAGGAGCTGGAGAGATGCTCAGCAGATGAAAGCACTGGCTACTCTTGCAGAGGACCAGGGTTAACAGTTCCCAGCACCCATATGGTAGCAACTCTAGTTCCAGGGGATCCGAAGCCCTCTTCTGACCTCCAAGGGTATTGCATGACAGGAGTGCACTTACATAAAATGAAATGTTTCATAACACAAAATTCTACCAAAAATCTATAATTTGAAAATCAGCAAATTCTACATGCTTAAGGAAAACAGAATTCAACCTGAAAAACCTTCACTACCAGGGCCAGGCGTGGTGGTTGCACTGACCTGTAGTCCCAGCACTTGGGAGCAGAGGCAGGGGAATCTCTGTGAGTTCCATGCCAGCTGGGGCTACAGGGAGACACTGTTTCAAAAAGACAAAAAAGACAAGTAAAAAAAAAAAAAAATCAAAAACCTTTACCACCCATATAGCACCTATCCAAGGGTCTCATGAGGCCCTCAAAAAAACATTTAATGGCTGGGCATTGTGGCACATGCCCTTAATCCCACCATTCAGGAGGCAGAGGCAAGCAGATCTCTGAGAGTTCAAGGCCAGCCTGGTCTACATAGTGAGTTCCAGAACAGCTGGGGCTACAGGGAGACCCCGTCTCAAAAAGATGCCCCCCCCCAAAAAAAAGAAGAAAAAAAATACATCTATTGTAGGGAATGAATATAACAAAAATTTCCAAAAATAATTTGTTATCTACAAAAAAAAAAAACACAGCAACTCTTCTGTAACTCTATAGTCTAAGATGGATGTTTCAGCAACTCCTAATTTTAAAACCTTTTCTAATAGTTATTAGTATTTAAGTATGTATATATGTGTTTGGGTACACCTGAATGTAGTTGTTCGAAGTCCAGAAGAGAGCCATCAGGTCCCTTGGAGTTGGAATTATTGTGGTTATGAGCTGCCCCACATGAGAACTCAAGAACAGTACATGCATGCTCATAACTGCTGACCCATCTCTCCAGTTCCATATATTAATGTATTTAGTTCTTCCTCTTAGGTTTAAAAAAAAAAAAATCCATATACTGTCACACCCATTCATAGTAGTCCATGAGGTTCTCAAAAGCACCTACCGTCCCAGCGAGGATATCATGGGGGCAGCAATCCAGAAGGTGACTCTTGCAGACTCGGTCATCTGTAAACTTGACCCTCTGTCTGGTTTCATCTCCTGAAATTCATTCGCAGTTTTAAATGAAGTATTATCATGTTAACACAAAAGTCTATCTGGCACAATACACAGGGATGATTTGAAGTCTAGCACTTGTGTTCGCCCCATCACATACACTGAGAAACTGATCTAAAGATATTTACAACAGGAACACAAGACAGTTTTGAGTCTAAGTATTTCATGAAGCATCACAATCAAATCTAACTCCATCATTATGCCTAAGTCAAGGAGTCAGAAGTAAAAGCTTGAGCATCAATAGTCCATTAGGCCAATGTGGGCAATGAGACACCAAAACCCATGTGATCAGAGTGCCATGAATCCACCACGTAGGACATGTAGCTGGTCATTTCCACCAACAAAAGCTATTTATTTATCTGCTCTTTTGTTGTAGTCAAATTCATAAGCAGCGTTTTACCCAAAATTACACAGAAAAAAGATTTCAAGCTCTTATCACTGACTGTTAAATATCTCTAGACCTTTTCTTCTTATTCCCCCCTTCATCCCCACCCTTAAAAAACAAAAGTTGGCACCTGGGAGTCACTTTTAACAAGACAATACCAAAAAAGGCAAAAAGGAACTAGGTTAGTCAATACACACTGTGAGCTCCAACACATACTGTACCCATCTGCATTCTTCAAGAACTCAGCTGCAGAATTTTATGCCCGCTGTTCAAAAGTTTTAAAGGAAAAGTTTTCTTGCCCACACCTGCAGTAAGGAAGTCAGGGGGAATGATACATGAAAGTAAAGGCAAAGTGGTATGTGACAAATTTTAAAGCTAATCTGTGTATAGGACACAGAGCTGTGTAATAAGCAAGGAAGAATATATTTTAGGATTTGCAAGCATCCAGGATTAATGTAGTGTCTGTTTATTGGAAATGTTTTCTTTCTAAACTACACTTTTAAAGTTACTTGTGGGAAAAAAGCAAACACTTTTTTGTTATAACAGCTTAGAAATTGGTTGTGACTCACGGCTCGATGAACATGAGGCTTTTCTGCAACTCCCTTGCAGATTGATGTAGGCAGGCAAAGATACACTGAACCTTTATAAATAAAATAGAGGGGCCACAATTGTTCAGTTTGTATGAAATAAAAATATGGGAAGCAATTCAAAAGCAACTCAACATACAAAGAAAGCTAATAGCACTTATGACCTATGAAATAAAAGTGCAAAGAATCTGCACAGCCCTGCGAATGTGCCAGTGTGAAATTACAACTTTACTTCGGTAAAAAAGAAAACACAAACCACAGCAGGGACTAGCTTTGCTAGGATGCAACTGCTTTCTCCTGAGACTCCATGATCTTGCGCGCCTCCCTACAGAACCACCTACCTAACGAATGCCAAGTGCTGGCTAAACAGAAGTTGTCCTGTGAGGTCGGGGAGGGCTAGAAAACCACAGAGAGGGAACCCTTGTCAGAAACGCTCATTTACGGCTCCCCCTGTAACCACGTGGAGCAAGAACGCTCCGGGGTTTCGAGGCCCGTCCGGCTCCCTCGGGGGTCTCTTCTCCTCCGAGGAGTATCAGAAGAATTCCACCACCCGGCTGCCAGCGGCCCCGAGCCCGCGCTGATTCCAGCCCTTCGCCGACACTGTAGTGCGCGCAGAGGTGCCGACTCCCGGCATCGACCACGAGGAAGTCGCATGACGGAATACGGAAGGGGTCCAGAGTCCCACGGTCGGACCGGACTCCCAGGGAGGAGGCCGCCGGGACCCATGCGAGCAGAACGAGGTAGCGGCAGCCTCGCAGGCCAAGCAGATCAGACAAAGGCCCAGCGCCTACGCTTGGCGCGCGGGGGAAGGAACGACACCTGCGCAGGCGCACACGGTCGCGGCCCCTGCCTCAGGCTGCCGGGCGGCCTCGCCTTATTCCCGCCCAAGCCCCGCGCCTGGCCAGCCGCCCGGACTCACCGTCCCGAGCTGTACCCATGAGCTGGTCTAGCAGGGCCCGCATCTGCGCCTGGGCGGACATGGTGGCCAGCGGGGACGGCCGCGAAGCTCTTCTCAACTCAGCGGCAGCAGCAGCAGCAAAGAACGGTGGTCTTGTCCGCCAGCAGCCCGCTCCGCACTTTCCCGCCGCAGAGAACGCTGGGAGGAAGTACGTCACGTTTGTACAGGGCGACCGGAAAATGTAGTCCGGATGTGCGTAATCGCTGAAAGCTTGTCTTCGCAAGTAGTCTAAGAGAGACCGAATCTCCAACCTTGATTTTGCCTTAGACCCTAAATTTGAAACTCTGCTCTACAGAGACGTTAGCGGAACAAAAAGTTTAGTACACCAGGCAAGGTGACTCACACTTATAATTCCCGCACTCAAAGTTCAAGCCCATTCTGGTCTACAAAATGAGTTCCCTACCATCCAGGGTAGTAGAAAGAAAACAAAATAAGGACGCTTGGAGAGATTACTCAGTGGTTAAGAGAGGTAATTCCGCTTGCAGAGGACCCACGTTATTTTTCCAGCACTCACGTGGCCATTAACAACCCTCTGTAACTCCAGTTCCAGGGTGCCCTCTTTTGACATGTTTAGGCATTGCATGTACCTGATGGACTTACTTGTAGGCAAACACTCATATACAAAATAAAATAAATTTTAAAAGTTAAAAAATAAGCCGGGGGTGGTGGCGCACGACTTTAGTCCCAGAACTCGGGAGACAGAGGCAGGTGGATCTCTGTGAGTTCAAGGCCAGCCTGGTCTACATACTGAGTTCCAGGACAGCTGGGGCTACAGGGAGACCCTGTCTCAAAAAGACCAAAAATAAATAAATAAAAATAAAAAATAAAATGTACTCCAAACAGGAAAAGTCCTGTGCTTCTTCTTGCTAATCATGAAGCTGTGAGTTTCTCATTAAACTATCCTGATGCTTGGTTTTTAATATCTATGACATTGTAATGGGACTCCTACAGATTAAGAACAATTTTTTCAGGTCCAGCTCTCAACTGGAAATGTGATGACAGCAGAGACTGCCTCCAGAAGCCCTGACTCCCTGGGGCAGTGAGGATGCAACAAGAACAACAACAAAAAAAAAAATTTCTGATTTTTGTGACTACCAGCTCAATTAACTTGGGACCCACTGTTAAATCTGTATAGGCATATTTCACAATTTTTGTTTCATTCTTTCTACAGAACTTGGAAAAACATTACGGTCCTGTTCCATTTCCTCACCCTTCATAAATTCAGGACAATATTTGTATTGTTATGCCCTTAGACATATAAATACATCAGAGAGCCCGGTGTGGTGGTGCATGCCTATAATCCCAGCACTCTGGAGGCAGAAGCAGGCAGATCTCTGTAAGATCAAGGCCAGGTTGGTCTACATAGTGAGTTCCAGGCCAGCTGGGTCTACAGGGAGACCCTGTCTCAAAAAAGACCAAAAAACAAACAAATGTATCATAGAGACAATACAGAGAGGGTGCACAAAGTTCTTTTTACCTATATTGTCGCTCTTTTTTTTTTTTTTTTTTGGTCTTGTTGAGACAGGATCTCCCTGTAGCCCAGCTGTCCTGGAACTCTCTATGTAGACCAGGCTGGCCTTGAACTCACAGACATCCGCCTGCCTCTGCCTCCCGAGTGCTGGGATTAAAGGCCTGCACCACCATGCTGGGCTATATTGTCTCATTTTTATTATTCTCCTTTGAATTCTCTTTGAGCAAACATTAGGTAGGTCTTTTTGAAAATTTTGTATTGATTTTTATTTAATGTGTGTCTTGCCTGCATGTATGCAAAGGCGCCACATACATGCAATGCCTGCTGAAGTCAGAAGATGGCATTTCATTCCCTGGAACTGGAGTTACAGAGGGTTGTTAGCAGTCTCATAGGTGCTGGGAACCAAACCTGGGTACTCTGAGCCATCTCTCCAGCACCTAGGTAGGTCTTTATGTCGTTTCTTCATGAAGATATTGAGGTGAGGAAGGTCTGGGTAACTGTCCTTAGTTGCTGAGGCAAGGCTAGGACTCAGTTGCTGTGCCGTTTCTGCCTGCAGCAGAACTGTCTTGAGGTAATCATTGGAAGGCAGTTCACCTACAAAACATTTCTGGTTCCTACAAATCAAAGGAACAATGCAAGAAATCCACATTATTCAGTCATGTTGGCTAGCCAGGAAGTGGAAACATCCTGAACAAAGGAAAGGAAGTCAACATAAGATTTTGAGTTGAGCTCACTTGACTCTTCTTTTTTCAAATCCAACTATAAATGAATTGTATCATCTGAGGGGGAAAAACAAGTTTGTATACTGTAGGATTGCTTATAAATGTAACTATCTTTCAAAGCTTTTCACAAATGATCATTTTAACATTATTATGTCCCTGGCAGAGAGGTAGAAGACTTGCTCTGTCAAAGTCCAACAAAGACTGTGGTCATGGACTAGAATATAAAATTTTCAGATACTCTAAAATAATTTTTATCTTAAGATGAGTTTTAAGTAATCAGAGAGAGAGAGAGAGAGAGAGAGAGGAACAAGACTGTGAAATCACTTCTTACAAAGAAAATTCTTCTGGGCTGGCAATGGCTCAGTGGTTAAGAGCACTGACTGCTGTTGCAGAGGACCCAGGTTCGATTCCCAGCACCCTCATGGTGGATAACAGCCATCTGTAGCTCCAGTTCCAGGGGATCTGACAACCTCTTCTGACCTCCGCAGGCACTGTATGACATGGGTGCACTTACGAACATGCAGGCAATACACTCATACACAAAAAATAATAAATAAGGGGCTGGGAGATGGCTCAGCGGTTAAGAGCACTGATTGCTCTTGCAGAGGACCTGGGTTCAATTCCCAGCACCCACATGGAGATGATGAACCATTCTTAACTCCAGTTCCAGGGGAATCCAAAGCCCTCTTCTGATCTCCGCGGCATTGCACGACACGGGTACACTCACATACATGTAGGCAATACATGTATACACATAAAATAAAAATAATAAATAATGCCGGGTGTGTGGGCGCACGCCTTTAGTCCCAGCACTCAGGAGGCAGAGGCAGGCGGATCTCTGTGAGTTCAAGGTTAACCTGGTCTACATAGTGAGTTCCAGGACAGCTGGAGGTAGAGGGTAGAGCTGTCTCAAAAAGACAAAAAAAAGTCAAAAATTTTACTCAGGCAAATAAAAACTAGAATAGAAGTGAGGAAATGACAGCAGACCCCAATCTTAGCTGAAGAAACATTGACAGCTGATTACTGCTAGTAAAATCTAAAAAGCAGGTCAAAACAATGTTAAAAATTAAACTCCTTTAGAAAGGTCTGCTATTACCTCTTCAGTCTGACATAAAAATGCATTGACCTTAAAAAAGGAAAAACTGCTAGCCTTTTTATTTCAGAATTAATAAAGCTCTACATGTGGATTGCAAAAAAAAATGCATTGACCTTGATACAAGGCAATAAAGACTGTATTAGAATCTCTTGGTGTAGGACCCTGAGACCCTCTTCATTCACCCGTTACCCCCCAATCCCTCCAGACTCCCACTAATTGCTATTTAGCTTCTGTAAAATGCTTGGCTTCTGCTTTAGACATGCCTAGACATGCCCTGGCATGCCCTGACCCCCGCCTGCTATTCCCCCCCTTCCAGGAAACTATAGATTAAGCAAGCCCGGGCATGAAAACTGCCCTATAAGGTAAAAACGGAGACTCCTGGCCCCTCAGATAACAGTCAGCACATTCCACAGCGCTGAGAATAGCACCTACCAATTAAGAAACTTCCAGGGCTGCATCTTACACATCCAATCAGTTTAAAATTATGTTGACGCACGCGGGTTCCTTGAACCAACCAAAATGTATCTTCGGTATCCCCCTCCTCTCTTTGTCTAAAACCTATAAAAGGCTCCACTCTCCCTTACTCTGGGCTCTCATCATGGATCCATTGAGTTGGTGAGGTCTGAGAACCTGAGCTTAAGCCCGAATAAACCATAAACCTTTGCTTTTGCATTTTGGTGTGTTGGGTCTTCGGTGATCTTTTTGGGGTCCAGTGGATGAGGTACAACATTTGAGGGCTCGTCCAGGATCCCCCCAGAGGATGCCCCCTCCCCCCGAGACAAACCAACCCCAAAAGGTTTGTGATCAACCGGCCGGGTAAGTTTTTGTAAAACTGTGTGTGTGTGCCTGTCTTCTCTATGCTTTCACTTTGGTTGCGGACATCTGATCTCAGTTTTTCTTTGTTGCTGAAACGCTAGTGAGGCAACCTGGAGGATTCAGGAGATGTCCCCATCCTTGTCGGGGTGGGTGTTCCTCATCGGACACCCCACCAGGACAGTCCATCTGAAACCTCAGAGGACCTCGCGACCCTGTTGGGACATGCGCGTCCTATCCGTCCTATCCATATGGTCTTTGGCATAATTGAGCCGGGGAACTCACATAGCCGAGAGTCCAGACCATCTGAAAGCCATAGTAGTTTATTCTGGGCCCTCTGTTTGTCTGTGTCGTTCTTGTGTCTTGTGATCTTCGTTCTAATTTCTTTGTTGAAGAAATGGACGGGACTGATAAATACTATGGGCAACACCCCACCTTCCCCTCTAGATTTTACATTAGTCCACTGGGGGAATGTTAAGATGATTGCCCATAACAGTAGTGTAGATGTAAAGAAAAAGAAATGGACAACTTTATCTTCGGTTTTTTGGCCCTCCTTCAATGTTGGATGGCCCCCTGAAGGGACTTTTAACCTGAGTTTGATTTCCAGGGTAGAGGACCACGTTTTCCGCCCACAGACGGGCCACCAGGACCAGATCCCATAACCCGATGGCCCCCCCACCTGGGTCAAGTCCTTCCTTCCCCCAATTAATGCGACTGCTCCCCCTCCACCTCTGCAGGTCCTTCCTCTCAGACCAAAGGCGGAAGAGAAACCCATTCTCCAGGGAGGCACGGAGAAAGACATCTTTCCCCCGCCCTACCCCTCTCAGATGGGCACCCCGCCAACGCCAACAGCGCCACGAGTGCAGGCCCCGCCTCCTAACCCTGAGGAGCCACCCTGCGCAGGCCACATGGAGCCAGAGGGCATCAGCCCTTTCATTACTGGCCCTTTGCTACCAGTGATCTTTACAATTGGCACTCACAGAATGCGCCTTTCTCTGAAAACCCCAGAGACTTGATTAACTTATTGGAAACTGTTCTCTTCACTCACCAGCCCACCTGGGACGATTGCCACCAGCTCCTGAGTGTCCTGTTCACTACTGAAGAGCGAAACAGAATCCTGGAGGCAGCCTGGAAATTGGTTCCAGGCCCCACCGGGGACCCTACCACAGACCCAGGCATCATTAATGCCAGCTTTCCCCCT
>NW_008353596.1:4768762-4769455 GCF_000622305.1 Nannospalax galili
CCAGCCTCATACTTAGAGAGGTTACAAGATGCCTTCAGCAGTTCACTCCGTATGACCCAGAAGCAGATGAATCAGCTCAAACTGTGATGTTTGCTTTCATTAACCAGGCAGCCCCTGACATCAAGAGAAAATTACAGTCTTTAGATAGACTAGGAGAAAAGAACCTTAGGGTCTTAATAGCAGTGGTGGAAAAGGTTTATAATAGAAGGGAGATGGCAGAACAAAGAGAGGAAAGAAAAGAAAAAAGATAGGAAGCAAGCCTGACCAGGGTCCTGGAGAGACAACAGGTCTGCCACAAGAAGGACCTCAGAGAGATATTATTGGCAACCAACCCCCAGTACGTACAGAGGGAGCTCATCAGCGGGATCCAGACCACGAAATAAGGTAGGGGAAAACCAGTGTGCATACTGGAAGGAGGAAGGGCACTGGGTGAAGGACTGCCCCAAGAAGAATAAGCGATCAGCTAAGGTATTACTGGCTCTAATTGGGGGTGAAGACAGTGACTAGGGGAGATGGGGCTCAGGTCCCCTCCCTGAGCCCAAGGTAACCCTGAAAATAGAGGGGAAACCAATTGAGTTTATGGTGGATACTGGTGCCCAGAATTCAGTTTTATTGGAGCCAAGAGAGCCAGTGTCCTCCAGAACTACATGGGTACAGGGGGCAACAGGAACAAAGCCCTATTCATGGACTACC
>NW_008353596.1:4770266-4852671 GCF_000622305.1 Nannospalax galili
ATCGATGGCCAGCTGACCTGGACGCAACTGCCTCAAGGGTTTAAAAATTCTCCAACTATATTCGATGAGGCCCTGCATGAAGATCTGGGTGAGTACAGAGCCCAACACCCCGACATAAGCCTGTTACAATATGTAGATGACTTATTGATTGCGGCACCAGACCAGAAGTCCTGCCTGGAGGGGACAGAGGACTTACTCCACATACTTCGGGACTTGGGATACCAGGCCTCAGCAAAAACAGCTCAGATGTGTCTGCAAGAAGTGATTTACCTAGGGTACATCCTCAAGGAGGGGCAGCAGTGGTTGACTAAGGCCTGCAAAGAGACTGTGCTAAAGACCTGCACCGACCTCCAGAAAACAGGTGAGGGAATTCCTGGGTACTGTGGGGTTCTGCCGCCTCTGGATTTTGGGGTTCGCCGAAATTGCAAAACCCCTATATGAGGCTACCAAAGAAGGACAGGACTTCAACTGGATGCAGGAAAGGCAAGAGGCCTTTGAAACCCTAAAACGCAAGCTCTTAGAGGCCCCTGCCCTAGGACTACCAGACATAAGTAAACCTTTCTGTCTATATGTGGATGAACGTAAAGGTATTGTGAAAGGCGTCCTCACCCAGAGAGTAGGCCCCTGGAAGAGACCTATTGCATAACTGTCAAAGAAATTAGACCCTGTAGCAGCTGGATGGCCCCCTGCCTGCAAATTATAGCAGCAGTGGCCCTGCTGGTTAAGGATGCTAACAGGTTAACCCTGGGACAGGACCTGCTTGTGGCAACCCCTCATGCCTTCGAGGGGGTGCTCAAGCAACCCCCCCAATCAATGGTTGAGCAATGCCCGATTAACTCATTATCAGGCTCTGCTCCTAAATCTGCCCAGGATCACCTTCCAGGTACCAATGGCCCTGAACCCAGCCACACTGTTGCCAGGTCCCAATCTCGGGGATCCACTCCACGACTGTACTAAAATTCTGGCACAGGTGCATTGCATCAGACCTGACCTGAAGGATGTTCCCTTGCCTGATGCTGAAGAAACCTGGTATACGGATGGAAGAAGCTTCATCAGAAATGGTAAAAGGCATGCTGGGGGAGCGGTCACAACCACCTCAAGAGTCATTTGGGCCAAGCCATTGCCAGTAGGTACATCGGCCCAGAAAGCTGAACTGATCACGCTTACCAAAGCCCTAAAGATGGGTAAAGAGACTCAACGTCTACACAGCAGATATGCATTTGCCACTGCCCATATCCATGGGGCCATCTATCAAGAGAGGGGCCTCCTTACTGCAGAGGGAAAGACTATTAAAAATAAACAAGAGAACTTAGACCTCCTGCAAGCCCTCTGGGGCCCAACAAAACTAGCCATAATCCACTGCCTGGGTCACCAAAAAGGAAACAACCCCACCCAGAAGGGAAACAATCTGGCTGACAGGAGAGCTAAAGATATAGCCCTGACCTCCACGATCCTGTCCATTCTTGTTGATCCCAGAGCAAAGGAACTGCCTAAAACTCCCCACTATAGCCCAGAGGAGTTAACCTGGATACACACTCTCCCTGTGACTCAATGCCTAGAGGGCTGGTGGAGGATAGTGGATGGAAGAGTTATCCTACCTCAGAATTTAGACTTAAGATTGCTCAAGAAAATACATCAAGCATCACACATGGGCACCCGAAGGATGCAAGACTTACTAAGAAGGGCCAAAGTTAAAATTCAGGAAGGAAATCAAGCCATTGAAAAAATTGTTAGGCATTGTCATGCCTGCCAATTAACCAACTCAGCTCCGTCCCATGCTAACCCAGGATCCCGGAGCAGAGGGACATGACCAGGTACATATTGGGAGACTGATTTCACTGAGATCAAACAGGGAAAATTTGGATATAAATATTTACTAGTATTCATAGACACCTTCTCTAGATGGACTGAGGCCTACCCAACCAAGCATGAGACTGCTCACGTGGTAGCCAAGAAGCTAATCAAAGAGATCCTGCTCAGGTATGGTTTCCCAACTACAATCGGATCAGATAATGGGCCAGCCTTTGTCTCTCAGGTAAGCCAGGGAATAGCCACTGCACTGGGGGCCAATTGGAAACTACATTGTGCTTATAGACCTCAGAGTTCAGGACAGGTAGAAAGAATGAATAGAACTCTAAAAGAGACCTTAACCAAATTAGCTTTAGAGACTGGCGCACACTGGGTGGCTCTCCTCCCCTTTGCCTTTTGTAGAGTAAGAAACACTCCATACCAGATGGGTTTGACCCCCTTTGAAATCATGTATGAACCCCCCCTCTTATGATACCTAGCCTCTAAGCTGACCTAGTATAGACCTTGGGAGACCAGGACCTACTGGACTCACTCCAACGGTTGCAGCTAACCCACCAATGCGTCTGGCCGCAACTCAGAGCCATATATGAAGCTGCTGTCTCCCCACAATCCCACAGGTTTAAACCGGGCGACTGGGTCTTCATCCACAGACACCAATGGAAAAATCTCAAGCCAAGATGGAAGGGCCCCTTTGTGATCCTCTTGACGACTCCCACTCGCACTCAAAGTGAACAGTGTCATGGCTTGGGTGCACTATTCCCACGCAAAACCTGTCGACCCATTTGCAGTCCCAGAGGATTACAAGGGAGACACCTGGAAGGCATCCCCACACCCTTTGAATCCATTCAAGCTCTGCATCCGATGAGACCCTTCCTGCTAACCTGTCTATTGTTGACATTAAACTGCTTATCGGCTGATGGCACCTTTCCTGTGATGGATCCCAACAAAATCCCCCAGGCCAAAATCCCCAGTCCCCCAGGCTAAAGAAAAATATTCTGGGAAGTTATACAAGGAAATAAGATGAAAAATAATTCTGACTGCTGAGAAAGAACTGACCTTTTCATGCTCCTTGCACAAGCTGGAAATCACCCAAAAAATCCCCCCTCCCGCTACTTCTGCTTTTTGGCTTGTGGTTTGTGGTTTTTGCCTTTATAAGCAGCCTGTAAGCTGAGCTCAGGGCTTCCTCCTTTCTGAGTGAGGCGCCCATCTGCACAGACGTTTCAATAAATCCTCTTGCTTATTCATCTCCTGGTCTGGGGACTGAGTTCTTGGGGTGCGGCCTCCCGTGAACATTGGGTACCCCAGGCTGGGGGGGGTCCAACATTTGGGGGCTCGTCCGGGATTCGGTCGCCCCCAGACCCATTTCCTCAGATCAGCAGGAGGTAAGGACAGACGTCTTGTGGTTTGTCTTGGTCTTAATGTCTGTCAGTCATTTCCTGTTCTGGGAGCATTCCGTCTGAACATTTGTGCCTGTACAGGACCTGTAAGTCTATTCTGGGAGCCAGCGGGAGTGGCAGACGTGCCTAGAGGCCCCTGGTTCCGACACTCTGGCCTTAGTGACCAGAGTGGTCTGGAGTGGGGAGGATGGCATAGCTTTCCTTCCCCCGGGAGAAGAAGGGAGCTTGGCTTGGCTACTCCCCTCCCGGTCTGTACTTTCAGTTCTTGAGTCAAGAAGAGTGCGCTGAGGATTCTCTGTTCTGTGTATTGTCTGTGTTTGTGCTCGGGGATCCTAAAAGTGAAAATGGTGGGTGCAGCGTGTGTCTGAGTGAAAGAAGGACCAGTCCACACGAATGTGGTATATATGCTTGATGGTTGTGTTAGTTGCCTAGGGGGAGGTCTGGTTTTGTAATTTTCTCTACGCTCTCTATTTTAAACTTTCCCTTCCTCCTTTTTCTTCCTTTTATTCTCGGTCTAAGTCTTCGCGTGGGACCGTTAAAGGCAAAAGATCAATTGAGGTTTTCTGGTCAGGGCCACTCCCTGATGTAAGCCAAAGGCTCTTAGCCCTCTTAGCGGACCCCGACTGCCTGCATGGGTGGAGACAAGACGGCTTTTCTATATCTTCCTCTCCTCTCCATTCCTCTCTGTGGCCACTGAAAAAGCCCCGCGGGCACGGGTCGAGCAAATAAAAGCCATAGGGCGCTCGCCACCAAAAGACTCCCATGAAAGGATAAGGGGGTCCCAGACGTGAATCCCAGATAAATTCATGTCCCCCACAGAAGAAAAACTGGGCAACGATAGGCACTCATCCACAAGCACACTCACTGGTCACTATTGTTTGGAGTGGCATTTTCTCCCTCTCTCTCTCTCTCTCTCTCTCTCTCTCTCTCTCCCCTTTTGTGACCTCCACCATGGGTCAATCACTAACTACCCCTTTAAGCTTAACTCTGGAACACTGGAAAGAGGTCGTGGAGCGGGCCCACAACTTATCACTGGAGGTCCAAAAGAAGAAGAGGCAGAGTCTCTGTTCCTCTGAATGGCCCTCTTTTGAGAAAGGATGGCCAAGGGATGGGACTTTTGACCTTGCTACTATCTTACTGGTTAAGGAATGCATTTTTCACTCAGGACCATACAGACGCCTGGACCAGGTGGCCTACATAGTCACCTGGGAAGACTTGGCCCAGAACCCCACATCTTGGGCACGACCGTTCCTACCTCCTCGGTGAACCAGAGAGACTGATCAAGGGCCCCTTACCCCTTCAGCTCCCCTGAGTCTCACTTCCTCCCTCCTGCCCCTTCAGTCTTCCCCTGAGAAGAAGAAGCAAAAGCCAGTCCTCCCAGAGGACCAAGCTTCTCTAACCCTCCTTGATCCTCCACCTCCCTATTCACCTGCACAGGCACCTCCACCCCAAGAACTACTTCAAGAACTACCTCACCCCTCTCCTGACTCTACCAAACCCGACCAATCCCCCCGCGTCCAGCAGGCTCCGCCTGAGGAGGGACAGAGGGGGCCCTTCTGATGGAACCTGGACTGCCCAGGTTTTTCCCCTCTGAACTGTAGGGGATCAGATTCAGTACTGGCCTTTTTCAGCCTCTGACTTGTATAATTGAAAGACTCATAACCCCTCTTTTTCTCAGGATCCTCAGGCTCTAACTGCTTTAATAGAGTCTATTCTCCTTATGAACCCACCTGGGAGGATTGTCAACAACTCCTCCAGGCACTCCTAACCACAGAGGAGAGACAGCGAGTCATCCTAGAGGCCTGGAGAAACGTCCCTGGGCAGGATGGGAGACCCACTCTGCTCCAAAATGAAATAGACAAAGGATTTCCTCTGACCAGACCCAACTGGAACCATGAGACTGTGGCCGGTAGGGAGCGTCTCTGTCTTTATCACCAGACTCTGATAGCGGGTCTCAAAGGGGCCAGAAGGCGCCCAACCAATTTGGCAAAGGTACGTGCTATAACTCAGGGGGGAAATGAAACCCCTGCAGGGTTCCTAGAATGCCTAATAGAGGGATATAGGATGTACACCCCTTTTGACCCCACGGCCCAGGAGCGTCAGGCGGATCTTATTATGGCCTTCATAGGACAATCAGCTCCTGACATTCGTGGTAAGTTCCAACAGCTGGAAGGCCTTCAGGGGTACTCCTTACAAGATTTAGTAAGGGAAGCTGAGAGAATCTATAATAGGTGAGAGACATTAGAAGAAAGAGAGGATAGAATCAGAAGAGAACAAGAAGCTAGAGAGGATAAGAGAGAGAAAAAGAGAAACAAAGAGTTAAGTTGAATTTTGGCCACAGTAGTTCAGGGAACAGGACCAGGCAGGGACCTGGGAGACAAGAGAAGGCCCCGAGTGGATAAAGACCAGTGTGCCTATTGCAAGGAAAGAGGACATTGGGCACGAGAATGTCCAAAGAAGTTGAACAGACTTCAAAAGAAGACAACCCCAGTCCTGACCCTAGGGGACTAGGGGAGTCGGGGCCAGGAGCTCCCCCCTGAGCCCAGGGTAACTTTGAAGATAGGGGGGTAATTGACTACCTTCATGGTAGACACAGGAGCTCAACACTCGGTCCTGACAACAACCAAGGGACCCATGAGTTCCAAAACAGCCTGGGTCCAAGGGGCCACCGGAGGAAAAACATACAGATGGACCACAGAAAGAAAAGTGGACCTCACCACAGGACAGGTCTCCCACTCATTTTTATTGGTCCCCAATTGTCCATATCCCCTTCTTGGGAGAGATTTACTTTCTAAGCTGGGAGCCCATATCCACTTCACTAAAAAGGGAGCTACTGTAAAAGGAAAAGATGGAGCTCCACTACAGGTATTAACCCTGCGACTGGAAGATGAACATCGGTTATATGAAGGACCGATAGCATAAACTCCTAGTATATCTGATTGGCTAAGTAAAATTCCCTTGGCATGTGCCGAGACAGGAGGCCCAGGACTGGTATGCAACCAGCCTCCAATAGTGGTCACACTAAAACCATCTGCAACTCCAGTTTCAATCAAACAATACCCTATGAGCAAAGAGGCCCGGGAGGGAATCAGACCCCACATTCAAAGACTTTTACAAATGGGCATACTTCGCCCCTGCCAATCCCCTTAAAATACCCCACTGCTCCCTGTGAAAAAGCCAGGAACAAATGACTATCGACCAGTCCAAGACTTAAGAGAAGTCAATCAGAGGATAGAAGATATCCATCCCACTGTTCCTAATCCCTATAATCTCCTGAGCTCTTTACCTCCCAGTCACAGGTGGTATACTGTACTTGACCTGAAGGATGTGTTCTTCTGCCTAAGGCTGAGCCCGGTTAGCCAGCCCATCTTCGCTTTCGAATGGAAGGACCCCGAAGCTGGAATATCGGGACAGCTAACCTGGACGCGACTTCCCCAAGGATTCAAGAACTCCCCTACTCTGTTTGATGAAGCTCTACATCATGACCTGGATGACTTTTGGGTAAGAAACCCACAGATTATGCTCCTCCAGTATGTAGATGACCACCTCCTCTTAGCGGCCGAGACGGAAGCAAGCTGTTTGCAAGGTACAGAGGCTCTCCTATTGAGACTGGGAGAACTTGGATACTGAGCCTCAGCAAAGAAGGCACAGATCTGCCTACAGCAGGTAAACTATTTGGGATACCGGCTGGAGAGAGGGCAACGGTGGCTGACGGAAAGCAGAAAGCAGGCGGTAGCCTCTATTCCCCCACCAACGTCAGCCAGAGGACTCAGAGAGTTTTTGGGAAGCGCAGGATTCTGTAGACTATGGATACCGGGCTTCGCCGAGATAGCAGCTCCTCTATACCCTTTAACAAAGAATGGGACCCCTTTTGCCTGGACAAAAGAACACCAGAGAGCTTTTGACAAAATAAAAAGAGCACTGCTGATGGCTCCAGCGCTAGGATTGCCAGATCTGACAAAACCTTTCATCCTATATGTAGATGAAAATAATGGGTTGGCAAAAGGAGTTCTTACTCAGACTTTGGGACCCTGGAAAAGGCCAGTGGCTTATCTCTCAAAGAGACTGGACAGTGTAGCCACCGGCTGGCCCCCATGCTTGAGAATCATGGTGGCAACAGCATCCCTGGTAAAAGACTCAGACAAACTCACCATGGGTCAGCCCCTGACTATTATAACACCACATGCGGTGGAGTCCATCATTAGACAGCCCCCTGACAGATGGCTGTCAAATGCCAGGGTGACCCATTACCAGGCACTACTATTAAATCCAGAAAAGATTAAGTTTGGTAGCCCGGCCACCTTAAACCCCGCCACGCTGCTACCAGCTCCCGAGAAAGGCACTGAGATTCCCCATGACTGCCAACAAATACTTGCAGAGACGCATGGGACTAGGGAAGACCTCACCGACCAGCCTCTAATAGATGCAGATGCCACTTGGTATATGGATGGGAGCAGCTTTCTACAAAATGGTGAGCGCAAAGCGGGGGCGGCGGTGGTTGATGGAGAAAAGATAATCTGGGCCCAAGCTATGCCGGCCGGAACTTCAGCCCAACGGGCTGAATTAGAAGCCCTAACCCAGGCCCTAAAATTAGCAAAGGGCAAAAAGGTCAACATTTACACTGACAGCCGCTATGCGTTTGCCACAGCCCATATACATGGGGAAATTTACCAGAGGTGGGGACTCCTCACCTCGGCTGGTAAGGACATTAAAAACAAAGAAGCAATAGTGGCCCTTTTGCAAGCCTTGTACTTGCCTAAAAAGGTCAGCATTATCCATTGCCCTGGACATCAGAGAGACCAGGGGCCGATTGCTCGGGGCAATCGGATGGCAGATGAAACTGCCCGTCAGGCAGCAGAAGGCACCTGCATTCTCTATACACACGCAGACCTTAAGGCTGAAATTGAGGCACAAACAAAGGAGGGAGATGCTCTTTTTACCTACACTGAACAGGATCTGGAACTCGTTCGAAGACTCAACGCTACTTTGGACCCAGAATCTAAAATGTGGGAATATCAGAATCGAATCATACTGCCCCAAAAGGCGGCCCTTGAGTTAATCTCCCAACTCCACCAGTGGATGCACTTAGGACACAAGAAACTGAAGACACTACTAGAAAGAGAAGAACAAATCTATTATTTCCCAGACCTCAACCAACTAGTCCAGAAGGTAGTGGGAGATTGTGTCTCATGTTCCCTGGTAAATGCTACCAGGTCAAAGGCCCCATCTGGCAAGAGATAAAGAGGGACACGACCAGGGACTAACTGGGAAGTAGATTTTATTGAGGTACTCCCAGGAAAATATGGTTATAAATATCTTTTAGTGTTTATAGACACTTTTTCAGGGTGGCTTGAGGCTTTCCCCACCCGGAAGGAAACAGCCCAGACTGTGGTGAAGAAACTAATCGAAGAAATCTTCCCTCAATTCGGACTGCCTAAGGTAATTGGGTCTGATAATGGCCTAGCCTTTGTCTCCCAGGTAAGTCAAGGAATGGCCAAAGCATTGGGGATCAATTGGAAATTACATTGTGTTTACAGACCCCAAAGTTCAGGACAGGTAGAAAGAATGAATAGAACCATTAAAGAGACCTTAACTAAATTAGCTCTAGAGACTGGCACTAAAGACTGGGTGCAGCTCCTACCTCTAGCTCTATTTCGGGCTAGAAATACTCCTGCTATACATGGTTTAAGCCCCTATGAAATCCTTTTTGGAGGACCGCCTCCTGTCCTCAATGTAACCTTGTCCCCCTTGCCCTCTTCTTTTGACAATCCCAGCCTGAAAACAAGACTCCAAGCCCTCCAGATCATCCAGAATCAGGCTTGGAGGCCCTTGGCTGCTGTCTACCGGCCTGGGAGTCCACAAACGTCCCACTCCTACCAGATTGGAGATCAGGTGTACGTGAGAAGACACAACGTAAAGACTCTTGAACCATGGTGGAAAGGACCCTACATGGTTCCCCTGACTACGCCCACGGCCCTCAAAGTAGACGGGATTTCGGCCTGGATCCACACTTCCCACGCCAAGAGAGCTCCGGCCCAGGAGGACGCTGGAAAATGGCATCTACACAAGACATCCAACCCTCTAAAAATAAGACTTTCCAGAGATACCTAATGATTCTACTTGTTTGTAGGCTTGTCCCTAGTCAAGGAAGCCCCCATCTCCCTATGCTGACTACCTGGCGGGTAATTAATCAAATGGGTATTGTAGTGTTTGAAACCCATAAGATGGCACCCAAGGGTACTTGGTGGCCTATACTGTATCCAGATTTGTGTAAATTAGCCTTAGGAGCACCAGCGCCCTGGGACATACCAGACTTCACGGATCCTGATAAAGTACCAGGCCCGGAAGCTTACCCCCTGTTCAGAGGGCCTCACTTAGCATGGGGAGGGTGTCGTGAACCACAACAAACCAAGTTGCGTCTGTTAACCTTCTATGTTTGTCCAGGTAACCATCGAGACAAGCGGCTCAATTCCCAATGTGGAGAAAGGGACTACTTTTACTGTAAAAACTGGGGATGTGAAACAACCGGGGACACCGGGTGGTCCCCATCCTCATCCTGGGATTACATCACTGTAAAAGCAAATTATTCCCATAAGATCCCAAATGTCCCTAATCAGGACTGTCAAGGTAAATGGTGCCACCCCCTCTGGGTAGAATTCACAACAGCAGGAAAGAAGGTTACAGATTGGGACAAGGGACATTCCTGGGGAATTAGGATATACAAGGAGGGGTCAGATCCTGGCCTCTTGTTTACTATTAAAAGAGACATCTCCTCCTATTCAATAGCTATAGGCCCCAACCCCGTCTTACCTATCCAAAATCCCATCCCCAACTACCCAAATCCCCCGCCAGCCTTAATACCTGAAGTCACTCCACTGCACCTCACCTCACAGCACTTCCCCAACCCTTTATCTGGTACTTCCCCCACCCATATCCTGTCAAAACAGACCTCCAGCCCCCCGAGTCAAAAAGTTTCACCCACGGGGGACCAACTGTTCAATTTAATTCAAGGAGCATATAAGGCCATTAGACAGACAGACCCCAACCTGACTGAATCCTGTTGGCTATGTTTAGCAGCAGCACCCCCTTATTACGAGGGCATAGCTATACAGGGGATATTCAATAACACCACCTCGGCCGACCAATGTCATAGAGAGACCCCTCACCCCTAACCCTCACGGAAGTCTCGGGATCTGGGCTCTGCTTAGGAAACCCACCTCCAACTCACGCCCACCTTTGCAACTCCACTATCTCTGTACCCCCAGGGGAAGGGAATTACTATCTCCTACCTCTACAAGGAGCTTGGTGGGCATGTAACTCTGGGTTGACTCCCTGTGTAGCTAGTATGGTTCTTAAAACCTCTCAAGATTACTGTGTCATGATTAAGCTCTTGCCCCGAGTATTCTATCACCCCACAGATTCTGTAGAACAGTTCTTTGAACAAAAACAACAACCAAGCAGGTACAAAAGAGAGCCTGTGTCCCTGACCCTAGCAATACTTCTAGGAGTGGGGGTGGCTGCGGGAGTAGGAACTGGAACAGCAGCCCTAATACAAGGACCACAATATTATGCAGACTTACAGATGGCTGTAGATGAGGACATTAAAGCAATAGAACAGTCAATTACCCACTTAGAAAAATCTCTAACTTCCCTCTCAGAAGTAGTATTACAAAATAGAAGGGGACTAGATCTGCTTTTCCTCAAGGAAGGGGGGCTCTGTGTGGCTCTAGGCGAAGAATGTTGTTTCTATGCTGACAACTCAGGGGTTGTTAGAGACTCTATGACTAAACTCCGCCAAAGGCTAGATAAAAGACAAAAAGAACGTGAATCCAAACAAGGATGGTTTGAAGGATGGTTTAACAAAACCCCCTGGTTAACTACTTTAGTGTCCACCCTAGTAGGCCCCCTAGTTATTCTCCTTTTAACTTTCGGGCAATGCATTCTCAACAGATTGCTACAGTTTATTAGGAACCAAATATCGGTGACTCAGGCCTTGGTCCTTACCCAACAACACCATGCTCTGAAAAGAACAGAAGACCTATAGATTTTAGTATTAAAATCTTGCCATAAGAAAAGGGGGGGATGATGGATCCCAACAAAATCCCCCAGGCCAAAATCCCCAGTCCCCCAGGCTTAAGAAAAATATTCTGGGAAGTTATACAAGGAAATAAGATGGAAAATAATTCTGACTGCTGAGAAAGAACTGACCTTTTCATGCTCCTTGCACAAGCTGGAAATCACCCGAAAAATACCCCCTCCCGCTACTTCTGCTTTTTGGCTTGTGGTTTGTGGTTTTTGCCTTTATAAGCAGCTTGTAAACTGAGCTCGGGGCTTCCTCCTTTCTGAGTGAGGTGCCCGTCTGTGTAGACGTTTCAATAAATCCTCTTGCTTATTGCATCTCCTGGTCTGGGGACTGAGTTCTTGGGGTGTGGCCTCCCGTGAACGTTGGGTACCCCAGGCTGGGGGTCCAACACCTGCAAGTAACATGAATCCCCATATGCCCCTTAGCACGAGCCCCCCAGATACCTGTGAGCTGGCCGGCCAGAACCCATGATTGGGTTCCCCAGTTACAAGACAAGGGGGGAATGTAGGACCCTGAGACCCTCTTCATTCACCCGCTACCCCCCAATCTCTCCAGACTCCCACTAATTGCTCTTTTAGCTTCTGTAAAATGCTTGGCTGCTGCTTTAGACATGCCTAGACATGCCCTGGCATGCCCTGACCCCCGCCTGCTATTCCCCCCCTTCCAGGAAACTATAAGCAAGCCCGGACATGAAAACTGCCCTATAAGGTAAAAACCAGAGACTCCTGGCCCCTCAGATAACAGTCAGCACATTCCACAGCCCTGAGAATAGCACCTACCAATAAGAAACTTCCAGGGCTGCATCTTATACATCCAATCAGTTTAAAATTATGTTGGCGCGCGCAGGTTCCGTGAACCAACCAAAATGTATCTTCGGTATCCCCCTCCTCTCTTTGTCTAAAACCTATAAAAGGCTCCACTCTCCCTTACTCTGGGCTCTCAGCACGGATCCGTTGAGTTGGTGAGGTCTGAGAGCCCGAGCTTAAGCCTGAATAAACCATAAACCTTTGCTTTTGCATTTTAGTGTGTTGGGTCCTCAGTGGTCTTTTTGGGGTCCAGTGGATGAGGTACAACATTGGTTTCCTATTTTTATGAACCTATGAAGAATCTAAAGTGAAAACCAAAACGAAAAAAACACATTGCAAGAGGATTAGGACATTTGATTAAATGCCTGCAGTCCATGGAATTCCCAAGTTATCATGAGCCTATATGACTCAGTAGTAAGTTTCTGGGTGTCACCATTTTGAATCATGCCATGTGACTGGATTAATTAAAATGGCATCAAGGTCACATGGGTCACTGCCATTTTGAAAATGTTTCCAACCAAGTCATGTGACTATCCCCATATTGATGATGTCATCAATCAGTGCTGAGATACACACTACCACAACCTTCTTGTTGTTTTGGGGCAGAGTCTCAGGTGCCCTGGAGGATTTACTATGTAATGGAGGATGACCTTACCCTTGTACTCTTGATTCTTTTCCCTCTACTTTCCAAGTGCTGGAAATATAGGTGTGTGCCACTATGTCCAGCTATGCTTACAGAACTTCTGTCAGACACAGGTGTATGTCTACTTATTTATTTCTGGCCTATCTGCTCAGCCTGGTCTACAGAGTGTGTCCAGGCCAGGTTGGGCTACATATTGAGAACTTAACTCAGGACACTAACCAAACAACAACAAAACAACAACAAAATCAAACAAACAAAAAACCTGTGTGCTGAAGGTGCCCTTGATGACAGATACTGTTATAACTTTGTTATAAACAAATTTATGCACAATCCAGCATCACATGATATACCTAGTAACTCAAAGTTGAGGAATGGACAAGAAAAAGAGTTTGTAATGAAGAGTGAGCCCTTGATCCTATGTTGAAGCTCTGGCAGGAGAAAAAAACAAAAACAACAAAAAAAGAATTTACCCTGAGCACTATCAGTTTTGCTTCTTATCTAGTTTTTCTTTTAATATTTTAAAAATTTTTTATATTATGTGTATGCACATATTGCCTGCATGTAGATAAGTGCACCCGTGCCATGCAATGCTGGCAGAGAACAGAAGAGACTGTCGGATTCCCTGGAACTGGAATAAAGGACAGTTGTTAGCTTCCATGTGGGTACTGGGATTCAAACCCAGGTCTTCTACAAGAACAGTCAGTGTTCTTAACCACTGAGCCATCTCTCCAGCCCCTAGTTTTTTTTTGTTTGTTTGTTTGTTTTAAATATGAATGGACAAAATAGCCAGGGAGGATCTCAGGTTTAACACTGGTAAAGGCAGATGCTTCTGTCAGCCTGCTTGATCATGGGTGCTCACTGCCACATACCCATGGCTTCATAAAGTTTAGAAATGTCAGGTGACCTCTTAAAAAATGTTCTGCCTCTTGTTGCTCTCTGTTCCTAATGCAAGACCCAACAGATGAGAAGACTCAACTGGAAAAATATATATAAACTATTTTCAAGAAAGGTTGTTATTACTTATCTTGTGATACAAAGCTGTCTATAGTAAAAACAGGTAGTGGGATTTTCTATTTTGTCACTACAATGAGGAAAGTAATAACATAGACTAATACAAATGTATAATGAATACCAAGATTTACTAAATACTTAATGAAAGAACCAACAGGATAGATTTTAAAGGGAAATAAAAGACTGTTTATAGCTGGGCGTGGTGGCACATGCCTTTAATCCCAGCACTCAGGAGGCAGAGGCAGGTGGATCTCTGTGAGTTCAAGGCCAGCCTGGTCTACATTGTGAGTTCCAGGACAGCTGGAGCTACAGGGAGACCCTGTCTCAGAAAGACAAAAAAAAAAAAAAAAAAAGACTTTATTGTTGTACCCCAACCACTGGACCCCAAAGAGACCACCAAGAACCTAACACACCAAAATGCAAAAGCAAAGGTTTATGGTTTATTCGGGCTTAAGCTCGGGCTCTCAGACCTCACCAACTCAACGGATCCATGCTGAGAGCCCAGAGTAAGGGAGAGTGGAGACTTTTATAGGTTTAGACAAAAGTGTGGGGGGGGATACCGAAGATACATTTTGGTTGGTTCAAGGAGCCCGCACGTGCCAACATAATTTTAAGCCGATTGGATGTATAAGACGCAACCCTGGAAGTTTCTTATTGGTAGGTGCTATTCTCAGGGCTGTGGAATGTGCTGACTGTTACCTGTGGGACCAGGAGTCTCCGTTTTTACCTTATAGGGCAGTTTTTATGCTCGGGCTTGGTTAATCTATAGTTTCCTGAAGGGGGGGGATAGCAGGTGGGAGTCAGGGCATGCCAGGGCGTGTTTAGGTATGTCTAAAGCAGCAGCCAAGCATTTTACAGAAGCTAAAAGAGCAATTAGTGGGGGTCTGGAGGGATTGGGGGGTAGCGGGTGAATGAAGAGGGTCTCAGGGTTCTACATTTATAATTCATGGAAAAGTAAGAGAGGACACTCTGCCTAAAATTCCTCAGTCAGTAACTCTAGCATCTCAGATTTTCTTAATTGATTATGCTGGAGGTTGTGACCATCAATTTGATTATGTTTTGCTATGTACCTGTTGTTTCTATCTACTGTTTACACTCATTCAAAATCTAAAATGAGATTTTGGTAGACCATTCTCTAAAATATATAAAGTAGAAAAATTTTTTGGTCTTTTTGAGACAGGGTCTCCCTGTACCTCCAGCAGGTCTGGAACTCATGGTATAGACCAGGCTGGTCTCAATCTCACAGAGATCCTCCTACCTCTGCCTCCCCAGTGCTGAGATTAAGGCATGCACCACCACACCCAGTAATAAAAAATATTTTTAACTCTCTTGTTAAAATATGTACACAGGTAATATTAATTTATTACACAATCTTATGTATGTACTTTTAATTCCCTGTTCTTTTAATATTTTATTGTTTTTAAATTTTGTGTGTATAAATATATTGACTGCATGTAGGTACACCTGTGTCATACAGTGCCAGAGGATTTCAGAAGAGGGTGTCGGATCCCTTGGAACTGAAGTTATGATACTTGTTAGCCACCATGTGAGTGCTGGAAATTGAACCCCAGTCCTCTGCAAGAACAGCCAGTGCTCTTAACTGCTGAGCCATCTCTCCAGCCCCTCCACATTCTTTTAATAAGATGATGCTACACAGCACTCTTCTGAGCCAAACAACTACCATCTTCATGATTTCAGCTGTGCCTTCTTGAAAGAGATCATAACAATTGAGCTTGTTGACTATAGTGTACCTTCATTAATGGAGGAGTAAGCAGTATCATTGGACCTTCACCTGAGTATCCACATGCTCTTCCTAGCCAGCTGCATGTAATTCTGCTCTAATCACACATGGTCTTCTGGATTTGGGGAGGACTAAAGTATATAATCTGGGGACAGGTAGGAAGAAGAAGATTGACCCATTATGGGGAAGTCAACATCAGTGCTGGATAAAGACTTTCCGGTGCAAATATGCTCAGGTCACCCATATACCTCTCAGTAACCCCTCACACATTTCTGTAAGTAAATTCATTTGTTCCTCAGGGTGAATTTTAATGTAATCAAATAATAGTTTGACACTAGAACATTAGGGGATAAAAATTGCTTAGTACCCCCAGGAATACAACTTTCATAACAGATGAAAAATTTATTTCTTAATGTTATTATGTCTCATGGCATTTAAAAAAAGGAAATGAAGTTGGGCATGGTGGTGCACACCTTTAATCCCAACACTCAGGAGGCAGAGGCAGGTGGATCTCTGTGAGTTCAAGGCCAGCCTGGCCTCCATGGGGAATCCAGGCCAGCTGGGGCTACAGGGAGACCCTGTCTCAAAAAGACCAAAAAAAAAAAAGATAAAATGTTAGAAGGATATGGAAATTGTTGGGATAAGTCAGGAGTGCCTGGAATGTAGAGCATGACCAGGCCAGAGACCTCCTAGGGAGGACGACAAGAAACTGGCCCACTCCATTCTAGATACACTGTCTCTTACCCAACAACCTCCAAGCAAACTATTAGGTCTCTAATCCTTTAATCCTAACTGGGTCTCTTGTACATCATGTGACTGGAGGACAGGACAAAAGCCACATAGCCTTAGAAGCCTCCTCCCTCCCCCTACCTGCCTGGCCGCCAGAAAACTAACCCTACCTCTTTGCCAGTGAGGTTCCTATATGAACCTCTGCTTCTGCCATAATAAATGAGCTTTCCACTGACACAGTTTCCCGGGTGTTTCTTCCCTGCTGTACTCACCACCACCCGAGGCCCCATTGGTCTCTCTCTTTGCCAACTTTCCATGATGTGGGGAGGCACGCCTCTCCCAGACACACAGAAGAAGGGTGAGTACTCCCCAACAGAGGGACATCCACTCTCAGGATCAGCATTCTCTCCTTTCCCCCTTTTTACTTTCAGTTTGTGCCTTTGTGAGGGACGGTTCAAGATGAAAGAGCAACTGAAGCTTTCTAATCAGGGCCACTCTCTGCTGTTAGCCTAAGGCTTCTAGTCCTCTGAATGGACCACCCCCCCACCCACAACTGCCCGCCCCGGGGTGTCGGCAAAGACCTCCTATCCACATCTCTGCTACAAAAGCCAGTAACACAACGACCAATTAAAAGCTTCTAGGGCGGTGGCCAGTTTTCTGAAATTTATGCCCTGGGATAGTCAGGAATCTCCAGATCTCAGGAACATTCCTTTAGGACTTGGCATTTCAACCCCCTTTCCTTTTCTATCATGGGCAAGACCCCTGGAAACTTGAAGGATCCCCAAATCAGGGGCCTCCAGGCTCTTCTTAAAAGTAGAGGGGTTGAGCTGGGCGTGGTAGCACACGCCTTTAATCTCAGCACTTGGGAGGCAGAGGCAGGCAGATCTCTCTGAGTTCAAGGCCAGCCTGGTCTACATAGTGAGTTCCAGGACAGCTGGGGCTACAAGGAGACCCTGTCTCAAAAAGACCAAAAAAAAAAAAAAAAAAAAAAAAGTAGAGGTGTTAAACTCTCTCAGAAAGAGGCTGCCTCCTTTTGGGATGAAGTCCTACAACTCACCCCTTGGATGGCCTCCAGTGACCCATATGACTCAGAAGTCTGGACCAGGGTAGCCTACCTAGCCAGACAGAGGGAGATCAAAAATGGCTCCCCCCTTCCCTCCAATTCCTCCCCATCACTGTGGCCATCAGGCAATGCGTAGGTTCCCCTCCAACCCACAATATCAGAGAAGGCTCCCCCTTGTCCCAACCTTTCCCCTCAGGACTTGGATGAGGAATGCCCTGAAGATTGCCCCGTGGCTGACCTGGCCTCCCTGGAACAGGCCATAGAAAATATCAGGAAAGACTTAGCTAACTTTAAAATGGAACCCTCACACCTCTACCCCCCTCTGCCTTTACCTCCCTACCCCCACGAGGAAGCTGGGGACAAAGACCCCAAACCTCCCCCTAGGGAAAACCCCCAACCTATTCCCGCTGCCCTGCCAAAACCTACCCCTTCAGCTACCCAACAGCTCTGCAGTATCAGGGACACACAAAACCTATAATATCAGGCCTTTCCAGTTAACCTGGTCCCCACCTTTCACAGGCCCCTACAATGATACCATACTCAGTAGGAGATCTTAAGGAACTCTGACAAGCTGTATGTGAGGATGGTGTACGTGCCTCCTGGACAAAAAATAACCTCCTTGGCTTTGATGCCACCTTGAATATGGCCCAAGACTGGCAAGACATCTGTAGGGCGTCTCTGCCTGGCCCTTCATCTTACAATGGGAGGCCCTTTTCCGTGATGAGTGTATCCAACAACACTGCAAAAATGCTGACCAAGCCGATATCAATTGGAACTTTGACACCCTCTTTGGTCAGGGTGACTGGGACACAGGAGTCCAGCAAGTGGGATTCCCACCAGGGTATTATGACCAGGTGCACCTTTGCACCTTCCAGGCCTGGGAGCATATTACCCCTCCTTCTGGCCCTACCTCTGAATCATCCCTCATGTTTCTCCGGCAAAAACCCGAAGAATCCCTTGCTGACTTTATACTCAGGTCCAAAACTAGCATAGATAGAAAAATTTCAGACCCTATGACAAGAGACATCCTACTCTACAATATCGTTTGGGGTTGGATAACCTCTGAATATAGACAGGCCTGTCAAGGCTTAAAGGAGGAACATTATGATAAATGGATCATGTCTACCCAAGATATAGGCACGGCCACTCATAAGGCCACATCCATAGCTCAGGCTTTCTCAGCTGCCTTAAAACAAGAAGGTAAATGCTTAAATGAGGGCAGCCTCCTAAGGTCAGAACCTTATGGACCTCCACCATACTAGAGAAAACTCACTCCCAAAAAATTATCAAATTAGGGAAAAAGCCCTTTAAATGCCTCATTGACACAGGGGCTGATAAGACTAGCATTAGGAGACAGGAACTCCCCTCAACATGGTCCTTACTACCGGGCTTCAAGTTAGTGGGGATAGGGGGGCACCTCCCAGGCTTTCATCACTACAGAAACCCTCACATGGGAGGACCCTGATGGGAACAAAGGCCACATCTGCCCTCTGGTTGCTAAAGTGGCTACTAACCTACTAAGAAGAGACCTCTGTGGAGCTCTCAATGTAATTATCACCACCGGAGATGAGGGTCCTTCAGTGGACCCCAGTGACCCATCTGACTCTTGCCCCTTTTGCCCATTCATGAATCACCCCCAATTCTAATGGCCACTGTTAAATATCAAACTCCCTGCCTAGTATGGAACTCTGATGATCCCATCTGGGTTGAACAGTGGCCACTATCTAGGAAGAGATTAATAATCATTGAGAAACTTGTTAAAGAACAATTACAATTAGGACATATCTGGCCTTCCTGCAGCCCATGGAACACTCCTATCTTCACCATAAGAAAAAGCTTGGGGGGATAGCACTTATTACAAGACCTAAGGGCCATCAACAAAACCATGCAAATTTGGGGCTCCCCTCAATGTGGACTCCCCCTGGTCTCAGCCATTCCTGCAAATACCCCCTTGTTATCCATAGATATCAAGGATTGTTTCTTCTCCATTCCAATACACCCAAGAGATTATAAGAGATTTGCCTTCTCTTTCCCTGTAATCAATAATTCTGGACCTGCAAAAAGATATGAATGTACTGTTCTCCCCCAAGGAATGGCTAACAGCCCCATCATTTGCCAAGAAGCAGTTGCTTTTGCCTTAAAACACCATATTAAAAAGGGACTCCATATTTACCATTACATGGATGACATCCTTGCCTTGTATGAACCCCTGAAACCCTTACCAGACCTCAGGGATCAATTAATATCCTCCCTTGAGGCATCTGGCTTTAAAATCACTCCTACAAAGATTCAGCTCATCCGCCCATGAAATTTCTAGGCAATGGAATTTCCCTAACAACCATCTGGCCACTCAAACCTGTCCTTTCCTTCCCTTCCCAACTTACCCTGGGCTCCTTACAGAGTTACCTAGGGAACCTCAACTGGCTCAGGTCTTGGCTCCCACTCTCTACAGACACCCTTCAACCCCTCTTCAACCTCCTAAAAGGGGACAAACATCCTTCATCCAAATGCTAACTCACATTGGAAGCCAACAGGGCATTAGCAGCCATCAACAAATCCCTTCAAGACATAACCCTACACCGCTATAAGCCCTCCTCCCCGGTCCACCTCCTGATTTTCAATTCCTCCCCAACCCTTGTTGCGGCCCTCCATCAACCTGAAGGGGTCCTCAAAGGGCTTCATACCCCTATTGGCAATGCCCCTCGCTTATTAACCAAAATGGACGTTTTGGCTAACATGATATGTCAAGGAAGGAATAATTTCTTACAAAAGTTAGGAAAAGAATCTGACAAAATCATCACCCCCTTTTCCCTCTTTGATGTCCAATGGCTGATCCATAATCACTCCCGGATAGCTATTAGCCTAATGGGATTTCCAGGACAAATAGACAACCACTTTCCCAAAGATAAATGGATTGCTGCTCTATCCTCCCTCCCCTGGCTCCCTTCCCTTCTGTTCTCCCAAACCCCTTTGGAGGAAGCCATTACAATCTTCACTGACGGGGGCTCTGGGGGAGCTGCCGCTGTCCTCTATAAGGACACTGCCCAACCCTCCACTGTCCTCTTCCAAGAACTTCCTCATAATTCCCCTCAATATAAAGAATTATATGCCATCTACTTTGCCCTAAAGGAGGTACTTTAGCCCGTCAACCTATTTTTTCTGATAGCATTTGTGTCACTAACCTTCTCCCCTGGATCTCGAGATCTTTTGACCAAAACCCCTTATCCCCCTTGCTCATTTCAGTATCCACACTTTTAGAGGAATGTAAACAGTCCCTCTATATCCAACATATCCTTTCCCACAGCCCCTTGCCAGGACTTCTTACAGAAGGTAAGCCCTCGCTTGCCTCCCATGGGGCCTTCCATTCTACCCTTACAAAAGCTAAAAGGTTTCACGCTCTTACCCATACAAACCTCAAAGGCCTCCAAGCCCGATTTCCTAACACCCCTACAGCCCACCTAAAACGAATCCTAAAAACCTGCTCCTCTTGTGCCTCATTAATATATACCCCTGCATTACAAAACTCTGGGTACCAACCCCTGTGGCCTGAAGGTAAATGCCCTCTGGCAAATTGACGTTACTCATATCCCCCAATTCAGCCATCAAAAATTTGTTTTTGTTGTGGCCACTTATTCCAAATTCATTTGGGCCACTGCACAAACTCAAAAAAATTCAAAAAAGACTTATTGCCCACATGCTCATGTCATTTGCCATTATGGGCCTCCCTCAACAGATAAAAACTGGCAATGGCCCAGCCTTTGTCAGCTCAACCTTTAAATCCTTCTGCTCCCACTGGGACATATCCCACCATACAGGAATCCCCTATAATCCCCAAGGACACGGAATTATCGAAAGAACCCACCAAACCTTAAAAAATCAACTCACAAAACAAAAGGGAGGTAATTACCCTCCCAACATACAACCGTCTATGGCACTAGCTACCTTAAATTTATTGAACATTTCAAAAAATTCAACAGAAGCCCCCCTAGTCCTCCACTGGAAAAAACCTGGAACCCTCCCACAGATAATGGTGCGATGGAAGGACCCTCTGGATGGACTCTAGAAGGGTCCTGACCCCATTGCTAACAATGGGAAGGGGTTTTGCTTGTGTTTTTCCCCAGGATCAACCAAGGCCTATTTGGGTCCCTGCCAGAAATGTCCAACATCTCCCTGTCAACCAAGAAAATGGCCAGACACTCCCTGACAGAGACAAAGCAATGCAGAAGGAGAAAACATTGCCCGAGGACAGCATGCAATGTCACATGGTGGGATGTCCATGACCTGGTTTCACAAACCCAAGCGGCCTGCCCCCAAAATGCCTCGCTCTCAGTCATTCTCATGGCCATTCTGGTTATATTCCATTCTAAATCTGCTTCAGCCCAGATAGTATTTAGATGGTGGTTCTCGATCAGGGAAACCTATGAAAAGGCTAACTGAGTCATTGACACTGCTGACTGCTCCTTAAAGGGGTGCCAAACAGCTATAACTATCCCCATTCAGCCCTGCTCTGCCTCCAAGCAACTGGATGCTTATGCATGCTTTCCTTTTAGAAATTCAGGTGACTGCCTACACGACAAAGACATCTATGGTAGTTGTTGATACAGGT
Source organism: Nannospalax galili (assembly GCF_000622305.1). Lineage (NCBI taxonomy): Eukaryota > Metazoa > Chordata > Mammalia > Rodentia > Spalacidae > Nannospalax > Nannospalax galili. The sequence goes on from NW_008353596.1 coordinate 4,792,155, forward strand.
CTTGTCCCATAGGGAAAAAGAAAAACCGATACAGCATTTATCGTGAATATATAGCCAAAGGAAATAAATTTACAATAGAATTAAGGACCCTTGAGATGACTGATGGCACACTGGAGTTCATGGCAAGCTTTACAGTAACGGGTTTGCATCATAACCCAACACTGACATACATATATCCTGTCAGCTAGTGCCAGCACCACAATCGGAACAGATTAAATCACATATCCTCTCTCAAGAGGGTGAGATTAAAAAACAAATTCAAACTTGGGTTCAATACATCCAGTATGCCTCTGACCTTATCCAGCTTTCTTCCATCCTAATATTTCAAAATGTTTCTTCTGCGCCTCTCTCACCAGACCCCTGCTAGCAGCCGTTCCAGCTAACATCTGGATCATCAGAGGGAACACCCAGGAGATAACAACCCACCACCAACCATTCCCCAATAGGCTCCTCTATGACCAGCTCCCTTCCTTGCCTTTTTGTTTTTACAGCTCCTCTGCTTTATCCCCCCACCTGTGTCTCTAACATTTCTATATCCACAGCCCTATGTGCACCACCCCCGGCTCTCTTTTGGTGTAACAGCACCATAACAACTTGTATCAACCAAACTATTTCTGCCTTTTGTACTCCTGTCGTTGTTACCCCCAACTCTACCTTCTAGAAAAGGAAGAAGCAGCCAATATGATGACAACTCCCCACCGACACAAAAGAGAGGCGCTCATCCCCCTGCTCATCGGCCTGGGACTCGCTCTGTCTGCAGGATTGGTTGGACTCTCGGGGGGGCCTGGGTCACTCCTATCACTCGACCACTGAATTTTGCAGCTGGCTCGAACAAGCCATAACATCCACAATCGAGGGTCTCGAGGTCTTACAAAGCCAAATCACATCCCTGGCTGGGTGGTGCCCCAAAACCAAAGGGCCCTTGACTTAACAGCTGAACAAGGGGGGACCTGCCTCTTAGTAAAAGAGGAATGTTTTTATATAAACAAATCTGGAACCCTTGAACAAAATGTCAAAACTCTCCAAGACCTAAAGAATAGCCTCCCCGGGCCCTCTCTGATCCAGAAGGGACCCCATGGTTTTCCTACCCCCTCCTTGCTTGGCTCCTACCCTTGTTTAGGACCCTGCTAGCCTTATGTACCCTGCTTCTCATAATACCCTGTCTAATTCAATTTTTCAAAAGTCGCATACAGGACATCATTAAAATCACCACCGAGTCCTGGTCCAGTACCAAACTATCCCTAATACCAGCTCTGATTTTGATGACACCCACCCCTTACAAAAGACAAAGAGGGAGATGTTGAGATAAGTCAGGAGTGCCTGGAATGTAGAGCATGTGGAGACCTCCTAGTGAGGATGGCAGGAAACTGGCCTGCTTCAATCTAGATACACTGTCTCTTACCCAGCAACCTCCAAGCAAAACTATTAGGTCTCTAATCCTTTAATCCTAACTGGGTCTCTTGTAGATCATGTGACCAGAGGACAGGACAAAGGCCACATAGCCTTAGAAGCCCTCTCCCTCCCCCTACCTGCCTGGCCACCAGAAAACCAACCCCACCTCTCTGCCCGTGAAACTTTCCTATATAAACCTCTTCTTCCACCACACCATAATAAACAACCTGTCCGCTGACACAGTTTCCCAGGTGTTTCTTCCTGCCTTACCGCCACCCGAGGCCCCTCTCACTTCATCTGTCTCTCTCCTCACCTGACTTTCCTTGATGGGGGCCGGTGCGCAACAGTCTCCTGGTAGCAGTGGAGTTTGGGCCAAGGGGAGGCTGATAGAAATGGAGACATTTTATTAAGAAAGATTTATGTGTTGGGCATGGTGATGCTCACCTTTAATCCCAGCACTCAGGAGGCAGAGGCAGACAGATCTCTGAGAGTTCAAGGTTAGCCTGGTCTACATAGCAAGTTCCAGGCCAGCTGGGGCTACAGGGAGACTCTGTCTCAATAAAACAAAAAAGAGAAGTATTTATGTATGAAAATTAAGATGGCTAGATGTTTCCAAAATATGAAAATGGTAAAGACTATGCAAGTAATAAAGGTTTGGGTAGCTTTGTTATGATATATAAAAGATGAGACAAAATAGGGCTGGAAAGATGACTCAGTGGTTAATAGCATTGACTGTTCTTGTAGAGGATCCAGGCTCAATTCCCAGCACCCACATAATGACCAACAACCATCTGTAACTCCAGTAAAAGGGGATCTGACACCCTCTTCTGACCTCTGAGGACATTGCAAGACACAGGTGCACTTGAACACATGCAGGCAATACATTCATACACATAAAAGTAATAAATATAAAAAAAAGATGAGACAAAATAATATATAATCTTAAACTCTCTAAGGTCATAGTTCAATCAACTAGTTTAAAGAACAGTATATATGTCTAGTCAAAGTTTATTTAAGAATGTTTGTTTTTTTCTCTTCCTGTCTGTGCCAGGACTGTATGGAGCAAGTGAGATGCCAGGTCTGTGCCCTCAGAATGACAGAGTGGGAGACAGACACACCAGCAATGGCACAGACTCTGGACATCAAGCTATTTGGTAAATGGAGCACTGATGATGTTCAAATCAATGATATTTCTCTGCAGGATTACATTTCCTTGAAGGAGAAGTATGTCAAGTACCTGCCTCACAGTGCAGGGTGGTATGCTGCCAAATGCTTCTGCAAAGCACAGTGCCCCATCGTGGAGTGCCTCACCAACTCCATGATGACGCATGGCTACAACAACAGCAAAAAGCTCATATCTGTGTGCATCATCAAGCATGGGTTTGAGATCATCCACCTACTCACTGGTGAGAACCCTCAGCAGGTTCTGGTGAATGCCATTATCAACAGTGGCCCCCAGGAAGGCTCACAGGCATCAGGCAAACCAGGACAGTGAGATGGCAGGCTGTGGATGTGTCCCCACTGTGCAGGGTGATTCAGACCATCTGGCTACTGTGCAAAGGTGCTCCTGAAGCTGCCTTACAGAACATCAAGACCATCGCTGAGTGCCTGGCAAATGAGTTCATCAATGCTGCCAAGGGTTCCTCCAACTCCTACGCCATCAAGAAGGACAAGCTGGAACATGTGGCCAAGTCCAACCGTTAAATCCCAGTTGCTGCCTAATAAAATGTGTGCCCTCTGGGACAGTTAAAAAAAAAAGTTTGGTTTTTGCTCAAGCTTTATCTACATATCACATGGTAATTAAAAGTCCAAGATTGGAGGCTGGGTGTGGTGGCACATGCCTTTAACCCCAGCACTTGGGAGGCACAGGCAGGTGGATCTCTGTGAGTTTAAGGCCAGCCTGGTCTACATAGTGAGTTCCAGGACAGCTGGGGCTACAGGGAGACCCTGTCTCAAAAAGACAAAAACAAAAACAAAAACATATTGACAGGGTCACATGTAACTCATGTTGATCAGAAAATCACTGTCATTGTCACTGGTGAAAACTTTAAAATCATTTTGAAAATGTAGACAGTGACTTGAGATAGAGAATTTCTAACCATGGAAAAATCTTGCTCTCTCTCTCTCTCTCTCTGATAGTCTCCTGCTTACATTGAAGTGGATATGTAGCACAGGATGACCTTGAATTTTGGATTCTCCTGCTTTGACTTTCTAAGTGTTAGACTTAGGAGGGCAAAAAAAGGAAGGTGTTTAAAGTTTAGAAATAAGAGTCAGAGCCAGACCTGCAACAGGCAAGAATGAGTTCCTTTGATTCAGGGAACAGCAAAGGCTCATAAACTCTTCCTTGAGGAATGATTACCTATGATCTGAAGGTGGAGCAGTCTGATCTTATATAGGAACTCTGCTGCACACAGCTGTAAGCTCTGTGCCAGGATCTGGTGTCCTTGAGGGTCTCTTCTGAAGATTATTTACTCATGCAGGTGGTGGGTGAGTTATCTAAAGTACTAAAGGAAACAGGTGGTCTCCATAAACAGTCTCTCTCAGGCCAGGGAGTGACCAGTTGCTAAAGCTTGAGCAAGGCCAGGCTGCCAATTTGGGCCAGTTAGACACCTTAAGGGATTTATGGTCTTCTCTAATGAGGCTTATGGCTCTTCTGCAACTCACATATTCTGTCAATAACAGAACATTACAGGTGTGCACCATCACTTCTGGTTTATGCTGTGCCTGTTAGACAAGCACTCTACCAGCTGAACTATATTCCTAATCCTTGATTTATCTTTTATATTAAATATGTCCATCAGAAGACTTCTGTAAACAAGGAAGGTAGTGTATGCCTTTAGCCCCAGCACTCAGGAGGCAGAGAAAGGGAGATACTGAGTTCAAGGCCAACCTGGTCCTCACATACACAGAGAGTTGCAGGTCAGCAAGGGGCAATACGTCTCAAAAAAAAAAAAAAAAAAATGAACAAACCACTGTGAAAAGATAAACCTCAGACATTTACAATACACACCATTGACAAAACAATAGAACTATAGTAAGAAACAAACCATTCAGAAACTGATTTAATGATATGGACTGGCATTCAAAGAGGAAATACTGTGATCAATAAGCACGAAAATGATATGCAGCTAGTGGCTGGTAACCCCCAAGCAAGAAAGAACCCGGGGAAAGGATATTTTTGCAGTCTGGTGACCCACGCTGCCCTTCACGGTTTCCCTGGGGTCAAATGTGCAACATGAGGCCCAATATAACACAGCAGACCGGGCCAAAAAACGTCAGTTCCTCAGCAGACAGACCCAACAGGAGACCAAGAGCTTCCGTTGCTTAGCAACTCACTTAGACTGAAGGACGGGGGCCACTCCCGGGCTGCGCCCCTTTCACCAACCGGATGTGACGCTCACACAGGCGGGGTGGGACTAGTGCGAATCCGAGACAGCTCCGGGGCGCGGCTTGTGGGGGCGGGGCCTGGGAGAGGGCCCTGCTGCATCGGGGGCGGAGTGACACGGACCTGCGGCGGGGGAGGGGCCTAGGCGGCTGGGGCTCGTCGTGGGGGTGTGGCACGCTGCTGCTTTGCGGCTGGGTAGGGAGGGGGCGAGCTGCAACCCGGCTGGTAGCTGCTGTCTGGCCTCCGAGGACCACAACTGAGCTAGCCTCTGCAGTCCTGGGTCGCTGGCTGAGGGGTCGGAGCGAGCGGCCGCGGCGGAGAGTCGATTGAGGTAAGTCTCAACGCGCTCCTGCGCTCTGGCAGGAGCCGGCTGTGTTTGGTGACTGGCAGCACGCTGGGGCCTGGGGCGTGCTGGGCGCAGCGCGTACGCCAGGGGACGCCGAGGGCGGCGCCAACTGGGCCTGAGCTCCCGGAGCATTGGGGTCAGGCATGGGGCCTAATGGCCTCTGTGCGCCCGACTCGGCAGATCAAGTCGGTGCTGGGCGGCGTCGGTCCCCGGAGCAAGTGCGCAGTGCCCAGCGGGCGCAACCGGGGTGACAACCTGAGGGACCGTGGCCGCAGGTAGAGGTCGGCTCGCGCCGAGCCCTGCCGCATCCCGCTTCAGTGAGAATCAGACTGTGGAGGGAAAAATTGAGGGAGCAGGGGTAAAACGGGCCCAGCAGGATGAGGTGGATGAGGCCAGGGAGGTGCTGCGGCTGCTGGGGGACATCCTCATCCTTCACTCTCTCAGGTCTCGCTGCTGTTTGTTCTTTTCCCGCCTCTTCCTCCTCCACCTGCCTCAGCCTTCCAAGTGCTGAAATTACAGGTGGTCATCCCCACCTGCTTCTGTTTTAGCTTTTTTGTTTGTTTTTTTAACCACCCCTTCCTTGAGTTTCTTATCTTTTGTTTTATAACAAACACAAAGTTTACTGGATTAAAAGAACCTTTATGTTGGGTGTGGTGATGCATGCCTCTAATACTAGCACTTGAGGCTGAGACAGGAGGATTGTGGTGAGTTTGTGGCCAGCCGGCGCTACAGTATGAGGCTTTTTCTAAAAGTAAATAAATACAAAAAAGTAAATTTGTAAAAATAAAACCTTTATGAGTCAACACTTTCAGTGGGTTGAGGAATCAATTGTAGTCTACCTGGGTGATGTTGGCCTAGTGTCTTTCTCACCAGGCATCAGGATCTAAGTTCGAGATAGCTCACATGGCCAGTGGCAGTACTTCTCTCTGCCTCCTGAGCCTTTTCTGTTGTTTTCAGCTGGCAGCTGTCTTTTTTCATAGGGAGTTGTCTGTGGGGGAAGTGACTGGTGGAAAACACTGTACTTTTTATGACCTACTTTGAGAAATCCAACAAACACTTTCTCCACATTCTGTATTACTAAATACAAAGGATCCCATTTTGTGAATTTTGTGTGTACACATGGTACATGTAGGCACTCTTTTTCCTACAGGAATGGTGAGTGGCATGATGATTTTAAAATATATTCACAAGTTGGACATGGTACATAAGCTGCAGGTACACATGTGTCACACTTGTGGAGGTCAGAGGACAGCTTGCAGGAGTAGGTTCTCTCTCCACCATGTAGGTTCCTGGGATGGAGCTTGGGTTGTCAGGCTTGGCAGCATGTTCCTTTACCCACTGAGCCATCTTGCTAGTCTCCATCTCCTTTTTTGAGACAGGGTCTCTCACTGACCTAGCCCTTGCCAAGTAAACTGGCCATCAAGTTATAGTGAATTCTCTTTGTTTCCTGTTGCCCAGTGCTGGAATTATAAGTTTGTGTCATGGCCCAGCACTTGGGAGACTGAAGGATCATTGGGAGTTTGAGGCTAGCCTAGTCTATATTGCAAGTTCTAGGCCAGCCAGGGCCACACAATGACATCTTGCCCACCCCTGCCCCCAAATCCCCACAAAATGTGTGTGTTACCATACCAGCACTTTTCTTATTGATCACCCCAGCTCCCTCACTTTTTTTGTAGGGGAGTGCCCTTTGAGACAAAGTCTTGCTTTGTAGCCCAGGCTAGCACTCGTGATATTGACCAGGCTGGCTCCAAACTTGTGGTGATCTTCTTTCCTCTCTAGAGTGCTGGTATTTTAGGCATGTGGTACCATGTCCAGCTTGCGAATATATTTTAAAACCACCATGCCACTGATCATTCCTATAGGAAATAGAGTGCCTACTTTGTATAATTGCAGCTGGAATTCTGCACCTAATTCTGCACATGGCCCCTAATTTCTGTGAAATTGATTAGTTAATAGGTCTTGATATGGGGCCTTTCCCAGGGAAGTGAGGAGCTCAGCACAGCAGAGTGACAGTAAACACCTGGGAAAGTAGATTTTTTTACAAAATCACAGTGGTCTTACTAGAAAGAAAGCACAGGCGCTGGAGAGAATGCACAGGTGTTGTTACATCTGATTTACGTCGTGTGTTTCCAGTTGGCATTTAAAGTCACTTGATCTTGCAAGCTATACGTTTCTGAGAAAGTAGTTAATGAGCACATTAGTGAATCAATCTCCCAAGAGAAGCTGATGAGTATAGCAAGGATTGGACATTTATTCAGACATGTGCATGCTTTTGTTTATTGTCTGGCAGATACCACACTCTTATTTTATGTCCTTGGCAATCAAAAGCAGTAACAAGTGCATGCCCTTCAGTTCTATGAAGTCTCTGATGAGAGAACCTAGAGCAGTGTGAGGGGCACCCTAAGCCAGAGGGGCATGAGGATCAGGGAACGTATCCTGGTGGATTTTAGGTATAACTGGTTTTTGCAGCTGTGGTAGGAGCAAGTAGAGGAAGAAGGGCAGATGAAGACAGGGTCTCCCGGTAGTCCCAGCTGTCCTGGAACTCACTATGTAGACCAGACTTGCCTTGAACTTACAGCGATCTGCCTGCTTCTGCCTCCCAAGTGCTGGAATTAAAGTTGTACGCCACCAGGCCCAGCTATCTGTGGGTTTTGAAACCCACAGACTTAGTGTATTTGTTCCCACTCTTTGTTTATTTTAAATATTTTATTTATTATTTTATGTATATGAATGTATTGCCTGCATGTGTGTGAGTGTACCCGTGTTGTGCAATTCCTCAGAGGTCAGAAGAGGGCTTCGGATTCCTCTGGAACTGGAGTTAAGGACGGTTTGTAGCTGCCATGTGGGTTCTGGGAATCAAACCCAGGTCCTCTGCAAGAACAGCCAGTGCTCTTAACCACTGGGCCATCTCTCCAAGCCCCCTGGTCCCACTTATTGTAAACTCCTTCATGGAACTTAGGTTATTAGGATAGAACACACGTAAAAGATGCTGATTCCTAGCTGAATAACCAGGAAGTAGATGCTGAGGGACCAAATAGCTTATCTCTGAAGTGAAGTAAATTTTACAATGATTAGAGGTTGAGCATGCAGGAGAAGTGTGCTGGTTCCTAGGGGGAAATTACTGGTTATTGTTGACAGTCAGTCAGTCGGATAGTTGGTTTATAGAGGTGGTGATCTCTGCTTTTGTGAATGTATAGATATGTACATTATGAAAGTTTAAAAAAATGATACGGTGATGAGTTGTGGTAGTGCAGACCTTTAACCCTAGGGCTTGAGAGGTGGAAGCAGGAGGATCAGGAGTTCAAGGCCAGTTTCAGCTATATAGTGAATTGAAAACCAGCATGAATTATTTGAGACCCTGTGTCAAACAACAACAAAACTCAAAATGATATGGGAGGCTGAGGCAAGAGGATCACTGCAAGTTTGAAGCCCACCTGGGCTAATTAGTGAGATCCTGTCTTAAAAAACAGAAGCAGGGGCTGGAGAGATGACTCAGTGGTTAAGAATACTGGTCATTTGCTGGGCATGGTGGCACATGCCTTTAGTCCCAGCACTTGGGAAGCAGAGGCAGGAGGATCTCTGTGAGTTCAAGGCCAGCCTGGTCTACAAAGTGAGTTCCAGGACAGCTGGGGTACAGGGAGACCCTGTCTCAAAAAGACCAAAAAAAAAAAAAAAAAAGAACACTGGTTGTTCTTGCAGAAGACCTGGGTTCGAATCCCAGCACCCATATGGTAGCTAACAACTGTCCGTAACTCCAGTTCCAGGGGATCCGACAGCCTCTTCTGTCCTCCAAGGGCATTGTACCACACGGGTGCATTTACAGGCAATACACATAAAATAAAATAAAAAAACAAAAACAGAAGCAAAGCTTGGTGTGGTGGAACAAACCTTTAATCCCAGCACTTGGGAGGTAGAAGCAAGTGGATCTCTGTGAGATCAAGGCCAGCCTAGTCTGCGTAGCATGTTATAGGCCTGTTGAGGTTACAGGAAGACCCCAGAAACAACAAAAATAGGAAGTAAAGTTGCTTACTTGGAGTTATACTTTATCTTCTTTTTTGTTGGTTTTTTTTTTCATATTTATCTTCTTAATAGTTCCCCTACTTAATTTAAGAATGAAATGGAATAACACTGATTTATGGGGAAATTACAGAAAATAAATCAACTAGAATTCAGGGAAAAAGCTGGTCTGGGCTGGCCATGTGGTGGCACATGCCTTTAATCCCAGCACTTGGGAGGCAGAGGCAGGTGGGGATCTCTGTGAGTTCCAGGCCTACAGGGAGACCCTGTCTCAAAACAAAACAATTCCAGGTCAGTCTGAGATACATGAGACCCTGTCTCAGAAAAAGAAAAAGGGAACACCTTCCTGGACTCACCCTAGAATTCAGGAAAAAAGTTTATTCTCTGGACAAATCTGTAAAACTCAATCTGAAACAGTTGCCTTTCTGAGCTGAATATGGGCTGCATGTGCTCATACTTTATGTCTTAGTCAGGAAACCATAACCTTAAAATTTGTTCTTCGAGAAGTTATTGTGGGTCTGTCCTTTGTTTTGAGGTCATTCTTAGTGAAGAGAGGCAATAGTTATTCCCTGTAAACAACTGAACACTGTAGCCGTCGTTATCTTCCATCTGCTTGGCTCAGCAGGAAAACCCAGTACTGCCTAGTTGGTGGTTATAGGTGTCTCTCAAATATCTCATTTGATTGCAGTGAATACATGGACCAATCTTGGAAATGGCACATTCCATGTAATGTAAAAGTCATTCTTTTGTTCTTAGTTTTTTTGGGACAGGGTCTTGCTATGTGGCCCAGGCTGACTTTCAGCTCCCTTGGTCCTCCTGCCTCTGTCTCCTGAGTGGTTCAGTTACTGATATGCCCCATCATGCCCAGCTGTAAATACATTCTTCAGTTACTTGGGTGTTTGACATCTAGTTTCGGGACAAGCACTTGGGCACACTTGCTGTAAGATTGGTTAGTGATGATAAATCAGGAGTCTGAAATGTAGGCTCTAGAAACAAGGAGACTGGGTTGTCTTATTCATCTTTTTGTTTGGAGACATGATTCTTAAAAATCTTGTGCCCATTTCACCAATATTTGAATCTTCACTGTGTGTGGCTCAGGGGACATAGCAGACATCTTCCTGTCCTAAAATACCCATTGAGCTGTAGGAGGATGAGTATGTCCCCTGTGTTTTGGGGTTATGGATGTACCACAGTAATGGAGTGCTGGCAAACAGATGCCAAGCTCTGAGTTCCATCCCCAGCAGCACACCAAGTGTTTTGAAAGAAAATTACTGAGTTCCCTGAATTAGGAGAACATTAACAAGGGTTAGCAAGAGTCAAACCAAACTTCTTTAAGACTTCATGCTATTTAAGCTGAGATTTGAAGAACTAAATAGAGGGGGTAGATCCAGTCACCACCCCCTCCCCCCCCCGTGTGTGTGTGAAAATAGTACACAATAAGTGACCAAAGGTGGTTCTCAGGCAGAAGGACACAAATGCCCAATAACATGACAATGACAAGATGCAGGATATTCTAGTAATTCTACTAAGTATGAAATGAATTAGGGGCAAGAAGTACCCTAATAAATCTGTGCCACTTTTACTCAAACCTAAAAACGACTGTGGACCTTGTCAGTGTATAGTGCTAAAGTGGTAAATCTTTTTTAATTAATTAATTAATTAATTTATTTTTGGTCTTTTTGAGACAGGGTCTCCCTGTAGCCCCAGCTGTCCTGGAACTCACTATGTAGACCAGGCTGGCCTTGAACTCACAGAGATCCGCCTACCTCTGCCTCCCGAGTGCTGGGATTAAAGATGTTTGCCACCACGTCTGGCTTATGTATTATTTTTTATGAAGCACAATTGTTTATTAAAAGACATGTTTAAATTTTAAACATTAGGGTTAAGAGACAGAGAGGAACTCGGGAAGAAAGACATACCTAAGAAGGATGTGGACTACTTGAAGAAGAGGGTTTTTTTTTTTTTTTTTGGTTGTTAATTTGTTTTGTTTTGTTTTGTTTTGAGACAGGGTCTTACTCTAGAGTCCAGGCTAGCCTTGAACTTGCAGTGATCCTCCTGCTTCAACCTTACAAGGGCTAGTATTACAGGCATATACTACCAGGCCCAATTGCAAGGTGATCTTTTAAACCATTGACAAAGTTTGCTTCTGTTACCGATAAAACTAGATAGTGAAATTAATATGTAATCAGAGTTTTCTCTAGGTAGTCCCAAGTATTTTCCTGATTTAATAAGCTGTCTTCCAGCTGGGCATGGTGGCTTGTGCCTATATATCCAGAATTTGGCAGGCTGAAGCAGGAGGATTGCCTCAATTTCAAGATGAACCTGGGCTGCACAGTGAGTTCTAGACCAGTCTGGGTTGCAGAGTGAGACCACTTCCTTAAAAAGAGAAAACAGAATCCCAGCACTCAGGAGGCAGAGGCAGGTGGATCTCTGAGAGTTCAAGGCCAGCCTGGTCTACGTAGTGATTTCCAGGTTAGCTGGGGCTATACGGAGACCCTGTCTCAAAAAGACCAAAACAAAATAAAATAAAAAGAGAAAACAGGGCTGGAGAGATGGCTCAGCAGTTAAGAGCACTGGCTGAGGTACCAGGTTAGATTCCTAGCACCTGCATGGGGGCTAATAGCCATCTGTAACTCCAGTTCCAGATCCAATGCCCTCTTCTGACCTCTGTGGGTGCACTTAAATACATGCGGGCAATACACTCATACACATAAAATTAAGAAAATAAAAAGAGAAAATGGGCTGGAGAGATAGCTCAGTGGTTAAGAGCACTCACTGCTCTTCCAGAGCACCCAGGTTTGGTTACCAGCACCCACACAGCAGCAAACAGCCAGCTGTAACTCCAGCTCCAAGGCATCTGATGCCCTCTTTTGATCTCCACAGGTACTGCATGCATGTGGTACACTGACATACATGCAGACAAAACTCTCATATACATAAAATTAAAACACTAGATAGTTTTTAAATTTTTTATTGAATTTTGTATATTTCATACAGAAAATAATTTTTATACCCCCCCTTAGCACCCTTCCTATAGTCCCCCACTGGAGGTCATACCTTCTGTCATTTGTGTTAAGGCCTATCATGTATAGTTAGTGTCCCCAGATGCCCCTCAGTGCATGATCATCCACTGGGATCTAGTCAGACTATCTAGAGTTCCTCTCTTTAAGAAGAGCAGTTCAGCTGGGCTTGGTGGTGCACACCTTTAATCCCAGCACTTGGGAGGCAGAGGCAGGCGGATCTCTGTGAATTCGAGGCCAGCCTGATCTACATAGTGAGTTCCAGGACAGCTGGGGCTATAGGGAGACCCTGTCTCAAAAAGACACACACAGAGAAAAAAAAACCAAAAAACAGCTCATTCTCAGCCATCAGTAATCAGCTGCCAGTAGTTCTTTGACTAAGATTGGGGCTTGTGGTTCATTTCCACAGTTCTGTGCTGGGTTTTTGTCTGCTTAAGTTTGCCTGAGTCTTGTGTATACACTATTGCTATAGGTTTGTATGAGAAGAGTCCTAGGAGCCTGGAGGGCTCTATTTCCATATGGTCATGCACCTCCTCCCTGGCTCTTAGAATCTTTCTGCCCCCTCTTCCACAATGATCCCTGAACCCTGGGTGGGTGGATTTTAATACAGGAGTCCTGTCCAAGGACCCATACTCTGTAGGCACTTGTTCTCTGACTTTTGGCCATTTGTGACCTTTTTTGTTCTTGGCCCTCTGTTGCATGAGGGAAAAACATTAAATAATTAAAAAGAGAGAGAGAGGAAAAAAAGCTGCCTTCTGTTTGAGCCCAGTCTCTCATCACTCTCCCCTTCCCCCTTCCTTGGACATATATCTTCTGGTCTCATTTATTTATTTATTTGTTTAATTTTTGGGGGTCTTTTTGAGACCGGGTCTCCCTGTAGCCCCAACTGGCCTGAAACTTGCTATATAGATCAGGCTGGCCTGGAACTCCCAGAGCTCCACCTGCCTCCACCTCCCAAGTGCTGGGATTAAAGGTGTGTGCCACCATGCCCAGCCTCATTTATTTATTTTATTATTTTAAAATTTTTTATTTTTTTTATTTTATGTGTATGAGTGTATTGCCTGCATATGTGTAAGTGCACCCATGTTGTGCAGTGCCCATGGAGGTCAGAAGAGGGTGTCCTGTCCCCTGGAACTGGAGTAATGGACAGTTGTTAGCTGCCATGTGGGTGCTGGAATTTGAACTTGGGTCTTCTGTAAGAAGAGTCAGTATTCTTAACTGCTGAGTCATCTCTCCAGCCCCCATTTATTTAAGTTTTAAGTATCCTTGATTGAAAAGTAGTCAAAACTTACCTGCTTTGTAAAACTGTCATTAAGTGAACAGGTAAAAGTAAAACCTAGCTTTGCATGTTTCTTTTTTTGGTCTTTGAGACAGGGTCTGCTTGTAGCCCCAGCTGACCTGGAACTCGCTATGTAGACCAGGCTATCCTCTAATACACAGAGTTTCACCTGCCTCTGCCTTCCAAGTGCTGGAATTAAAGGTGTGTGCCGCCTGGCCTTTGTTTCCCTTTCTTTGACAGGGTCTCATCTAGCTCAGATTGACCTGGAACTCACTCTATAGCCTTGAATTTCTGATCTTCCTAATAGTATCTCCCACATCTGGGATTACAGGCATGAAGAACCCACCAACCACACCCCCTCAGTTTGTTTTAATTTAAAAAATTAGTGTGTGTGTGTTTGTCCATGCATGATGTATGTGTGGGCAGGTGCAAGTGCCATGGCATGCATGTGGCGATCAGAGGACAGCTTTGTGGAGTTGGTTCTCTTTCCACCTTCATGTGGGTTCTGGGGATCAAGCTCAGGTTGTCAGCACTTTTACCTGCTGAACCATCTCCAAGTCAGTTTTTGAACTATATTAACTATGTTTTAGATTGAAGTGCTTTTTTAAAAATTTTATGTGTATGCGTGTATTGCCTGCATGTAGGTAAGTGCACCCATGTCGTGCAATGCCCTCAGAGGTCAGAAGAGGCTGTAGGATCCCCTGGGACTGGAGTTACGGACAGTTGTTAGCTGCCGTATGGGTGCTGGGATTCGAACCCGGGTCTCTGAAAGAACAACCAGTGTTTTTAACCGCTGAGCCATTTCTCCAGCCTGTGAAGTGCTTATTTTTGAATGTTAGATCTCTTTGGCTGATCTCCCTTGTTCATTGTCTGAAATCCCCCTAAATATATATTTTTTAAATGCTTTAAAAGAATGTTTGTTTGAGCTTGGCATGGTAGTATAGTGTAGGCCTATAATCTCGGCACTTGGAGGTAGAGGTAGGAGGATCAGGAATTCAGGGTCATAGCTACATAATGAGTTTGAGGTTAGCCAGGGCTACAAAGGATGAAGAACCTGCAGAGGTGACTTATTAACTACTTGCTGTGTAAGCACAAGAGCTTTGAGTTTGGATCCCTAGCACCCATGAAAAAATATGAGTATATCAGTGTTGTGTTTGTAACCCCAGCACTGGGGAGATAGAGATAGGCCGATTCCCTGAAGCTCATTTGCCCAGCCAGTCTACCTCCAGGTTCAGAGAAAGACCCTGTCTCAAGAAATAAGGTAGAACCTGATACTGACCTCACTGTTTTATATATCTGTATCTATGTATCTTTGTCTGTCTATCCACCTGTCCATCCATCCATCCATTCACCCATCATCTATGTATCTAAATTAGACCCTGGATTGGAGAGATGGCTCGGTGGTTAAGAGAACATACTGCTCTTGCAAAGGACATTCCCAGCACCTACACTGGGCAACTCACAACTGCCTATAAGTCCAGTTCCAGAGGAATCTCATGCTGCTGGCCTCTGAGACCCTTCTCCCAGGGCACCTGCACTCACGTACGCATACCCCCATGCACATGGCACACACATAAGCATAATTTGTTTGTTTGTTTGTTTTTGTCTTTTTGAGACAGGGTCTCCCTGTAGTCCCAGCTGACCTGAACTCACTATGTAGACCAGGCTGGCCTTGAACTCACAGTGATCCGCCTGCCTCTGCCTCCTGAGTGCTGGGACTAAAGGTGTGTATCACCACGCCCAGCATAAACATAATTAAACATAAAATCTTTTAAAAAATTAAAACTTCTACTTCAAGATATCTGTAGAAATGCCAGTTATTTGCACTATTCTTCCTGTAGTTTTAATGCTTTCCATAAGTATAAAGCATACAGAATCAGATTTTTTAAATATTTTATTTATTATTATTATTTTTTTATTTTATGTGTATGAGTGTTATGCCTGCATGTAAGTAAGTGCACCCATGTTGTGTAATGCCTGCAGAGGACAGAAGAGGCTGTTGGATCCCCTGGAACTGGAGTTACAGACAGTTGTTAGCTGCCATGTAGGTGCTGGGATTCGAACCCTGGTCTTCTGCAAAAACAGTGTTCTTAACCGCTGAGCCATCTCTCCAGCCCCCAGATTTGTTTTTTATTCTCTGTTCTTGTTGACTCAGAAATTTAGAACACTCAGGGGGAAGAGGGGGCACATTTTATTTCCTTTCTGCATCTACCTTGTTAATGAGCTACACAAGCTGTTGCTCAATTTTATTGCTTTTTCTCCACAATCAAAGTTTTTACTCAGGTCACAGTAGCCTGTGTATTACCTGGAGGACAGGTGTGGCAGCCCCAGTGGACTTGATTATAGCAATGACTGAATGATTTCATGAGATAGTCCATGGTGCCAACAAATAATCTAGAAAACCATCATGGGGATTATTTTCAGGTAATTTTTAAAAATATATTTTATTTATTATTTTTATTTTATGTATATGCATGTATTGCCTGCATGTAGGTAACTGCATCCATGTCATGCAATGCCTGTGGAGGACAGAAGAGGCTATTGGATCCCCTGGAACTGGAGTTAAGACAGTTGTTAGCTGCTATGTGGGTGCTGGAATTTGAACCCGGGTCTGCAAGAACAACCAATGTTCTTAACCGCAGAGCCATCTCTCTAGTCCTAGGTAATTATTTTTACCTTAAACAATATATATCATGGGTCTAAGGATAAAACTCATTGGATGCCCACTTGCCTGGCATATACAAGGCCCTAGTTTCAGTCCCTAGTACTGCAAAAATTAATGTTGTTGTGTGTGTACATGTTTCTGAATATGCATGAGTACAGTTATACATGTGTTCATGGGGAGGCTAGACATTGACATCAGGTGTCTTCCTCAGTTACTCTCCACCTTAGTTTTTGAGATAGGGTCTCTCTCTGAACCTGGCTAGGCTGCCTGGTGAGTAAGCCCAGGGAATCTTCCTGTCTCCATCTCTATATACCTAATTGGAGCATTTTTTTTTCTCTCTCACATTTTCCTTTATTTTTGTTTTGTATGATAGTAAGTCAAATATACTTTATAGTCATCATTTCAGATGCTCAGAATTGATAGAGAAAGTTCCAGTCAAGGAGCTGGGGAGATGGCTTAGTGGTAAGAACACTTGCTACACAAGCGTGGAGACCTGAGTTTGAATCCCCAGCACACACGTAAAAGCCAGGCATGGCCACACACGTCCATAGCCCCAGCACTGGAGGATGAGGGTGTGGGGATAGGAGGCTGACTAGGGTTTGCTGGCTGCCCACCTAGCAGAGAAATGGTCAATTCCAGGTTCAGTGAGAAACCCTGACTAAAGGGAATAAGGCAGATATCAAGACCCAAAGCCCTCCTGTGGTCTCTGCACACACAGAGGAATGTACAACCCCCATACAATGCATACACACACAGGTATGTACACATGCACAAATTCTGTGAACGACTGTCATAGTTAACTTTTTTCTGTTGCTGTAATAAAACACTGACCAAAAGTAGCTTGAGGAGGATAGGGTTTATTTGACACTTAAGTGTAATGGAAGAATGCTTCTTTTTTTCTTTTTTTTTTTTTTAAGGGAAGAGATGGGTAGGGGGGCCAGCCAGCAGTGAATGGTGAGTAGAGGGCAGGGGGAGGAAAGGTGAGGGGAGGACTTGGCGCAGGGCAGCATGGGAGGCGGCCCCAGGCGCCAACTGAAGAACACTTCTTACTGGCTTGCTCAGTTGCCTTTCTTTTACAGCCCAGGCCCATCTGCCTATGGATGGCACTTACTACCCACTGTGGGCTGGAACCTCTTTTATCAATTAACAGTTAAGAAAATGCTTCATAGACATGGCCACAGGCCAATCCAAGGGAGGAATTTCCTCAGGTGACATTCTCTCTTCCCAGATGACTCTAGTTTGTGTCAGGTTGACAAAAAGTTGACAAAAACTAACCTGCATAATGACCAAAAACTTGGTGCATGAATTTCTCATTTCTGTCCCTAAGATCACCAATAGGAGGTGGATGTGACAAAAAGAATACTGAGGGGCTGGAGAGATGGCTCAGCGGTTAAGAGCACTGACTGCTCTTGCAGAGGACACGTGTTCGATTCCCAGCACCCACATGGTGGCTACAAACCGTCCTTAACCCCAGTTCCAGGGGAATCCAAAGCCCTCTTCTGACCTCTGCAGCATTGCATGACACTGGTGCACTCACGTACATGCTGGCAATACACTCATACACATAAAATTTAAAAAAGTAATAATAATAAATTGTTTTTTAAAAAAAGAATACTGATAAGTACTGAAAAATACAAATCTCTTAACCTCAAGATCTTTAAAAAAAGATTTTATATATATATATTTAATTTTGTTTATATTTTTATTTTTTATGTGTATGAGTGTATTGCCTGCATGTGTGTAAGTGTACCCATTTTGTGCAGTGTCCAAGGAAGACAGAAGAGGGTATCAGATCCCCTGGAACTAGAGTTACAGACAGTTGTTAGGCGCCAATATAGGTGCTGGGATTTGAACCCAGATCTTCTGCAAGAACAGCCAGTACTCTTAATCGTTGAGCCATCTCTCCAGCCCCAGCCAAACATAAATTCTTTTGGGGCTTTCGTTTGTTTTGCTTTTTGAGGCAAAATGACATTGACCTTGATCCTGTCTCTACTTCCCAAGTACTGGGATTGCAAGTGTGCACCACCATGCCTAGTCTTGCCTTTCTAATAGCCAAATGGCCAGACTCTGTGGTTCGAATATAGTTTCCCTGACCGGAAATCAGTAACAGGTTTTCTTGGCAGCCAGGCCTCCTAAAGCTTTGTCTGTGCTCCAGATAATTTTTGATAATTAGAACAGAGAAAAGCATTAATACCTCCCTGGCAGTGATGAACAGCTCTTTGAACCTGTCTCATGCTGCCTTATTTGCAAGCTGGGTGACTGTGAACAGGCTGGTTTTGGCTGTGTTGCTCCTGAACCCTTTAATAACTAGCTTTGCTTGCTGAAAACTGAGTGGAGTCCTACCAAGGAAGTCTTTCCTAGGGAGCCTATGGGTATCATGCAGGAATTTCTGACCAGTTCTTTAATTCTCAGACTTTACTAGTTAAGTCTCCACTCACTGTTTCTGCAGCAAGGCATTAAACCTGTGTAGAGGGTGCTTAGCAATGAGAAGACTGTCCACCCTTTTGGTGTTTAAGCTGTCATCATGATCTGGCCTAAGTTTGTATTTGCTCTATGCTGAGTATTTGGGGGTGTAATTATCAATGAGTTTGGCTATGTCACTTTTTGTCTACTCTGGAAAGGGAAGTGATTGCAGAGGATAGCATTTAAAAATCCAGTAATTATTTTGAAATAGAGAGTTACAGCAGTCCAGTGGCTTGGCTGTTCTTTCACTATGTCCCTGAATTACCACAAAACTCCACTACTAATGATACTTTTCCAACAACAAGCAAAGCAAAACAAAAAGTTCTGTCTTTGGAACAAAATAGCTTCATAGTAAAGGGCTTTGAGGCATTGACTGGGGCTGCCCATGGGGAAACTAGTTCTTCCTCTTGAACTTGTATGAACTGACTCCATCTCCCTTTGTTAAGGGTTTTCTTTACCTTTTTGACTGTTTTGTTTGTATATATATATATATTCAAAAGATAGTATAACAATAAGTGCAGTGCTGTCTTATGGCTCCCCTTGCCTGGCTGGTAATGTCTCACAGGATTGGAGGTGTTATCTTTTTTTGGGGGGGCATCTTTTTGAGACAGGGTCTCCCTGTAGCCCCAGCTGTCCTGGAACTCACAATGTAGACCAGGTTGGCTTTAAACTCACAGAGGATCTGCCTGTCTCTGCCTCCTGAGTGCTGGGATTAAGGCACACACCACCACGCCCGGCTGGAGGTGTTATCTTACACAGAAACTTGGCTGTGGTACTGTGTGTTAATTCAAAGCCGACTTCACTTCTCCAGCTTGCCAGCCTTCACACACCTTCATGTGTGTACATGTGTGACTCTATAAACTTTGACCATAGGTGATACTTGTGTACCCAGCATCACAATCAGGGTGCCACCCTGTGCCTCTAGACAGAGACACTCCCTGTCCCACCTATACCCCACCCCTCATCCCTGACTGAAAGGAAGAACTGTCAGTGACATATCGCTCTGCTGCTGTGGGCATCCCATTGGGGCCATATAGTTTGCTCTTAGAAACTGCTCAAGCAATGATTCTGGGAGAAATGAATGATGGCTGTAATTCATTGTTACATACTGAGGGAGGAAGAAAGCTATCATCTCTGTCTGGCTCAGGGCCGTGTGTGTGTGTGTGTGTGTGTGTGTGTGTGTGTGTGTGTGTGTTTTGCCTGCATGTATGTAAGTGCACCACATGTATGCAGTGCCCGGCAGAGGTCAGAAGAAGGTGTTAGATCCCCTGGAACTGGAGTTAATGAACAACTGTTAGCTATCATGTAGGTGCTGGGAAGCAAATGTGGGTCCTCTGCAAGAGCAAGCAGTGCTTTTAACTGCTGAACCATGTCTCCAGGCCCCTCAAGTGTGTTTTTAGGGTGAATAACATTATTTGATTTGATTTGGGCCTATAGTCTCCCCAGTGCCTTGGTTCTTCAGTTTTCTGTCAGAACAAAAACCTATAAAGGTAGATCACAGTGGGACTAGAGAGATGACTCAGCAGTTAAGAGCACTGATTGCTCTTGCAGAGGATCTGGATTCAATTCCTAACACCCACATGGTGGCTAACAACCATCTGTAACTCCAGTTTCTGGGGATCCAGTGCCCTCTTTTGACCTCTGCGAGCATTGCCCGACACTGGTGCGCTTACATATATATATATGCAGGCAATATGCTCATACACATAAAATAAAACTAATAAAGCCTTACGTGGTGGCTCATGCCTTTAATACCAGAACTCAGGAGGCAGATGCAGGAAGATCTCTGTGAGTTTGAGGCCAGCCTGGTCTACAAACTGAGTTCCAGGTCAGCTGGGGCTACAGGGAGACCCTGTCTCAAAAAGACAAAGAAAAATAAATAAATAAAACTAATAAAATATTTTTTAAAAAAGAATTTATTTTTTAAAAGTGAGAAGGTAAGCAGGCATGATGCTGATGAAGTTCTTTGTTTTTATTTTTTTGGAAGAAAATACTGAGGCGAGCACGTGTCACAGCCATTCTATGTGTGGAGGTGCAAAGGCAATTTTTGTGGAGTCAAGTCAGTTCTCTCTTTCCACCTTTATAAACTCAGTTCTCCAGGCTCATGTAGCAAGAGCCTTTATCTGTTGAGCCCTGAAGGGTTTTTTGTTTGTTTTTTTTTAAACAGAGTTTCACTATGTAGATCTGTAATTTGTCTATGTAGCCAAGCTGGCAAAGTGCTGGGATTAAAGGCATGTGCCACCATACCTGGTGCTGAGATTCTTTTTTTATTTTATCCCTAAGTGCCTCCTGAGGTTTCTGTCCATTGGCCCCAGTGGTGTGGCCCCTGTCCATGGGAAACCTTCAAACTTCCAAAGACATTCCAGTCAGAACTTAATACCATTATTCTGTGAATCATTTATTATTGACTCCAATATAAAAATAGTCTTGTGAAGCCAGTCTTTTTCTGGGACTATGGCCTTTGGGCATGGCCAACAGTGAGATGTCAAGAAGGTCATGCCTAGTCCAGCAGAACTTAGAAACCCAGGGATAACGTGTTCCTATATGCAGTGACTTAATTTGCAATAACTCAAAGTAGAAACTACTCAAATATCCTTCTGTGCATGTCTGAGCAAACTGGCATTCATTCACACCATGGACATTGCTCAGCTCTAAGAAGAGATTGCTAATGCTTATAACAACTTGGGTGGGTCTCAAAATCATTATACTGCGTGGAAAAGGCCAACTTCAAAGTTTACATACTGTAATTTCACTTATATAACATTCTCAAGAGACAATATTTAGAAGTAGATAGTTCATTCAGCCATGATGGTGTATAGGGGGTGGAGGCAAGAGGATCAAGAGTGCAAGGTCATTCTAAACTATGTAGAAAGTTTGAGACCAGTCTAGGCCATGAGACCCTTTTATCAAAAAACAAACAGGAAGCTGGGCATGGTGGCACCTGCCTTTAATCCCAGCACTTGGGAGGCAGAGGCAGGTAAATCTCTGTGAGTTCAAGGCTAGCCTGGTCTCAAAAAGACCAAAACAAACAAAAAAACTAAACAGGACTGATTAGTTGGCTCTGCCAGTAAAAGTGCTCCTCACATAAGCCTGATGAGCAGAGTTCAATCCTTGGAAGCCACGCAAGAAGGAGAGAACCAAGGCTTGAAAGTTGCCATCTGGCCTCCACACTTCAATGGCACATATATGGTCACCTTCATATATACACACAATAATAACGTAAAATAGAATAAACTTTTGGCTGGGCGTGGTGGCGCATGCCTTTAATCCCAGCACTCGGGAGGCAGAGGCAGGCGGATCTCTATGAGTTCAAGGGTGGCCTGGTCTACATAGTTCCAGGACAGCTGGGGCTACAGGGAGACTCTGTCTCAAAAAAGACAAAAAAATAAATAAATAAATAAACTTTTGAAAAAAACACTATATCTACATTGGAGCTGGAGAGATGGCTCAGCAGTTAAGAGCACTGACTGCTTTTGCAAAAGATTCCCAGCACTCACATAGCAGCTAACAGCCGCCCATAATTCCAGTTTGAGGGAATCTGATGACTTCTTCTGACCTCTGAGGACATTGCGTGACATGGGTGTACCTACCTACATGCAGGCAAACACTCAAAGACACTTCAGCTACATCTTCAATAAAGAGATGATAAATTTTTTCCCCTTTTATAGAAAACACAATTTTGATAAATATAAATCTAAGTCAAAATTCAGAAATGATGCCAAGCTCATTGGTGCACACCTTTAATCCCAACACTGGGAAGGCAGAGGCAGGTGAATCTCTGTGAGATGGAGGAGGCCACCCTGGTCTACATAGAGAGTTCCAGGCCAGCTTGGCTACATGGAGACCCTGTCTCAAAAACCAAAATGGCTTAAAGAGATGGCACAGTGGTTAAGAGCATTTACTACTCTTGCAGAGAACCTGGATTTGTGTCCCAGCACCCACTTGGTGACTAACAGCCATCCATAAATCCAGTTCCAGAAGATCTGACATATTTTTCTGGCCTCCTCAGACATTGTATGACATGGGTACACTTATATACATGCAGGCAGAACACTCATACACATAAAATAAGATTTTTTTAAACTGAAACAAAAAAACCATAAAATAAAAACAGAAAACAAGAAAAAATAAAGTTATTGCAGATACAAATAAGGAAAATAAAACAAGCATACTCGTGATGAAGCATTTAGAGCCTTTTTTCCCCTTCCTGCCTGTGTGTTCATGTTCATGTGTATACAAGTACAGTGCCTGTGTGTGTGTAAACCAGAGGTCAGCTTCTAGCTGTCGTTGTCCACCTTCTTTGTTAAAATAAGGTCTCTCACTAGGACCTGGGGATCTGCAGTTAGCTAGGCTGGCTAGCCAAAAACCTACCTTCCCAGTCCTGGGGCAACAAGGGAACACCACATTAAGCTTTTTACATGGATTCTGGGGATCCAACTCAAGTCCTCATGCTTGTTTGGCAAGTACTTTGTTGACTGAGCTATCTACCCAGCTCCTTTTCTTCTATTTTTTAGTCAAAGTTTCATGTATTTAGTTGGTCTCAAGCTTGCTATGTAGCCAAGAATGACCTTGAATTTATAATCCTCCCAACCAGGGCTCCCAAGTGCTGGGATTACATGGAATACAATCGTGCCTGGCCTCTATCCTTCTTTAGAAAGGAACATGTTTCTACACTACTTGCAGTCATTTTATCCCATAATCTTGACTACAGCATAATCTTTAAATCCTTTCTTCATGTCTCATCAGGATTTACTGAGAAAACATGCTTGTCATACTTTAAACAGCCTTATTAACGCTTCCATGCCAGGTGCCTCATAGAGTTCCTTAGTAACTGATGATGATGCTTCTAGGTTAATTCCTTGCTTTTGTTTACAAGGCTGTACTCAGTTTTTATATCTAAACCTGTATTCCAAAGATCTCTGTGACTGTGTTCACATTCACTTCAGCCCCCAGACGTAGACTGAGGGACAGAGAATCCTCACTTTTTTTTTATTTTGGGAGGTACAGTTGGATTAAACCCAGGATCCACAGCATGCTAGGCATACATTGTCTCCAAGCTACAACTCCAGATCCCCCTCCACTCATTTGTTTCATTTTTTTGGGTTTTTTTTTTTTTTTTGGTCATTTTGAAACAGGGTCTCTCTGTAGCCCCAGCTGTCCTGGAACTCACTATGTAGACCAGGCTGGCCTTGAACTCACATAGATCCACCTGCCTCTGCTTCCTGAGTGCTGAGATCAAAGGCGTGCTCCACCACGCCCGGTCTCTTTACTATTCTTTAATGTTTTATTTATTATTTTTATTTTATGTATATGAATGTATTTCCTGCATGTAAGTGCACCCTTTGTCATGCAGTGCTTGTGGAGTTCAGAAGAAGGCATCATATCCCCTGGGACTGGAGTTATGGACAGTTGTTAGCCGCCATGTGAGTGCTGGGAATTGAACCCAGGTCCTCTGCAAGAGTAGTCAGTGCTCTTAACTGCTGAGCCACCTCTCCTGCCCTATCTTTAAATCTTATTTTATTTTTTTGGTCTTTTTGAGACAGGGTCTCCCTGTAGCCCCAGCTGTCCTGGATTTGCTATGGAGACCAGGCTGGCCTCGAACTCACAGAGATCCACCTGCCTCCGCCTCCTAAGTGCTGGGATTAAAGGTGTGTGCCACCACGCCTGGCATAAAATTTTTTTTAAGAGCTGAAGAGATGGCTCAGCAGTTAAGGGCACTGGCTGCTCTCATAGATGACCCAGGGTTGGCTCATGTTTATTAGCCTGTGCTGCTTCCTGGCTGGTGGCTATGGGCAGCAAGTGAGTCACTCCCACTTTCTAGGCTTGTGTCCTGTCTGTAAAATGGGGTGATAATGCTGTCCATGCCTCCCCACCCCAGGGCAGGACAAACAAACATTCAACCTATGGCAGGGCCTCATATGAACACCCTCAAGCAGCTGAGTACTTGTTCTTATTTCTTGCCTTGCACTGTGGGAGTAAACATGATTCTCCAGCTCATCTTGTAGAAACACAGGAGTAAATTCCTGATTGACACAAGAATAAATCCTGCAGATAAAATGCTTTACCGCATTGAAAATTATTTATTGTATGTACATGTGCGCCACCACACAGGCAGATCTCTGTGAGTTCAAGGCCAGCCTGGTCTACATAGTGAGTTCCAGGACAGCTGGGGCTACAGGGAGACCCTGTCTCAAAAAGACCAAAAAAAAAAAAAAAAGTGATTTATATGTATTCTATGTGTATGAGTGTTTTGCCTGTATGTATATAAGTGCACCTTGTGCATGCAATGCCAGCAGAAGCCAAAAGAGTGTATTGGTTTCCCTGGAATTGTAGTTATAGACAGTTATAAGCTACCATGTGGGTGCTGGGAACCAAACCCAGGTCCTTTACAAGAGCAGCAAGTACTTTTAAGCCATTTTCCAGCCCTTATTTGTTTTGGAGACAGGGTCACGTATAGATAGTACAGGCTGGCCTCAAACTCATATATAGTAGGGGATGACCTTAAACTTTTTTTAAAAATTTTATTATTTTTATTTTATGTGTATGCATGTGTATTACCTGCATGTAGATAGATGGACCTGTGTCGTGCAATGCCGGCAGAGGTCAGAAGGACCCCCTGGGATTGGAGTTATGGACAGTTGTTAGTTGCCATGTAGGTGCTAGGTGTAGGTTCTTAACCGCTGAGCCATCTCTCCAGCCCCGACCTTGAACTTCTTATCTCTCTGTCTTTGCCTCCCAAGTGCTGGGATTACAAATTGTGCCACCACACCTGGCTTACAATTTTTTAACTAGCTTTTCACAAATTATTTTGTCATTCCTTCATAAACATTTAGTAACTGTTTCACAGTTTTGGAAACCCTTGCTTCCCAGTTAGAATGGTGGCTTTCACAAGCATGCTTACTATGGTTTGGTCCCAAGCTGACTCAGCCCAGGTCTTCTAAGGTCCTTCTCGGGGCTGCTTTGGGGCTTCAGGGCTGGGCTCCTCCAGAGCCCTGTACCCATGCGGAACCAGTGCTCATTTCATTAAGTCACATATCTGCATTAATTTGCTACTAACCATGGGTTGGCTTTTTGAATCGTCTTATTTCATTCCTCCCTGTGCACAAGAGCACTGGCTAATGGCTGGAAAGGTGACTCAGCAGGTAAAGGTGTCTGCTGCCAAGCCTAACAACCTGAGCTTAACCCCCAAAACCCACATGGTAGAAGGAAAGAACTGACTCCCACAAGTTGTCTCCTGAACTCCGTATGCATCCTGAGGCAGATGACTTCCCATGTTACTCAAGAGCATTTAGAGTTTCTCCTTGCTGCTTCCAAGTCCTGTGGCAGAGGTGAGGGCTGTGTGCAGCAGTACTTCTTATTTCATTGGTCTCTCCAAATCAAAAGACAGAATAACTGCTAGAAGGAACAATGCACACCTGTAATCCCACTGCTTGGGCAGCAGAGGCAAGAGGATCACAAGTTTCAGACCAGCTTGGGCTAGATAGATCTGTCTCAAACAGAACATCCAAAGCATCGTGGTGTATACCAGTAATCCCATCACTTGGGAGGCTGAAATAGGAAGATCTGGAGTTCATGGCTATCTTTGATTATACAATGTGTTTGAGGCCAGACTGGGCTTCATGAAACCGTATCATAAAACAACAGAAGCCAGGGGCTAGAGAGATGGCTCAGCGGTTAAGAGCACTGATTGCTCTTGCAGAGGACCTGGGTTAGATTTCCAGTACTCACATAGTGGCTATGAACCGTCCTTAACTCCAGTTCCAGGGGAATCTGAAGCCCTCTTCTGACCTCTGCAGCATTGCATGACATGGGTGCACTCACATATGTGCAGGCAATACACTCATACACATAAAATAAAAATAACAAAATTAAAAAAAAACAAAAACAGAAGCCAGTAACAGAAAATGCCAGTATTCCATCCCTGCTACAGTTGTCTCATTTGGTCTGATTTCATATGATGAATCACAAAGTACATTTAAGAGGGTAACATTCCTAGACCAGTGAGATGGCTATGGATAAAGGTGCTTATTGCCAAGCCTGTCAACTTGAGTTCAGTCCTTGCTGAAACTGACATGATAGAAGGAGAGAACTGAGTCTTGCAAATTGTCCTCTGACCTCTACATAGCACGAGTGCAAATAAATAAATAAATAAATAAATAAATAAATGTAAGCTGGGCATGGTGGCGCACACCTTTAGTCCCAGCACTTGGGAGGCAGAGGCAGGCAGATCTCTGTGAGTTCAAGGCTAGCCTGGTCTACATGGTGAGTTCCAGGACAGTGGCCATAGGGAGACCCCATCTCAAAAAGACCAATAAATAAATAAATAATAAATAAATAAATAAATGTAATAAAAAGAGTTTACCATTTCTTTAATTTTGAGCTATAACTTTTTTTTTCTTTTGTCTTTTTGAGACAGGGTCTCCCTGTAGCCCCAGCTGTCCTGGAACTCACTGTGTAGACCAGGCTGGCCTTGAACTCACAGAGATCCACCTGCCTCTGCCTCCCAAGTGCTGGGATTAAATGTGCCACCACTCCCGGCTATTGAGCTATAACTTTTACAGCTTGACTTTTTAATTTTTTTTATTTCATGTGTATGCATGTATTGCCTGCATGTATATAAGTGCATCCGTCTCATTAACAACCAGTGTTCTTAACCACTGAGCCATTGCTCCAGCCCCCAGCTTGTTTTTTTTAATATTTGTTATTATTATTATTTTTATGTGTATGAGTGTATTGCCTGCATGTATGTGAGTGCACCTGTGTCATGCAATGCCGTTCAACAGTGCTTCTCCCCTTGGCTGTGATGATCATGCTCCTGACCAAGACGCTACCCAGAGATGGTGCTTAGATGGTGTGGGGCTCAGCATCAGGACTGTGTAAGCACCCAGATGATTCTGGTGTGGATAAGAGACAGAATCAAGGCTGTGGTAGGACCTGCTGCAGTAAAATTCAATTACCAAAGGCTTTACAACTCCTTAGGTCTGCCTCAGCTAATGAAGACACAGACCCCCTGTCAAAGACCAGTGACCAGATGCCCCAGTGGACAGCCAGAAGCTTCTATTGAAAACGCCTTCAGGTAACCCACCACCAGGTAGGTCTAGGAAATATACCTTGAGGACAGATGGGCATGTTTTCAGACTTCTGGGCCCTCACTGATGTCTGGTGTGTGAATTTTTTCATGTGGTTTTTGAGACAGGCTCTCATTCTGTAGCTGAAGCTAACCTTGAACTCTGTGGCAATCCTCCTGCCTTAGCCTCCCAAATTCTGAAGTTACAGATATGAGCCACCACACCTGGCTTAGTGTGTGAAGTTTAGGGGTGCTTGCCTTATAACACTGAAAGATGCTCTGGCTTCTAACAGTTGATAATCAGCCAAGGCTTAGAGCTCGAGTTTCTGCCTGATGTGTGAAGGCTCTTAAATAAGTGTGCTTTAAAGATAGCATCCAGAACGTTAGCATTCTGGTTTCTCATTCAGTTTTCTTTCCTTTGCCAAAAAAAGAATGTAAGCTTTAAGCATTTCAAATATCCCTTTCTTGTGTTCATGGTGGCTGGAACTTGCTGAAGAAAGCATTCCCGTTCTCCAGGCCTCACCCGTGGGCCTTGATGTTGACCCACTGCCAGGTGGAACTGCTGACTTTTCCCCTTGTTATCTTTTCCATACAACCTTACTGACTGCCCCACCTGTTTCAGGTGCTTGGGTTTAATTAGGTGCCTAGCATGACTCACTGTTTGATTTTCCTTGTACCCAACTCATTACCTTTGATACTTTGATAGGAATACCTTTCCTGACCTTCAAGAAGTGAAAACTCATACCTCAGTACCAAGGAGAATGCACACAGATATTTGTGTGTGTGTGTGTGTGTGTGTGTGTGTGGTGAAAAACAGAATATAAGCCAGCCTGGCTATATAGTATAATCAGACCCTGTCTCAGAAAAACAAGAACAAAACATAAAATTCTCCATTAATGAAGTTCACATTCACAGTATTTTCAACTACCACCACCACATTTTCACATATCAAAAGGAAACCCCATCCATATTTATTGGTTGCTCCCCATCTTTCCCATCTGGCAATCCTGGTTACTTTGTGCCCTTACAGATACGGCTATTTGATATGCTTCATGTAAGTGGAGTCATACTCTATGCAACACTGACTTATTTGTGTCTGGGTTATTTCATTTTGTGTGCTTTTTTGTCTTTTTGAGACAGGGTCTCATTATATAACCCTAGCTGGCCTGGAACTTGCTATATAGACTAGGCTGGCCTTGAACTCACAGAGATCCCCCCGCTTCTGTCTCCCAAGTGCTGGGATTAAAGCATGTGGCCCCATGCTTCATTCTTATTGTTTTTAAGAGCTGTTATTTTTGGCTGGGCGTGATGGTGCACCCCTTTAGTTCCAAGCACTTGGGAGGCAGAGGCAGGCAGATCTCTGAGTTCAAGACCAGCACAGTAAGTTCCAGGCCAGCTGGGACTACAGGGATACTCTGTCTCAAAAAGACCCAAAAAAGCCGGGCGTGGTGGGACATGCCTTTAATCCCAGCACTCGGGAGGCAAAGACAGGCGGATCCTCTGTGAGTTCAAGGCCAGCCTGGGTCTACAGAGTGAGTTCCAGGCAGCTGGAGCTACAGGGAGACCCTGTTTCAAAAAGACCAAAAAAAAAAAAAAAAAAAAAAAGAAAAAGATTTATTATGTTTAAGTGTGTATGCCTGCTTGAGTTTACCATGTATGTGCAGGAGCCTTTGGAGATAAGAAGAGGGAGTTGGAGCCCCCTGGAATAGACTTACTGGTGGTTATGAGCCACCGCATGGGTGCTGGGAAACAAACCTAGGTCCTCGGCAAGAACAGCAAGTGTGCTTAATCCCTGAGCCATCTCTCCAACCCCACTTCATTCTTCATTATGGCTGAGTAGCAAATGGGCCTCATTTTGTTTACTCATTTATTTGTTATTTCTCCTTTTTGGAAGCTGAGCATTTTTTACAGTTCTCAAGTATCTGTTTTAAGTTTTTGTGGGTATGTATCAGAGAGTGCAACGGCTATATGATACAGTGATCTCTGTATCATATACAGAGGAGGAACTGCCAGACTATTGCCAAAGCAGCTGCACAATTTCCCACCAACATTATATGACAAATTTTACTTTTAAAATTAAAGCCATTCTAAAGTGAGATGTGATGACAGAGGCATATAATCCCAGCTACTTAGGAGGTTGAGTATTGAAAGTTTAAGGCCAGCCTCAGCTATAGAGTGAGTTCAAAACTAGCCAGCTCAATTTAGTGACTTTTCTCAAAAATAAGAGAGCTGAGGTAGCTTGGTGATCTGCTACTTACCTAACTTGTATGAGGCCTAGATTCAATCCCCAGTACCACAATAAGTAATTAATTAAAAACATTCTAGTGGGAATAGGCACAAATTTCTAAGTGAATTTCTATTACTAAATTAGTCAAAGAAAAACAGGTGAATTCAGAAAACAAAAGTTCACAACAGAAAAAGCTACCTCTTATCTGGCCATGTGTTCCTGACTCAGCATTGGAACAGGTGAAGCTGTGGATTTTGCTTATGGCACCTCTGACTGTCCTCTGGTATGTCCTCATCTACCCTGTGAGTCATGGACTATGGACTTCTCTTTTGGGTAAACTGAGGTTGTAACCCATTTGTATTGCATGATCCCTACCATCCTTCTCAGGTAGCTGATGTGAATTACAACTAAAAAAATACAATTAACAAATATCTTGCCTTGTGTAAGGTAGAAATCTGTTCCTACATACATTCAGCAGAAGCAAGTCAGGGCTGAAGGGACGATTGGCAGATATATCGGGTGTTGCTAAAACTCCTTCCCTGGGGGAGATGTAAACTACGTCCACCCTGTTCATCCTGTCCACCCCCTCCTCCCTTAGTCCTAAGGACAGACTGAAATACAATACCACCAAAGTTCACTTGGGACCAGTGAGTTTATTGGGCTTACTTATAGAGCTTAGATGAAGGGTTACTTACAAAAGTGTGGGTGCCCCCCCTTCCACCCACACTGGAATGTCTCCACCCAGCAGTGGGCAATGGCTTCTCTATAGCCACATAAACAAGCCTTCTCCTAGCCCCTCCCTGAGGCCATGTGCAGTTAGGTCTGAATTGCATACAACAGGTTGGGAGGAGTAGCTGGGTACTCAGATGACCCTCCTATGTGGGGATGTCAGGGATGTTGACAGTCAGCAGGCCCAGCTGTGATGATCTGCAAGTGGGCAAAGCTGAACTCCTATAGATGATGTCTGTCTGGCTCAGAAAATAGTCTCATACTACATGGGAGCCCCATGCTATGACTATATCAAGTTTAAGTGTGTTTTCTATTTTGATTTCTGTGTGTGTGTGTGTGTGTGTATGTGTGTATGCACATACACATGTGGAGGCCAGAGGTCAACACTGGGTGTCTTCTTCAACTCTATCTTATATTTTGAGAAAGGGTCTCTCACTAACCTATACCTCACCAATTCATCTAGACTGACTAGCCAGGAAGTACCAGGGACTCCTTCATCTCTGTCTTCCCAGCACTGGGATTATAGGTGTACACTGGTGCACCTGACTTTTTGTGTGGTGCTAGGGATTGAATTTAGGTCCTTGTGTGGCAAGCACTTTACTGACTTTTTAAAAAATTTTATTTATTATTATTTTATATGTATGACTGCATTGCCTGCATGTATGTAAGTGCACCTCTGTCATGTAATTCCCATGGAGGACAGAAGAGGCTGTTGGATCCCCTGGGACTGGAGTTATGGACAGTTGTTAGCTGCCATGTGGGTGCTGGGATTTGAACCTGGGTCTTCTGCAAAAACAGTGTTCTTAACCATTGAGCCATCTCTCTAGCCCCCATTTGACTGACTTTTATTATCCCATGTCCAGCCCCATTTTGGCTTCTGAGGAGACCATTCCTTATCTACCCACCACATCTGCTCATGGTTCAGCAGCAAGAGGAGCCTAGCAAGGATAGGCATTGATCATCTCTCCACAGCCAGGACTCAGGTTCTTACACACTTGTGGACATTTTCTGTCCATTTTTTCTACTCGTGAGGCCTGCTTAAATATCCTTTATAAGGGCTAGTGAGATGGCTCAGTAGTTAAAGGCACTTGCTGTTAACAACCTGAGTTTGATTTCTAGAGACCCACGTGGTGTAAGAACCAACTCCCACAAGCATACACACACACACACACACACACACAAATGTATTTAAAACCTTTTTAAAAATCCCTTATGTTATTAAACTGTGCTGGAGAGATGGCTCAGCAGTTAAAAGAACTGGTTGCTCTTGCAGAAGACCCAGGTTCAATTCCCAGGACCCACATAGTGGCTAACAACAGTCAACTCCAGTTCCAGGGAATCCAACACCTTCTGGCCTCTGTAGGCATTGCATGGTATAGGTGCACTTACATATATGCAGGCATAACACCAATACACATAAAAAAAAATTTGAAATCCTTTATGTTGTTATTTGTAATCATAAACTGGTGTTTGAATGCTTACTATGTGCTAGGTACTGTGGTAAGTGCTTTATATACTGACAATTTACTCTTTAGTCTTATAAGCAGAGCATAGGGACATATGTCTGTTATCCTAGCAATAGGGAGGTGGGTGAGGGAGGGTCAGGAATTTAATGCCAACTTTGACTATTTAAATAGTTTGAGACCAGCCTGGACTACCTGAGGCCCTGTTTCAGAGCAAAAAAAAAAAAAAAAACCCACAATTTTTTTAGTGTTTTCAAAAGTAAACTTGTGAACTTTACCAATAAGGAAAGCAAGGGAGACATAATCAAATCATTGTGCCAGGTTACATATACTTACAAGTGACTCCATTACCTACTTTCACTTAAGCTTTCTTGAAATTGGCACTTGTTAGGCAGAGGCAGGTGATTCTTTTGTGAGTTGGAGGCCAGCCTGGTCTATATAACAAGTTCCTGCTCAGCCAGGGCTACAAAGTCTTTAAAAGAACAAAACAAACTTTTAAAAAAGAGTTTAAATCTTGTATGACAGACTTTTCCTGGGGAGACACAACATACCACATCTACTTACCCCCAAAAGGGAGTTCACAATAGCCCAAAGTAATGATTGTACCAAAGTCCAGTTTGGTGAACCAGTAAGTTTTGTTGGGATTACAAACAGGAACATCAAAAGGAGCTGCATCACCAAAAAAGCCCACCCACCAAGGTGATGACTCAGGGAAACTGCAGTCCTAGAGCTCTCTAAGCAACTTGCAGGCAGCTGGACAGGTCAGAGAACCTTCTCTAAGCAACTTGGCTAGTCAGAGTCTCCTCCCCCAGCAGTTGTTCACTCTTTCCGTAAAACTGGGGAGGGACTTTAGTGAATCTTCAAGTTTCCATTTTGCTATCCCTTCCCCTTTGGAGGGAAGGTTTGAGTTCAGAGGAAGCTTGTAGAGCAGATCTCTTGTGAGTCCGCCAGAGTCAGATGGGTTCCCTTTTACCATCTGTGCTGGAGGCTACTCAGGAGCGCCTGGCATATGCACAGGTGGGACTTGGTTAATGATATGTGGGCTTTGTTGTAATCAGTTGTGGTCACCATGTACCCTTGTGAAATGGGCAGAAATACCAGTGTGTTAGAGATGGAGAATTTCCTGGCTGCTGATTTTACACAACCAAGTTACCTTTCTCTGTTACTTAAAAGCCTTCTTGAGGGGCTGGAGAGATGGCTCAGCAGTTAAGAACACTGTTGTTGCAGAAGATCCAGGTTCAAATGCCAGCACCCACATGGCAGCTAACAACTGTCTGTAACTCCAGTCCCAGAAGATCCAACAGCCTCTCTGTCTTCCATGGGCATTGCACAACACGGGTGCACTTACCTACATGCAGGCAATACACACATACACATAAAATAAAAATAATAAATAAATTTTTTTAAAAATATGGAGCACAAGAATTTACATGTCATATTTGCACAGGGGCCATGCTGATCTCTGTATCATTCTAGTTTTTTAGTATATGTGCTACCCAAGTGAATACCACAACTTATATTTCTTGGACAGGTAGCCCACAGTGACAGTTGTAACCAAGTACCTAAGAATGAGAACAAAAGCTGGGCATGGTGGTTCTCATGTATTATCCCAGCATTTGGGAGGCTGAGGCAGGAGGATTGCCTTGAGTTGGAGTCTAGCCAGGGCTACATAGTAAGGCCCTGTCTCCAAAATGCAAAGTGAAGTTGGGCATATTAGCACACACCTTTAATACCAGCACTTAGGAGGCAGAGGCAGGAGGATCTCTGTGAGTTTGAGGCTAGCCCAGACTGCATAGTGAGACCCTGCCTGACACCAAAAGGCGGGGGGGGGGGGCACAACTTAGTGGATAAAGTGTTTGATATGTAAGCTTGACAACCTGAGTTTGATCTCCTGAACCCATGTAAAGGTTTAAGGAGAGAAGTGACTCCACAAAGCTGTCTTCTGATTTCCACATGTATATTGTGGTATGTTTGCACCCACACAGACACAATGATAATAATAGTTAATAAAAATTGTTTTAAATTGTCAAAAGAAAACAATAGAATTGGCCACATGCCACAGCTCTCTGCTGGCCTTAACACTTCTTCTCTTGTGCATTGACCCACAGTTAAGCTTGGGAATGCACTCAGAATGATGGATAACAAGGATTTAGAAGCTGAAATACACCCCTTGAAGAACGAAGAGAGAAAATCACAGGAAAATGTGGGAAAACAGTTGAAAACAGAAGATAACTTAAAAAGCAGAACTCCGCAGTCCCGACTATCCCGATGCCGCACAGTTGCATTTTTCCTTTCCCTGTTTGTCTGCCTTTTTGTGGTGTTTGTTGTCTCTTTCCTCATCCCATGTCCAGAACGACCTTTGTCTGAGCGAATGTGGAGGATCGACTACAATGCCTCAGGTAAGCCTGCAGGAGCCTTTCTCCAGAGTGAGGGTCCAGAATCCCCACTCTAGGAAGTACTATTATGTATCTGAGTCTTGTAGTCTTTGACAGTGAGTCAGTACTAAGTTGCTGCCAGTTCTGCCTCTGAGCTTTGGGATTTCAGGTGTCTCTGGGTGAACTGGAAGCCCTACCATGGTCAGGTAAATAAGCAAAAGCAGTCTGGCCAGTTACTTTCTGAAAACAATTCAGTGAAACAGAACAGTGGCAGGAAGATTTAGAGAAGGCATTGTTAGATGTGGAGAACCATGCAGTAGATGTAGAGACCAGTCATTCTGAGGTGTTCCAGGTGGTAAAGCTAGACCAAATCACATCTTTATTTCTGTCCCATGAAATTAACCTTTATGAAAAGCAACAGCATTAGCCTTTAAATTTCTCATTATATATTTTGTTTTTTTGGGGGGGTAGGACAGGATGTCATGTACCTCAGGCTGGCCTTGAACTCCTAATCCCCTTGCCTTCAAGTGTGCTACTATACCCAATGTTATGGATTTTATGTGGTGCTGGAGATTGAACCCAGGGCTTTATGCATGCTGGGCAGTCTACTAACTGAACTATTTACAGTTCTTCAACTCTTGCTCCTTTAATAATTGCATTTCAAAATTTACCTTAATGTTGTAAAATGAATTTTTGTGAATTTAATTTTGGATTCTCTAATCTTAGCATCAGTCATAAGGATTCCAGTTTGCTAACACTTATTTTCCATTTTTGTTTTCCAAGTATCCATCCTGATGGGCTTGAAATGGTGTCTCCTTGTAATTTATTTGCTTGCTTGTTTGTGCCACCATGCCTGATTTGTATACTGCTGAAGGTTGAACCCTGGCTTCATGTGTGCTAGGCAAGCACTGAGTCAACTAGACTACATCTTTAACTGTTTGCTTTTTTTTTTTTTTTGATTTATCTAATTTTATGTGTATGAGTATATTGTCTGCATGTATGTAAGTATACCCATGCTGTGCAGTACCCATGGAGGAGAGAAGAAGGTATCAGAATCCCGAAACTGGAATTATAGACAAGTGTTAGCCACCATGTGGGTGCTGGGATTCAAACCTGGGTCTTTGGTAAGAACAGTCAGTGCTCTTAACCGCTGAGCCATCTCTCCAGACCCATGCTTTTTTTTTTTTTTAAGAATTTTTTTTTTTTTTTTTTTGTATGCATGTAGGTAAGTGCACCCGTGTCATGCAATGCCCGCGGAGGTTGGAAGAGGCTGTCGGATCCCCTGGGACTGGAGTTATGGACAGTTGTTAGCTGCCATGTGGGTGCTGGGATTCGAACCCAGGTCTTCTGCTAGAACAGTCAGTGTTCTTAACTGCTGAGGCATCTCTTCAGCCCCTTAAAGAACTTTTTTACATCTAAATTTTAAAAACTTAATTAAATTATTTTGTGCATGTGTGTGGGGCCTGGGCATGCCATAGCATGCAATTGACAGTCAGAGAACAGCTTGTGGGAATCAGTTCTCTCCTTCCACCATGTAGGTTCCAGGAATCAAATTCAGGTCCTCAGTCTTGGCAGCAAGTATCTTACCTGCTGAGCAATCTTGCCAGCCTTCCCCGGCCCCCCGCTAAACAGGATCTTGCTATGTAGCCCTGGCTGGCCTATAATTCACTCTAGCTCAAGCTAGACTCAAACTTGTTCTGTGACTGAGGGTAACCCTTGATCTCATCCTAACCTTCCTGCCTCCAGCTCTTTTTTAAAAAATAAATTTTACAGGCTGGAGAAATGGCTCAGCACTTAAAAGCACTGAGTGTTCTTGCAAGAAGACCCAGGTTCGAATCCCAGCACCCACATGGCAGCTAACAGCTGTCTGTAACTCCAGTTTCAGGGGATCCAACAGTCTTTTCTGTCCTCTGTGGGCATTGCACGACAAGGGTGCACTTACTTACATGCAGGCATAACACTCATACACATAAAATAAAAATAATAAAGCCGGGCGTGATGGTGCACACCTTTAATCCTGGCACTTGGGTGGCAGAGGCAGGCAGATCTCTGTGAGTTTGAGGCCAGCCTGGTCTACATAGCGAATGCCAGGTCAGAGATCCTGTCTCAAAAATAGACCAAAAAATAATAAACAAATAAATAAGTAAATAAATAATAAATAAATAAAAATAATAAAATATTTTTTAAAAAAAAACATTTTACAAGCCAGGCATGGTGGCGTACACATTTAATCCCAGCACTCGGGAGGCCGAGGCAGGCAGATCTCTGAGTTCAAGGCCAGCCTGGTCTACATAGTTCCAGGACAGCTGGGGCTACAGGGAGACCCTGTCTCAAAAAGACCAAAAAAAAAAAAAAAAAAAACATTTTACTTTTTATGTGTATGAATGTTTTGCTTCTATGTATATAAGTGTATCCCATGCATACAGTGTCCATGGTGGCCAGGAAAAAGTGATGGATTCACTGGAACTAAAGTTACAGACAGTTGTTAGCTGCCTTGTGGATGCTGGGAACCACGCTCCAGGTTGTCTGTAAGAGCAGCCAGTACTGTTAACTGCTGAGCCATCTGTCTAGCCCCCTGCTTCTAGCTCTTGAGTGCTGGGATTACATTTGTGCATTACTATACCTAGTGCATCCTTATAGTTTGGATTCCTAATAACTAGTGATGTTGAGCATCTTTTCATATGCTTGTTCATCATCTGTAAATATTAGGAGAAATGGCTATTAAATCATTTTCCTCCTTCTCAACAGGGTTGTTTCATTTTTTTAATAGTTTATTTATTTATTTATTTACTTATTTATTTATTTATTGGTCTTTTTGAGACAGGGTCTCCCCCTGTAGCCCCAGCTGGCCTGGAACTCATGTAGACCAGGCTGGCCTTGAACTCTCAGAGATCCGCCAGCTTTTGCCTCCCAAAAATGAAGAGGTAACCCTAAAATCTTTTAGGGATTAGATAAGAGCTCCCAAATACTTTTGACATTTTTGGCCTTAGGAACAGAGTATGTTGCTAAGAGACCCAAGGACATTTTGACTTTTAGCCAAGAAACTGGCTGCTTTTCTTTGGGGTCTTTTTACCCTAACTGCCTAGCCAATTCCTACCTTCTATTCTTATCACACCATCTTCTGAAGAGGTTTCCCAAATTGCCCATAGGGAATCGGGACGTAGACCTCTCTGGCTTCTTCCTTGTTGAACAGGGACACAGGGTGAGGCAATTGGAGTACCCCTTCAGTGGGTCTATCTAAAAGACTCCCAAATTGCATAACTCTTATGAGGGTGAAAAGAAAGTCCTTGACTGGTGAATAGGAGATGCGAAGGAGAAGTAAAGGCAAGAGTAGTTAACATTACAAGTTCTAGACAGGGAACAGAAAAAAGTCAGAACAGGGCAAGTTTCAAATGTTCATATCAGAGTCTATTGGAATTTCTTGATGAGAGCATCCAAAAGCATCCCTCTATTGGGTTCCTTCTCATTTTTCTTTTGTCGCCAAGGCTGGACTCGAGAGTGATGGACTCGGGATTTGTTTTCAGGCATTTTGATAGCTGATGGAGTAGATAGAATCAGTATCAGTTCCCTCTCAAAGGCTTCTAGATAGGGGGTGAAAACAAATTTAGCCATCATTTTAGAATAGTGGGTTGTCTCCCTTAGCTGCAGGTGGACACTACAGTATTGCAGACCAAGATTTGAAGGCTTACATCTAAGAATCACTTTTTGCTTAGAAACAAAATCATCAATGTGAAATAACTGTCTAAATAACATTTTATATGGACTTAAGCCTAATGTCTGGGAAGTGTAATCCCTTGAACTCTTAAAAAAATATACTGATCACTTTAATCTTTGGTTATACTTTCCTTTTGGGTGCTTAAGACCATACAGTTGGCCCAAATAAACCAATTTATTTTTACTCTTAAGGTCATTTGAGGATCTGTTCCTCAGGGGTCACATGGGCTTGGGAGGAGCCACCAGTTCTTTTACCAGTTCTGCCTATGTGAAGATAAGTCAAATGTCCTGTTTGACCATGGCCAGCATCACTTGAAAGCATGACGGAAATGTTTCCTCTGAGTTGACCCTCCTCTTTGTAGACTAGACGCTGGTTCAAGTCCATCTGGTGGGGTCTCTATGGCCTCCTTGAATAAGAGGACAGGTGACTCACCACAGTTGCAGGACATTTTGAGAAATGCTCCGTAATCCCCTGGAACTTAGTCGACCTTGGAGGGCAAGGAGCAAAAAA
The DNA here is from genome assembly GCF_000622305.1 of Nannospalax galili. Lineage (NCBI taxonomy): Eukaryota > Metazoa > Chordata > Mammalia > Rodentia > Spalacidae > Nannospalax > Nannospalax galili. Next base: position 4,830,808 of record NW_008353596.1, read on the forward strand.
CTGTCCTTTAAGTCCCTCTGACCAGATTAGTATAGGCCTCAAAGTATGGCTGTTAAACATCCAAGAAGGTTAGTTCCACCAATCTGGTAGTTTTAATTACCATGTGCTATATAGATAAAGCTTGGGCAAAAACCAAAGGTTCTCAGATAAACCTTAAACTAGTTTTGTTCCTTAAACTAGTTGACTAAACTATGGCCTTAGAAATTTTAAGATTGTATGTGTATATTATTTTTGTCTCATCCTTTATATATAACCTACACAGACCTTTGTCACTTTCATAGGCTTTCTCATTTTTTCTGTATAGTTAGGAAAATATCTCCATCCCCATGTCCTTTTAACATCTCTTACATTCTCTTTTTCTTTTTTAATAATTATGAGACATAACATTAAAAAATAAATTTTCCATCTGTTGTGAGAATTCTTTTCCTGGGGATACTAAGCAATGCTTATCCCTTTTTTTTTTTTTTTTTTCCTTTTTATTTCGTTCTTTTTGAGACAGGGTCTCCCTGTAGCCCCAGCTGCCCTGGAACTCACTATGTAGACCAGGCTGGCCTTGAACTCACAGAGATCCACCTGCCTCTGCATCCTGAGTGCTGGGATTAAAGGTGTGCGCCACCATGCTTATCTTAAGGTTCTAGTGTCAAACCAATGTTTAATTAAAGGTTTCCTGGAAAACCAATGAATTTACTGAGCTTACTTACAGAGATGACTGAGGGGTTGCTGAGGTGTATGTATGACCTGAGGGTATGCACACTGGAAAGCCTTTACCCAGCATGGATCAAGCCTTCTCTTCGTAGCTTTCCCCAGATTATATACTTTAGCCCTTGTCAAATCCAGGAGACCATGTGTGATTAGGGCCAAATTACATATAGTTGGCTGGGAAGAGTGGCTGGATACTCCAGTGAGGGTCCAATGACCCTGCTTGCTCCTCCTTTAATGAAGGAGCACAACTGTCAACAAGCCCAATTGTGACAATGTTTAGCGATCAGGCTCAGCTGAAGTCGTGACAATGGTAGTTATTTCATGCAAAAGAGACTGCTGTACAGCATCATCCTATTAAAAGAACATAGAATTTAAAAGGATTTGGTGCTAGGATCCACAAATGAGGGAGAGCATATGTCTTTTATTTTTCTGAGTCTGTGTTACTTCACTTAGTATAACAGTTTCTAGATCCAGATTTTATTATTTCATCATTTACTGCTGAATAGAAGTCTATTGTGTAAATATACCACATTTTTAATTAACCACTCAGCATAGCAAAAAGCCCCATAAAAGAAAAAGAGGAAGGAAGGAAGGAAGGGAGGGAAGGGAGGGAGGGAAGGAAGGAAGGAAGGAAGGAAGGAAGGAAGGAAGGAAGGAAGGAAGGAAGGAAAAAAGAAAAGGAAAGAAAGAATATATGAAGTATCAGAAAAAAAGTGATGGGGAGGTATGGGAGGAGTGGGGTGGGAATGGGCGTGGATTTGATCAAAATACCTTATATGCATGTATAAAATTCTCAATAAATTTTTTGGGGGGTCTTTTTGAGACAGGGTCTTCCTGTAGCCCAGCTGTCCTGGAACTCACTTTGTAGACCAGCCTGGCCTTGAACTCATAGAGATCCGCCTGCCTCTGCCTCCTGAGTACTAGGATTAAAGGCATTTTTTTTTTAAGCTAAAACTAACTTTTCACTGGGCGTGGTGGTGCATGCTTTTAATCCCAGCACTCGGGAGGCAGAGGCAGGTGGATCTCTGTGAGTTCAAGGCCAGCCTGGTCTCCATAGTGAATCCAGGACAGCTGGGGCTACAGGGAGACCCTGTCTCAAAAAGCCCAGAAAACAAAATTTAAAAAAAGCTAACTTTTCATCACAAAAAAAAAAAAAAAAAAAAAAAATCTACTTTATATTTTTCTCTCCCCACCCCCCCCAAAAAATCTAGTTTATACTTTTTCTTTTGTCATCTATACTTTGAATATCATATCAAATGCTATGAAGATTTTTCTCTCCCTGTTTTCTTCCAACCTTTTTTATAGTTTTGTTTAGGACTCTGATCCATTTTGAATTTTTTTAGGAACATTTCATCCTCTTGATTTTAAGGCATAGAGTTTATCATTTGAGTCCTTGCATGAAAAGAAGTAGAATGTTTTACAAGGATGGAGTATGGCTCTCTGAATCCCATGCTGGTCTAGGAGGATACTTTCCTGAAAACCTGTTCAGTTTTTTGAATATATTTTATTATTTTTATTTTGTGTGTGTGAGTGTATTGCCTGCGTATATGTAAGTGCACTCATGTCATGCAATGCCCATGGAGGTCAGAAGAGGGTGACAGATCCCCTGGAACTGGAGCTACAGACAGTTGTTAGCCGCCAAGTGGGTGCTGGGAATTGAACCCAGGTCCTCTGAAAGAGCAGCCAGCACTCTTAACCTCTGAGGCATTTCTTCAGCCACCCAGTTTTTTGTTTTTTGAGATGGGGAATCTTACTTTATCCCAGGCTGAACTGGAACTCTGTGTGTAGTCCAGGCTAACTGTGAACTTACAACAATCCTCTTGCCTTATCCTCCTGAGTGCTGGGATATGAGTGTGAATCACCATAACCAACAAGAGGACCTGTTTGTAACACTTGGATGGCTTGCTTGTCCTTCTGAAAGTTAACACCTGAGAGTATACTCAGGAGGGTGTGGCAGGAGGATTGAGGCTAGTCTGGGATGCATAGCTATACTCATATCTCAAAAACTCAAAAGGATTGCTGTTTCTGGAGAAATTGCTTGTCCTGGTGAGGAAGACTGCTTTTATTGAGAAACTCACAGTGGCAAATTTCACAATGGGAGCACCATACCCTACAGAGCAGAGAAGTGAGTGGAATTAGATTTGACCTTCCCATAGACAGGTATGGCCCATGGAGCATAGTCTGTAAATTTCTTTTCCAGTCACCTATGACTTTCTGGCCATGGAAGACGTCAACAAGGACAGGATCCAAGATGTTCTCTTTCTTTATAAAAATACCTACAACAGTAATAATTACACCAGATCCTGTGCTGATGAAGGTAATTCCCATTTTATCTGAAGAAGGTGAAACACCCATGGGAAGAGGGATCTTTGCTGGCTTACTCTCTCACTTGGGGAATATGCATGATATTCAAGGAACCATCCCATCATTCCTCCTTTGTAGTAAGACTAGGAGTAGGCTAGGTAATATGCTCAGCTCCCTTACCCAACCTGATGCCAGCACCAGAGCCCCATGAAACTCAGGGCTGTGGGAATAATGAAGGAAATGGGCACAGTCATGTGGCTGAGGTACAGAGTGAGGAAGATGAAGTGACAGAATACAAGCTGACCCTGCCTGACCAGGCAGCTGCCACCTCTGCCCTCCAGGCTTTTCTACTCCTTGTGCCTTTGTGGCTGCTGTGTCAGGGGCCAATGGCAGTGTGCTCTGGGAAAGGCCTGTGGCCCAAGATGTGGCCCTTGTGGAGTGCGCCATGCCACACTCAGACAGTGAGACTTCTGCCTGCATCCTGGTGGGAAGACTGGGCTCTTTCATCGCTGTCAACTCATTCACAGGTAGGCCACTTGGTGAAGGTTCTTGATGGGAGTTTTCACTGTGGTGGGGTCAGCCCTGGCTCCCCATTGGGAGTTGCTGACTGGATGAGACTCTTCCAGGGGGTGCAGCCATTTGGAAGACACATATGTCACTTCTTTCTTCTTCTCTGCCATGTTGTAGTTGTGTCTTGTCACCTATAGTTAGCTTATTGCTGTGGGTGCTAGCAGAGACAACCAGAGTCCCCTACCATAGGGGGTAGCAGGTATCAGGTGGATGGGCTTGGCTTCTGGTGGCTTGGAGAGCTGGCCTGAGCCTGTTGGTGCTCCTGTACTCTTGGAACAAATCTTTGAGCCTTAACATAACAGTCCAGGAGTGAAGGCCAGAGGAAGAAAGGCACAGTGGTGCAGTGACTTGGGTATGACCCCTGGCACCTGGCCATGGCCATAGTCATTCCAGGCATAGACTTGATGGCCTTGGTATTTCCCTTAGAAGTTATAAAGTTTTTGTTTTGCTTAGCTTGGCTTTTTATGGTGCTAAGAATAGAACTCAGGGCCTTAAAAAAAAAATCAAGTAATCATCTTTTTTTTTAATTTTATTATTTTTATTTTATGTGTATGAGTGTATTGCCTGCATGTATATGAGTGCACCTGTGTCCTACATTGCTGCAGAGATCAGAAGAGGGCTTCAGATTCCCCTGGAACTGGAGTTAAAGACGATTTGTAGCTGCCATGTGGGTGCTGGGAATTGAACCCAGGTCCTCTGCAAGAGCAGTCAGTGCTCTTAACCACTGAGCTGTCTCTCCAGCCCCAAGGAATCATCTATTTATTTGTTTGTTTGTTTATTTATTTATTATTTGTCTTTTTGAGACAGGGTCTCCCTGTAGCACCAGCTGTTCTAGAACTCACTATGTAGACTAGGCTGGCCTCAAACTTACAAAGATCCACCTGCCTCTGCCTCCCAAGTGCTGGGATTAAAGGCATGCGCCACCACGCCTGGCTGGAATCATCTTTTTAAAAAGGTGTGTGTAGGGGGTGTGCCACACTCATACACATAAAATAAAAATAAAAATTTTTTTTTTAAAGTGTGTGTGGTATGTGGGGCTGCTCAGGGAGACCCTGTCTGAAAACAAAACAAACAAAAAAAAAAAAGTGGTATGTGGGGAGACATGTGGTGATGCACCTGTGAGTTTGAAGCCAGCCTGGACTACATAGTGAGTGCCGGGCAAACCAGGGCTACATAGTGAGACCCTATCTCAAAAAATAATAATAATAAAAGGGAGGGAGTTAGAGGGAGCAGCAAGATGGCTTGGTACGTAGAGTGCTTGCTGCCAAACCTAAAGACCTGAGTTCAGTTCCCAGGACTCATATGATAAAAGGAGAGACTCAACTTGAAGTTGTCCTTTGGCCACCACATGTACATTGTGGCATGTGCATGGACATGGGGACACACACACACATATACACACAGAGATGACCTAGTTGGTAAAGTGCCTGCTCAGTAAGCATGAAGATCTGAGTTTAGAACCCAACACCCGTATAAAAAAAGTAGATGTAGTCACAGGCATCTGTAACTGTAGCATAGATTGATCCCCAGAGTTTGCTGGATCACCAGCCTAGCCAATCAGTTAGCTCTGGGCTCAGGGAGAGACCCTGTCTTAAAAGATGAGATGAGGCCAGGTGTAGTGGCACACAATTTTAATCTCAGCACTCAAGAGAGAGAGACGGGGGATCTCTGTGAATTTGAGGCCAGCCTGGTTTATATAGTAAGTTTTAGGCCAGCTGGGGCTACAGGGAGAACTTGTCTCAAAATAAATAAATAAATAAGGTGGAGAATGATTGAAGAAGACACCCAATGCCTGCCTCTGGCCTCCACACACGTGCACATTCCCCACACATGTACACTACAAATGCACCTATATACATATAAAAACAAAATAAGGTTGTGAATGGGATCTTGTCTGGGGGACATGTTCATCCTGCTCTGAGTATGCTCCTTCCTAGGTCCCAGCAGAGGCAACAGACCTGTGGGCTTCAAGCCTGGAGTTAATGACACAGGGTCTTATTAGCCAGGGTTGTTGAAGAGCTCAGGACCTGGGATATCTTCTTTTCTCCTTTTTATGTTTGTGCATGTGCGTGTGTGTCTGGGTACACCTGTATATGGGTGTGTTTGCATATGTGTGAGTGCATGGGTGCATGTAGAGACCCTAAGCTGATGTCAGGACTCATCCTTGATCATTTCCACCTTATGCATTGAGGCATGGTCTTACAGCCAGTCCCACATGGTCCCAGGCATATGCTTGCTGAGATATGGTTAGCCTTGCTAGACAGCTTGCTTTGGAGATCCCCTGTCTCTGCCTTCTGAAGCTGGAAGTTGCAGCAGGGGCATTAACCAGTGAGCCATCTCTCCCACCACTTTTTGTTTTATAAAGTCTCACTAAGTAGCCCAGGCTGACCTGGAACTCAGTGTGATCTAGGCTGGCCTTCAACTTGCAGTAATCCTTTCTCAGCCTTCTATATGCTGAGATTATAGGCATGAACCACCATGCCTGGCTGTTTCTCATGAGCTATCTAGTGTCTTTTTAGCTGGAAGTGTTGTGTGTTTGTTCTTCTTCAACAAGGATTTCCAGGTCTGCTTGCACACATTCCTGTGTCTAAACTGTGTGTCAGGCTTTAGGGTGCAGAGGATGGATACCCCTGTGTAAGTCTGCCAAGCATTTGCTAAGAAGGGAATTTGCAGCCATTGTGTGCTTGATTTTAGGAGAAACCCTGTGGAGCCACTCCAACAGCTTTGGTGAGAATGCCTCCATCTTGAGCCCTCTGCTCCAAGTGCCTGACATTGATGGTGATGGTGCTTCAGACCTATTGATCCTCACCCGGGAGGGAAAGGAGGTGATCAACACAGCTCTCTTCAAGTCCCCCAGGACCACTTATCTTACACCCCTTTCTTTTCCTTTCTTATCCACTTCTACCCAGAAAGAATTTACATGTGACCACCCATCAGTGAATTCTCCCAGGGCCCTATGTTCCTGAGGTCCACACACACAGTATGCTGAGATGGCTCCATCTCTACAGGCAGCTTTCTGGCCTTTCCCAGGAGTGGCACAGTGCACAAGGCCCATGTCTGTGGTGGTGGGGTTGGCAGTGAGCTGCCCTGTCTCTCAGGGCAGCCCTTGTGCAACATGCTCTCTATCAATCACTCAAAGTTCTCTTTCCCCCAAACCAAGAAAGTGTTGACCATCTCCTTTGCAACTCCCTGAAATTCCCCTCTCCCTTCGATGGATCCAGGTCTGTCTCTCCCCTGCTGCCCTTTGTCACTGCAGGTCAGAGGGGCCATCTATTCAGGGAGCACTGGGCAGCAGATTGGCCACAGAGGCAGCCTTGGTGTGGACGGAGACAGTGGTGCCCTCCTCCATGTCACCAGGATAGGTGCTCACTACATTCTCCTACCCTGCGGCGGTATGTTGTCTACCACATTCCTGGGATCAGATTCCCTCCCCAGGTATTCCTTGTAATATTGGGCTCCAGTCTAGAGAAAGCAGCGTACAGGGAAATTGGAGACTGGCCCCTTTACTGGCTGCTCCTGCTCCTGTTGTTAAGAGGCCAGCTAATCAATGATGGTCAGGAAGCCCAAGGCTAGACTGGGTGTGGCATCACATGATTCTGGAAGAGGGGCTGATGGATGCACCTGGTCTCACATATGTGATCATGTGAGACCAGCTGACCTGGAACTTTCTATATAGACCAGGGTAGCCTTGAACTCACAGAGATCTGCCTGCCTCTGCCTCCCAAGTGGAGTGTTGGAATTAAAGGCTTGTGCTACCATACCCAGTGAGTGACTGTGCCCTTTCGTGGTTTTGTTTTGGGTCTTTTGTTTGTTTGTTTTCTCCGTAGCCCTAGCTGGCCTAGAACTTGCTCTGTAGATCAGGCTGACCTCAGTCTCACAGAAATCCACCTTCCTCTGCCTCCTGAGTGCTTTAATCAAGGCCTATACCACCACATCTGTCCTCTCTGTGTTTTGAATAGCAAGTTCCCTCTGCAGCTGCTCTGTGAAGGTTCTCTATGAGAAGATGACTGGGAAAGATGGCCCGTTTAAGAAAGACTCCTTCTGGGAGAACATATTCAACACCTCTACCTACGGAATATGCTCTAATCTCCATCTGCAGAGGTTGGTCTGACATAGGCATCAGACTTCAGTCAAGGTGATCTGTGTGGAGCACAGGACAGCCAAGCAGACTGACGGTGCTGGGGCCTTGCTGTACTGTGAGGCTATCTTGTCTTCCAACATTAGAAATGGGCAAGGAAAAGCAGATTAAGAACTGAGTAGAATGCTGAGGGTGCGGCTCTGTGATAGCGTGCTTGCCCAGCATGTTTGAGTCCCGGGGTTCCATCCCCCAGTACTAGAACTGAGGAAAATATTCTGCTAGGAGCTTATCCTTATTCTACAAACAGTGTCACATTTATATTTTCAAGCTGGGGGATTGAGAAACATGAGGTTGTGCTGTGAGGACCTGAGGGAAGCAGCTCCTAGCAAACCTGCTGCTCAAAGACCCCATGTTCTTCCTTTCACTCTCCTTGTTTAGCTCTGGAGCAGTTCGCTACCTGATGAATGTCCCAGGGAAAGCTGGTGAGGATGTGCTCCTCGTGAGCTCAGACACCTGTACATTGTTGGATGGGCAGGATCTGACTCCCAAATGGACCCTTGGTGCAACTCAGATCTTGAGGTATGTGCAATTCCTGCTGAGCTGGAGTGAATGTACCCCTTCTCAGTACCCCAGCTGGTCCTGCTGGCTGGCGGGGAGGATGGGCTATGGGCTCTAGGGGCCTGGTTCTCTGGGGGCCTATGGGCTGACTGTCCCCTGCCTGTCCTTGGTGCTACCCTTTATCCCTGGAGGGGCTGCTGAAACTGCTGGTCACAGGCATTAGCTCCAGTCAAGGAATATGCAGCCATGGGGACTGGGTATTTCCTTCATTTATACCCCCTTCAGACACCCTCTATGAGCCTTTCTTCCTTACTCCTCCCAGAAAACCCTTCCTTGGCCACTACAAACCTGACACCTTGGCTGTGGTCATCGAAAATGGAACCAGCACTGATAGACAGGTGGGCTGTGTATCCTCTAAGGGGTCCCACCTTGTCCACAGATTAGAACAAACTGTAAAAGCAGACTGTTGCCCTCAGATGGGGAGATGGTTCAGAGAGCAGCAGCCTTTGGAGCTGGTATGGCTGGGAGGTATGCATTCCTGTGTGGGCTGAGGCTGTCCACTAATAGTGTCCCCTCCCACCCCAGATCCTTCTTCTGGACCTCAGCACTGGAGCTGTGCTATGGAATCAGCCCCTCCCAAGCCTTCCTGGGAGCCCATCATCCACCAGCTTGCCTACTGCAGACCACCGCTCAGCCTTCTTCTTCTGGGGCCTCCATGAGCTGGTCAGCACCAATGAGATGGTATGGGAAAACCTGCTCAGGGAACACTCCTTGTTGGGAACCAGGGCAGAGATACCAGGCTTACACCCCCAAGAGGCTGCCAGGGGCTGGGCCACTGAGTGAAGAGCTGGTCTTGGGGTGTGTAGACTAAGGGGAAAATGTCCTGAGGTGCCAGCAGGAGTGGAATCTGGGAGGTGGTGGCAGACCTTTGGTAGGGAAGGCAGGTGCTGATGGACACTGAGAAGGACCAGGTACAGGTAGGAGTTAGCCACCTGGGGAAATGTGATGGACACAGCTCTAGGCAGTTACTCAGACAGCAGCTTCTGAAGGTGACCTGAGAACTGCCCAGGATGGTGGCAAAGTCCCAGGGCCCACTCAGATGTGTCTAGGGCCCAAGCACAGCAAAAGTGTGAGGCCCATTGCTCTTCTCATGGCAGGAACCCCGAGATGTGCAGCACAGTCTGTACATGTTCCACCCCACCCTGCCTGGCATCCTGCTGGAGCTAGCCAACGTGTCTGCCAACATCGTGGCCTTTGATGGTGAGTATGGCCTCAGGCCTTGGGCCTGGGTCTTCCCCACCTTAATTTTACTTTGACTGGTCTTGAGTAGCACTGACATACTGTCCCCCACAGTGATCCTGTTTGAGCCAAGCCGCCATGCTGCCTATGTGCTCCTGACAGGCCCAGCAAGCTCAGATGTGCCCGGCCTAGTGTCTGTGACCAAACACAAGGTGCGAGACCTTGTCCTGGACAGCAGAGTGGTCCACTTGGGCGAAGGCAGCTCAGACAGTGACCAGGCTATCAGGGACCGGTTCTCCCGACTACGGTACCGAAGTTGAGGTATAGATGGTGTCAGCTGGAGCACCTGGAGAGACTCCCAACTGTGAAAACAAAGCCTCTTGGGAAATCAGCCTGCCCTCAGCCTCCATGTTGAGCCCCCTCTTTACCCTGGTGATTCTGTCCCTCTGGAAGCTATGGCCTTACCAGTTATATCCATGGACATGGGGAAGGTACCCTCAGCCTCCTGCCTAGCACACTGTGCCCTCCTAAGCCTTCATGTGGTCTTACTGTATGATCTGTGGGGTCTGGTCAAGGCTGGAAGGCCTCCCTGTGGTCTCCTTGAGCCAGCTTGTGCACAGCTCAGCCCTGCAGGAGGTTCCATTGCTTAGTGCCTCCTTACCAGCTAGCTCCCCCAACTGGAGAAGCTACTAATGTGGGACTTGCTGGTCCCAGGCCCCTGTGATGTTCCTCCCTCCCTGCCTGGCTCTTCCCTTGTCTACACTGTCCCTTAGGAGTCAGGGAGCTCAGAAACTGGTAGACCCTGGGGCAACCTCATGCTGCAGCTGGAACCTGAGGCTCTGTAGCCCCCTTCCCAGAGCAGAAGGGAAGCACATCTGCTGGAAGGTGAGCAACAACTCTGTCCAGGCAGAAAGAGGCCTGCACTGGAGCCTTTGCTGCAGTGGGTGCACTTGGGGGATACACAGGATACATGTTTAGTCAGTCTCTGCCTGTCAGTACACTGGACCTGCTGTCACCCAGAGGTCCCTGCACCCTTAGGCATGGCAGACACTTCCCTTTCCCTGCTCTCTGGTGCTCACCTGATGCAGGTCTCACTTTGTGCCTTGTTGCTCCTGAAGCCCAAGGGCAACACAGCAGCCCTGCCCAGACTAGAGCCCTATAGCTCTATAGCCAAAGCAGTCCCGTGACCCCAGCCACCATGGAAAACAACAGAATAAATGATTTTCACTGGTGGGGACAGCCCCAGTAGCCCAGCATGAACCTGTAGTCTATCTGGCTCTCTGCCCCCAACAAACAGAGGGAGTTTATTCTGCAGTGGTGAGCAGGAATTGTTGGCCAAGTATCTGGATCAAGGTTAGGAGAGCAGTTGAGGAGGTGAGAGCCAGACACAGACCTGCCTGATAGGAATAGGCTTTCATCTTTGTACAGCCTCCAGGGTGGTCCCCAGGATGGGCACTCAGCCATCAGCATCATGTTCTTTGATGGATGACATGTAGCAAAATGGAGAGTCAGGTGAGCTCTAGCTGTCACCGTGCAGGAGGACTTGACTTGCAAGGGCTTCAGGGCTTGGCCTGAGAGTGAGTGCGAGTCCTTCTGATAACCCTTTGGAGTTTACTGTAGAGACTAAATATAAGCTTACCTTCATTACTGCACATATACAAATGCCTGGGTATCAATACAGAGGCTGCGATTGAATGGGTGAGTGTTTTCATGGCAGGAAGTGGGTCCCTTATCCCTGAGAACTAAAGGTAACCCAGCACACATGAAACACTATGGGAAGATGGGGTTGGGCTGTAAGAGCCTGGAGCTCCACTGCACAGGATGGAGTGCAGAGCCCAAGGGCAGCCACAACTCCAGGGGCCAGCCTGGGTTGCCTCCACTCTGCAAGTCTCCTACTGGTTGCTGAGGGATAGGGATCTGTTTATGGTCATTAAGAGGCCCAGGCAGTTTCCATCCAGCCTGCCCATGGTCTCTTAGGGTCCTCGGGCTGGGTCTGGGCCCTGCCCCCTGCAACTGTTGGGGCTAAGGAGCAGCTGGGTACAACTGGCCCCTAGGGGACACTGGGCAGATGGCAGGAGCCCCTCCATGCCTAGCTTCCTTGACAGGTTCCTGGCTCTGCTGCACTAGCACACTCCTGATCACCATGATACCCCTCTGTCTCCCCAAAGACCAAGTTCTTCAGCTCTGCAGACTGAGGCTAGCTTGAAGCCTGGGAGGACTGGGTCACTCATCAACCCAGACAGGCACCCTCCACAGTAGCCTTTTTTTTAAAATTACATTTATTTGAGGGGACACATGGAGGTCAGAGGACAACTTGTGGGAGTCAGTTCTCTCCTTGTGAGTCCTGGGGATTGAATGGGGGTGGGTTATCAAGCTTGGCAGCAAGTGCCTTTACTCACTGAAGCATCTCACCAGCTCCATAGCAGCCACTTTCTACCAGGACCACACCCTTAACCTTTCCCTCCCAGCCTTTTCACATACACCTTATACTACACATTCATGCCACTCACCACATGCCATCCACAACTTGCATTGTATCACAGGTACTCAAGCCATGAACCTGGACCACATACCACACAGGCCCAAAGCTGAACCCACAGCAGGATTGATGGACTAAGCAAGACTTGTCTTTTTTTTTTTTTTTTTTTTTCCCTTTGGTCTTTCTGAGACAGGGTTTCCCTATAGCCCCAGCTGTCCTGGAACTCACTATGTAGACCAAACTGGCCTTGAACTTACAGAGATCCACCTGCCTCTGTCTCCCGAGTGCTGGGATTAAAGGCGTGCGCCACCACGCTGGCCCAGGCCTAAGTCTTATTTTTACAGAAGTAAGTAGGGAGAGGATGGAGAACAGCCCTGTGGGTGGGCTGCAATGGCAAAAGGAGCTAGCATCCTTCATCCTAAGTCAGGGAATAGGGAGAAGAGTACTAGTGGTAAAGAGGTCAGCATGGACAGGAAGACTGGATCCATCTCTGCCACCTTGAGAAAGACTTGCCTCAAGGGCATTGGGAGTCTCACAGGGTAACAGCACAGAGTCAACTTCATACAGATCCAATAGAGAAGACAGTGCGCCAATGGAAAAGATGTTACATGCAGCAGATGAATGTGGTACCTGCCGACATAGTCTACTCAGAAGCCATTGGGTATAGCCTCAGCAGAATTAGAGTCACACAGTGTGATGTTAGAGCTCTCCTGGATTGGATGGCATGTCCAGAGACCAGTGGCACTTCATGTGGCAAGTGCCTGTGACACTGATTTAAAATTCTGGAAATGAGATGGTTGCCTAGACCTGAACTGAAGACCACAGAATTCCAGGAGCTCTGCGGGGCCTTGATTTCAACTTCTAAGAATGGGTCCTGTCCCCATCAGACTTGCCAGTGAAATATCTCCCCTAGGAATCTGGGCCAGTCCCTTCTACAAAGGGGGTGGGAGGGCTTATGTGATGAGGTTCAAGGGCCCCATAGCAAAGCTGGGCTCTCTAGACATGGGGATACCAGTGGTGGGGCCCAGCATCTGTGAGAACATGACCCTACAGGATGTCAGACAGGAGGGTGCATCCATCTAGTCTTCCCCATCACCACCTGCAGGTTCCTCAGGTGCAGGTTGGAGAGCTGGGCTGGGGCTTGAGTGCAGAGGCTTCTGCAAGACTGGGAATGCCCTGGGGACAAGAATATGCTCAGGCATGTGACCAAGGACCCTGTCTTCTCCCTGCAGGGCCCTCCCTGCTCAGTGGATGCAGGACATTGGCCAGGCTCACCGATGCTTGGTCTCTAATGGGATCACAGCCTCTGCCAGCAGGTCCTTGTACAAGTCAGACTTCAGGAACCTTGGGTAGGAGTCCTGCAAGAGACAAAGTCCCATTTGTGACCCTCCCCTTTACTGCTTCGCCAGGTCCAGCCAGGTGTTGCTGGGGCCACCTCCTGTTCACAGGCCTTGAGGGACTGGATGCTGGGGGTGGGGGGAAGCTATCCAAGGACCTGCCCAAACCAAGACCTAGTGAGACCTGGCACCTATCTAGTGGAGCCACCAGATTACAAAAGATGGGCAAGAGACAGTGTTTATGCATAGAAGGGTGAATCAGGTACCTCCATCCAGGAATAAGTAGCCAGAGGACCTCCACTATTGAAGAAAGGCAAGGATATGCAATTGTAACTGCACAGTAAAACCAGGCTTGATGGTTCCAGCATTGGGCAGCACAGGGAGAAGGATCGTAAGTTCATGGATTATGAACGTAGCCTGAGCTACGTAAGACTATAAATAATCATCCTGAAAAGTGCCAGGTACTGTAGGAAGGTGGAGTCCAGGTATGGGTAGGACAAGCCTAGACAAACCATACCAGGAGAGCAGGAGGTCACCGAGGAGTGGCCATTGCTAACAAGACCAGTATGTCAACTTGGGCCTGTAGCTACTTGAGAAGCTAAAGCGAGAGGATTGACTCACAAGTCAAGGCTGAGGATCATAATGAGATACAGATGACTATGACAAACTATCAGATTTGAAATCTATGAATTTATTAGGAGACTGAGGCAGAAGAATCATCCACAAGTCAAGCCTGGACTACCTAGTGAGGGACTATAGAATGAGAGCCTGTCTCAGACAAGCCACTAGCCACCCTGAACAGATATGAAGTTTTAAAACTCATCAGTAGGGTCAGCAGTCCCCCTTTGACTATACCACTAGATGACTAAAGGGTGCACAGAGTGGGGGCAGGGCAGGACATACAGGAGGCAGTGTGGGGACCCTGAACACATTCTGGTCTACCGACTCAGGGCGACTGGCTGAGGCGGTGCTCAGCTCCTCAGGAGGAACACCTTTGAAGTATTCTTGAAGAAAAGCAGCAGCACAAATGGCTGTGTGAAGAGCTGATAGGGACACTGAAGCTGTACCTACCTCCTTCATGAGCATGTAGATGTGCAGCTGAGCTGCATCCATGACATAGCGGTGTGGCTGGCGCAGGCTCTCCAGGGTGCACTCCATTGGTCTGCTGTGGATGTTGATCCAGTGGGCAGCTCCAGGGGCCAGGAACTGCCTGAGGAAGGAAAGGTGTTGATCCAGTGGGCAGCTCCAGGGACCAAGAACTACCTGAGGAGGGAAAGGCACTGAGTAGGCATGGGCGGGGCCTGAGTGATGGTCAACCTGCGCCCACCCCCACATACTGGTACACAGCGTCCACGAGGGCAGGGACCTGGGCCTGTCTGCCAAAGCGCAGCTCCTCACATGCCTCCCAGAAGCTGAGGTTTTCCGCTGAGGGCAGGGCAGTAGTCAGGGTGGAGGGCTCCCACTGAGCAGGCTAATATAAACCTGGGGATGGGGTCCAGGCAGTGGCCTCCTTCCCTTGGGCCTGAAGCAGGAAGGTAGGCTTCTCACCACTGAACTTTTGGAGAAAGTCCATGAAATGGGTATGCCCCATGGGGTCATCCAGGAGTTCCCGGAGGGTGAAGCTCCATTGCTCCACCCGGAGCTTTGTAGGTGCAGCCACTCTGGGAGGGGAGAAATGGAGGCAGGAGAGTGGGCTGCTGACCCTACCAGCTACCAGGGCAGGAGCACCATACAATGCCTGTACACCCAGGGCTCACGTGGGCACATTCATGGCCCAGTAGGCCACATCGTCTGTGATCCAGGGGTTGCTGGGCAGGCACCCTGACATGATGGGATCACGTGGGCCATGCTGGCTGCTGAACTTAAAAGTATCTGGGGGTTCCAGGGGACAGTGCAGAGTGGCCTCAGGGATTAGAGGCTCCAAAAAGGGTCTGGGCTGGGGGAAGAATCTTGCTGCCCCTCACTCATGCCTCAAGGCACATAGAGGACTTCACCCGGTTCCTGTCCAGCGCCTTCCTGGAGTACTCAATCTAGAACATCAGAGGTGAGTTGGGACGGGGGTTGGGGGCAGCTCCACCCTCCAAACCTTTAGGATTTACCTCATATTTACAGAAATCTGAGCTCTAGGTCTGAAAGAACACAGGTGGCATCAGTTACAAGGAGGGTCTTCTGAGGGTCAGAAGTCCCCCCCCATATTACCAACTAGAGAGCTGAGACCTTGCTCTACCATGTGATAGAGAATGACTCAGATCCCCGGCCACAGCTCTTGGAGCCCCCTCCTAACCCTAGGAGACTTCTGACAGCCTTTAATCTGGTGACCAAATGTTCAACAAAACCCATAGGTTCTCCAGATTGTCCTGAAGTTCTCCACTTGTGGTTAACCTGTTATGTTTTCAGATGATTTAAAGTATTTTTTGTTGTTTTTGAGACAAAAGTCTTATTTGGTTCATGCTGATCTCACTAGGTAGCTGAGGTTGGCCTTAAAATTCTGTATAGAATTTCTGCTTTCACCTCCCAAGTGCTAGATTATAAGTGTTTACCACCTGTGCTGGATAGCTTTCGTGTCAACTTGACACACCTGGGTTGAGGGAGCCTCAGTTGGGAAATTGCCTCTATTGGACTGGCCTGTGGCCATGTCTGAGGGGCATCTTCTTGTGGGCCTGTGTTGCGTAAGAAAGGCTGAGTAAAGGCCAGGAGAGCAAGCCTGTAAGCAGCGTTCCTCCATGACCTGTGCTCCAGCTCCTGCCTCCAGGTTCCTGCCCTGAGTTCCTGCCTTGGGCTCCCTGATGAACTGTGTGCAACCTGGGAGATCTAAGACAAATAAACCCTTTCTTCCCCAAGTTGGTATTGGTCAGAGTGTCATTGGTCATTGGTCAATGAAGAACAAACTAAGACACCACCATACTTCACATTTAAAATATCTTTTATAAAAACAATATGTATATTGAGAAATCTTTGGGATCCCGGTTTAACTGAGTCTCACAACTCCAGGTAACTCCTCATGGCTGGGCTGCAGGAGCTGTCCAGGAGACTGGCTCCTAACTCAATCCCACTGGGCAAGGAGCAGAAGTGGAGGTTGCCTCTGACTTCAGCTGACTGCTTTTATATGTAAAAAGCGGGGCTGAAGTTAGCAAGCCACTCAACCAGAGAGACAACAGGATCTGTTCTAGAATTAGGGTTTAGGTGGGGGCTGATGTGAATAAATGGCTCTGCTACCTGCTGCTGCATAATAGGGCCAGTTTATCCTGGCTGTCACTTTCTCTGGTCTCAAGATTACCAGAGGCTTTGGAGGGAGGTGCCTGTGGCCCAGATCCCCCAGGCCTAGCCCTGCTTGTCATTACTCCATTTCCCTGGGAACTGATGCTGTCCCAGCCTGGAGAAGGAGCCCCCCCCCCCGCAGTCCTCTGAGACCACTCAATTTACTTGCACCCAGGGCAGCAGGTGGGAGAGGAGAGGACAAGAGTTAGTGAGGGCTTGAGGGTGAGGAGCAAGGGGGGCTGAGACCAGGAAGGGAACAGAGACCTTGGAGTGGTTGCATCAGGTGCGTCTAGATGGATAAGCAGTTCCACTGTGGGTTGAGTGGGAGGGTCAGGGTTAAAACAGTATAAGATTTGGGGTGGCTCACCATCTGCACTCAACTAGAGCTGCAAGATCCTCTCTCAGGACCTAGCTCCAGAATATTAGGGACCCCAGGCTACAGAAGGATGATGAGATGGGAGTGCTAAATCCCTATCCCATAGACCCCAGTACCCTTTGCCCTTTGATGTAGAATCTGCCATCACAAGGACCTCAGAAACTCTGAGTCTTGACCTGGCCCTGAACCCCGTCACTGCCCACACTCACTCTGGGTGGACCCCTCAGATAGTAAATAGATTGCAAACCATGTGCTAGGACCTCAGTTGCTAAGGCACTAGCCTCCCAAACCCAATCCTCTGAAGCAGCTGAGCCTGGACCCCACCTTGCCCTCTGCTAGGACTTTCAGCCCTACACTGGCTCTTGTGTGTCTCCCTTAGACCCAGAGTGAGGCTGGCTGGTGCTGTGGACTGGGAGGGGAGGCAACCTCAAACCTGGCCGTGCCACCTCTACATTCTCAACTGAGAACAAATTTCTTGTCACCCACCCAGACCGTGAAATGCATGCTTTCCCACAGCTTAAGTAGGCAGTTCTAAGAGAGCTTTTCAGGGAAATAGCAGATCCCTGCTGATGACCAGGGAAACTCCTCCCTCACCACCTGAGGGACTCACTAGGGGCCTATTCACCAGCCAGTATGTATGCTCCTGACACGAAATGACCAGTCTGTCTCTCTTCTGGTGCTGCTTAGCAGCCCTGGGAGGGATAAGTAGAGGTTCAAGGATGCTGGGCCCACTACAGTACTCTGCACTCAGACCATGGCTTTTGCAGGCAGCAGAGTCTATAATGTGCTTTCCTTAGTCCTAGAGCTGCAGGCACCCAGCAGGGCATCCTGAGCATTCTACACTCAGTGCCCCACTGGGTGTGGTGGGGCCAGGTGTCTTACTGCAGCTGCTCTCAAGCCTGCTTCACTACTAAATCCCATGCATGTTTGATCTTCTTGTGCAGCTGGGCATAATGCTCCTGGGGGACAGCAAGGTCTCCAGTGAGTGACCCCCTTGCAGGCCCAGTTCTAAGACAAGGACTCCTAGCTCCCAGGGTCTACTTCAGGGAATGAGTGATGTGTGTGTGTGTGTGTGTGTGTGTGTGTGTGTGTGTGTATCTCCTCACCTGGACAGAGACAAAGGCCCAGCTCGCCCAGTCTGTTTTTGAGAGAGTGTGTGATGTGTGTGTGTGTGTGTGTGTGTGTGTGTGTGTGTGTGTATCTCCTCACCTGGACAGAGGCCAGTTCACCCCTTGGGGTACTACACAGCAGCTGCCTCCCCTTGGGCACCCTAAATTTCCCCTGCAGACTGGTATGGGAGCCTTTCCTGTGAGACTTCAGGGAGTGAGCAGGGGTGCATGAGTTATCTAGAGGTCTAGCTATATTGGGTAAGGACTCAACCTGCTGGGGGGCCCACCTTCTCATAGTCTAGCAGGGCCCCTTGTTTGTGGATGTTCTTCTTGGCCAGGTAGATGGCTGGAAGGACAAGAACAGATTGCAGAAGGACTGGCACTGCCTAAACCCCATGGTGGTGTCCTGGTGCCACCAGTTCCCAGGCTGGCTATCCATCCATCTCATTCACCATAGTTCAGCTTAGTGGCTGGCCACAAGGTGCTTGTCCAGAAGTAGGGTGTCTTGTGTTGTGCAGGGAGAAGGATGTCCAAGACCTCCTCAGCCCCTCCACCCCCAATCCCTTCTATAGTGCAGCTGGTCAGAAGCGCGCCCCCTTCGCCCCGCCTTGGGGCGATCTGGAAGTTCAGCTGGGCATGTTCCATTCTTTCCACCTGGAACTGAAGTCAGCCTGCCCTGTAGGAGCCACCCTCCTGACCCTGGATGCCTCAGCTGGCTTGGGAGGAAGTGGGGCTGATAATCTCAAGGATGTGGTCACAGTCTGAGCTTGGGGTGTCTTAGACTCACACACTGAGGTGCAGGGATCCTGTCACCACACGGAGCAGAGACTCCTTCAGGAGAGGAAACTGGAGGTCCCCAGCAGAATGCTCGATAGAGCATTTTGACGTTTGTGGGGTCCTGCTGTGGACCCATAAAGTTGAAGCTCCCTCTCCTTAACTAGATCCTTCCCACCACATGGACACACCCCAGTCCAGGCCTTTTTGAGAAGCGAGCTGACGTCTAGTGACGTCACCACATCCCGCTCCAGCCTCAACAAACTCCGCCCCCCCAGAGGCCCCCACCGCCCATGTGCGGTACAGTTGGAGGTGCACCCTGCTACCCTGGGCCTGACCTGGAACCTGTAAGGCGTCTCGTCCGGCCGGAGTGCCAGGTCCCGGGGCTCACGCAGTGGGTAGATATAGCCGTGCTGCGCCAGGAGCGTGCCCAGGTGCAGGGCTTCTGAGGAGGGCGAGAGTGAGGGCTCTGCCAGCCCCCAGCTGGCCCCAGGCCAGGGCGCACCGACTCTCACCCTCCTCCGAGATGCAGAACTTCTGGACCAGCCATTCCACAATGTCGCTGCCGGCACAGGAGGGGCCAAGTGGGCGGAGGCCCCAGCGCCCTGCGCCCCTCAGGGTCTCCATGAACCTCACCGGCCACCGCGTGGGGAATGACGATGATTAGAAGGCGTTGACTCCTCATCTTCACGCTCTGGTCGGGATCCTGCGTACTCACGACAACCCGCTCCATCTGGGAGTGCGAGGATGTGGAAGAAGGCGAGGGTGGGGTGGGAGGAGTAGTTTAGATTGAGCGCATTTACCTCCACCCCGAGGTTCCCCAGGTCTGCGCACAGTGATAACAACAGTCAAGGCCTGGCGGGGGGGGGGGGCTCCAGGGCTATCATTCTGAGCTTGTCAGTGCTTTCTCGGGACTATTCATCCCCCTCACCTGCAGTGTTCCACACCCTCTGTCCTGCCCAAACCCTAAGCCGGCAGGCTGAGGACCCACCTTGCTGAGGTGTGGCTTCTGCTTGCGGGACTGCCCTCCGTGGGATATACAGCTCGCAGCCATGGTCATGGCGGATGTCCGAATGGAGCCGTCCCGCCCGCCGGAGTTAACCATCTGTGCTGCGGAGACCAATTCTCCGAACCACTAAAGCCACCTGGGCCCTAGAAGGCAGTGGCATGAGGCAGCCTGCAGAGAAGGCAGCTGAAACCTTAGATGCCCGCCAGAGGGCGGAGCCTGCCTTAGCTATGGGGGTGGGGGTGGGGGGCTCATCTGTTTCAGGGCTTGGAGATAGGACCTGTCACCAGAAGGGCTGGAACAGGACAGGTCTCCATCAAGGTCAGAGCAGTAAGAGAAGGGATGGAAAGTTCCAGTAGTGGGCTGTGGCCAGGTGGACCAGGTGAGGAGCAGTGGGCTAGGTCTTGGAGGCCTGCAGTCCATAAATGGGCCCTCAAGATGAGCAGGGGCCAGCAGGGTCAGGTCAAGTCTGTGGTTTGAGGACCTAAGAGTGTCCTTTCAAAAAATGTGACACTGGAGCTGACACTGGCTGTTGTTGCAGAAGACCTGGGTTCATATTCTAGCATCCACATGGTGGCTAACAATAACTGTCCATAACTCCAGGTCCAGGGGATGTGATGGTCTCTTCTGCCCTCCGCAGGCATTGTTTGACAAGGGTGCACTTACATACAAGCATAACAATCATACACATTAAAAAAACAAACAAAAAAAAAAAAAAAGAAGTGACACTATGCAAGGCCTCAGTAGTGCCACAGGTTGGTATAACAGAGGCCCTATTAGCTAGGGTCATTGAACTATTTATAAAAGGCATGAGTGGGTCATTTCGTTTTTCTCCTCCCCTTCCCTACTCAAGGGGTACTAAGGGCCAGGGGAGGGAGGATTTTTCTTGCTGGAACCAGAGACCTTCAAATATGGTGTTTGAATTCATTTCCAGTGGGGTGGGGGTGAGGCTGAAAGGATCCCCCCATAGATTCCATTTTCCTCCCTCCCTCAGATCAGGCTAGTCAAAGAGCCAGCTGCCCTCTCTGGATGAGTAAACATTTGTGGAGGTTTCAGGCTGCTGGAAGTTGAGCTATCCCCAGTTTAAGGACAAGTAGTTTCAGTGTCTAACACTATATACTCTCTGAAAGCAAGGGAAGCAGAGGTGGGAAGCAGAGGTGGGAAGCAGAGCTCTGTGAGTTCAAGGCCAGCCTGGGTATCTTTATAGCAAGTTCCAGGTCAGCCAGGACCACATAGTAAGACTCCCAACAAAAGACAAAAAACAAAAATCCAACCAACAAACAAAAACCCTATAAACAACACAAAACAAAACAGATAAAAGTGGGTCTGATCCTGGGTGTCCCCAGAAATGGGGTCAGGGTAAGAACGTGTAAGAAAGCAGTGCCTCCAGGTGGTGCTTCTACATGACTGCTTTATTCAGGCCCAGGCCTTTGGTCCTGCTGTCTGTCCTCAGCTTGAAGATCTGCCCATCAGTTACCTGCCTTGTCCACCGTGACACCCCCTCCCTTCCTCAGGCCTCCTGTGGGTGTCAAAAACGAATCTCTCAGCACCTCCTCTCTGTTTCTTTAGTGTCCTTCTCTCCCCAGTCATAGGAACCTTCAGAACTGTCCAGGTCCCAGGTCCCCAAAGACACATCCCCTACCCCACACCAATATGCTTTGAGAGGTCCTTGTCTGTGTGGGTGGCTCAGACTACATGCACTTCAGTGTTTGAAGGTTCCCAGTTCTCCTTGTCTCTTGTTGCGGAACCTCTAGGGTGTGGCCCAGATGTAGGTTGGCCCCAGAAATCCCCTTTGCCCAGAAAGGAAGAATGGAGCAGGTGGTGGGCTCCAGGTGTGGCCTGCGCCGCCGCCTGCTGATAATGAGAGCCCAGGGACGTGGGGCATCAGACCTGCTCCACTAGGCGCCCCCAGCCCGTACGCCACGCCCAGGGGATCCCGCGGGACTCCAGACTCCTCGTGGGGGTGGGGCGGTCCTGGGTCCCCGGCGACGCTGGGCCCGGCAGGGACAACCGAGTGCCGGCTCTGTGCGGGCGACACGCGCGTCTCTGCGGGCTGCGCGGGGTCCGCGGAGCG
>NW_008353596.1:4852947-4873774 GCF_000622305.1 Nannospalax galili
GGGGTTGCGGGGGGGGGCGGCGCTGGTTGGGGTCCGTCCCCGCGGCAACTTTGGGGGCGCGTAGGACCTCTGGTAGAGCAGATCCTGGCCATGCATGGGGACTTCATTCTGGGGAGACCCTTATGGGAAGGGAGCCAGGAGCACAGGAGTGTGCCCAGTCTGGAGGCTGGGGCCTCTCCCCTAGGTGGGGCTGGGGCTCCTTCCGGTAAGTGACAATCCTGAGGCTGGAGGACAGTGGATAGCATCTCGGGGAGGATCTCTGCTCCAAGGCACCAGAAGGTGCTAGGGAGACCCCCTAGTCTAGGGTACCATGGGAGGAGCTTAGGACATTAGGGGAAGAGCACAGATATGGGGAGCCCCTGGAGTACCCCAGGGCCACCACTTCATTAAGTGGTCTGTAAGCTGACCAGAAGCAAATTGGTGTCCCCAGGGTCCCCTAGGAACCTTTTCCAGACACCAGAGTCCCTCCTGAAGAGGCCAAGCCTGGGGACTTGGGAACCACTGAGTGTCTTCAAAGCCATCACTGCTGTCCAAGACTACTCTCTTCCCAAGCCCCTCCAGCTTCTTTAGCTCCACTGGGCAGTGGGAGGCACAACTGGTGAGAGTGGGGGGCCCCAGCTTGACACTTGAATGCCAGGGTCAGCAGGTGGCACCTACTCACAAGCCTTCCCCCACTCCCAGTCCTCTTGGCTGACAAGGAGGGGGAACCAACCCCATCAGATGAGGTGCTGGATGAAGCTGTACCAGAGTATCAGGCCCCTGGGAAGAAGAGCATGCTGGCAATCTGGCAGCTGGACCCTGAGGACGTGAGCCTAGTCAAGTACAAGCAGGCGCTGCTGGGACCCCTGCCACCCATTGTGGGTATGGCCTGAGGTCTGGATGTGGAGGGCTGCAAGCAGGGGGAGGGGAAGATAGGGTCAGCAGGGCACCCTTTGGATGCTGTTTTTCCTCAGACGCAAGCCTCCCCAACGTGCAGGTGACTAGGCTGACACTGATTTCGGAGCAGGCTCCAGGGCCTATCACCATGGACCTTACAGGTAACCCCCTCTTGCAGATCACAACCCATTTTTGGATGAAGACCTTGTAGGATCCCTGTGCCAAGTGTTAGGTCCCTGGGTGCATTGTCACAGATCACACAGGCCCCTGTCCCCATAGAGATTCCTGGGGCAGGGACTTGCACATTCAGGGAATTCAGAGTATACCTATCATTTCCCTAACAGGAGACCTGGCTACACTGAAAAACCAGGTGTTTGTCCTGAAAGAAGGCATTGAGTACAAGGTGAAGATCTCCTTCAAGGTGAGGGCAGTTGCGGTGGGGGACCAGCCATGGCCCAGCCTTCCGGAGGAAGCCCTTAACATCCTCCGTCCCCCAGGTCAACAAGGAGATTGTCAGTGGCCTCAAGTGTCTGCATCACACCTACTGGCGGGGCCTGTGCGGTGAGGCAGTGTGGAGGGCAGCTTGGGCTGGAGGGATGGTGGGAGGAGGGTGGCCCCTGATGGCCTCCCCTCTCACAGTGGACAAGGCCATCTACATGGTTGGCAGCTATGGCCCCAGGGCACAGGAGTATGAGTTCGTGACTACGGTGGAGGAAGCACCAAGGGGCACTTTGGCACGAGGCCCCTACGTGGTCAGGTCCCTCTTCACTGATGACGATAGGATGGACCACCTGTCCTGGGAGTGGTGCCTCCATGTCTGCCAGGACTGGAAAGACTGAACCCCACATGGGGACTGTGTTCCCAGTCTCTGTCAGTTGCACAGGGACCTGCAAGCATTCCCTAATCCCCCAGTTGGTGACCAGACACCCCACACCCTCTGCTGTGTCCTGCCCCCTGCCTGGCATCCCAACAGCCCCATTAAATGTCACCCTGTCTCGCTGCCCTTGTGTTGCCTCTTTCTGCCTCACCCCACCCCTCGGAGGGTGGGGGGGCCTTTCGGACTTTATCTTCCCTGAGACCGGCCAGGTGCCACGTGGCTGTTGCTGCTTGGTCCCTGATCCCTTTATCTGCCCCAGCCTTCAAGGCCCAGCACAGCCATGGACAATCAGCTCTTGCCAGTGCTGCTGCTGCTCCTTCTGGGGGTCTCAGGCCTATGTGGACAGAGGCAAGGGCCTGAGGGTCCCTCAGAGGAACTCCCTGAGGAGTCCCCTGGGGAGGAAGTCCCCAAGGAGGATGGGATCTTGCTCCTGAGCAACCATACCTTGAGCCTGGCACTACAGGAGCATCCAGCCCTGATGGTGGAGTTTTGTGAGTGCTTGGGATAGCCCAGGGATTTAGGCCACAACTTCCTGGACTTGGGCCTTTCTGTGGGCACTCTGACCCCCGAGCCCTGTTCCTGGGAGGACCCTGGACAGGAGGCTTTTGTGCTGAGCTGGGCTTAGGGGTGGTCCAGACAGATTAGGCAGTGGTGGTAGTGTAGGGGGGACCCTGGGGACAGGAGGACAGCTACACTCTCCTGGTCTACCAGTCAATGCTATATATTAATGTCACCATCTTCAAGGCCTCTTCTCCAAATGGCTCGTGGCTGGTCCTTTGGTAAAAGTACAGCGTCCAGGCTAGGTGGCCCACGCAGGTCCCTCTGGCATATGTGACTGTGGTTTCTTATAGCCCTTTACAAATGTTGAAGCCATTCTTAGCTGGCAGGTCTCAGCAAGCAGCCACATGTGGCCCTGAGTCTGGAAGCAGGATTCTTTTCAAACTCTCAAATCTCACTGGGCCTGCACCTGGAGTCTCTAGGGTCTGGCACCCAGGTGTCCTGGTGACCAATGCCCTGGGTGGGCCCCTGCCCCCCAGGGAGGGTGTGAACAGAACACACTTGCTTCCTGCTGGACCTGGTAGGGCAGGGCTGGGGCTGTGAAAGACTGATGCACTCACAGCCTCATCCTCCAGATGCCCCATGGTGTGGCCACTGCAAGGCACTAGCCCCTGAGTACAGCAAGGCAGCAGCCCTGCTGGCAGCAGAGTCAGCTGGGGTCATGTTAGCCAAAGTAGATGGACCTGCGGAGCCAGAGCTAACAAAGGAGTTTGGCGTGGAAGGGTACCCCACGCTCAAGTTCTTCCAGAATGGCAACCGCACACACCCAGAAGAGTATACAGGTATGGTGTGGGCGTGGCCTGGAGTGGAGTATGCAGGTGTGGAGTGTGTGTGGTCCAGGGGATGGGACAGGGGTCCAGTCTGAAGGAGAGGACTCTCTGCAGGGCCTCAGAAGGCTGAAGGTATTGCTGAGTGGCTGAGGCGACGGGTGGGGCCCAGTGCCATACGTCTGGAGGATGAGGAGGGTGTCCAGGCACTGATGGACACTCGGGATATAGTAGTCATTGGCTTTTTTCAGGTAAGTGGGAGGGGTAGGTAGGCTGTGGGGACAGTCCTGTGGTACTCACCATTCTCACAGGGCTGGGCCTATAGAACCTGCAGGAGCAGAACATGGCTACCTTCTTGGCCTTGGCCAAGGATGCTCTGGATATGACCTTCGGCTTCACTGACCGGCCACAGCTCTTTCATAAGTTTGGCCTCACTAAGGACACTGTGGTCCTATTTAAGAAGGTAAGTTGGGGCTGAGGATGGGGTTGGGGTCAGGGCTGTGGCTCCTGCTGACCTTTCTTGTGTCCAGTTTGATGAGGGGCGAGCCGACTTCCTGGTAGATGATGAGCTTGGCCTGGACATGGGGGACCTGTCTCGCTTCCTCGTCACACACAGCATGCACCTAGTCACAGAGTTCAACAGCCAGGCAAGTGAAGCAGCAGGTCAGGTGGAGCTAGGGTGGAGGGATCCTCAGGTTAGGTAGGGGGTTAGGGGTGAAGGGACCCTGGGCGGGAGGCCCAGAACAGGGGCCCCATGGAAGTCATGAATCTCCCACCACCCACAGACATCTCCTAAGATCTTTGCTGCCAGAATTCTCAACCACCTGCTGCTGTTTGTGAACCAGACACTACCTCAGCACAGGGAGCTGTTGGCAGACTTCAGGGAGGCAGCTCCCCCGTTCCGGGGGCAGGTACTGGGGGGCTAGGAGGGAGGGGCGGCAGAGCTGAGGAAAACCTCAGCATGGTACGCCTTTTGGCAGGTGCTGTTTGTGATGGTGGACGTGGCTGCTGACAATGGCCATGTGCTACAGTACTTTGGCCTCAAGGCTGAGGAGGCCCCCACCCTGCGCCTGGTCAATATTGAGACCACCAAGAAATATGCACCTACAGGCAGGACACCCATCACTGCAGCTTCTGTGACTGCTTTCTGCCACGCAGTCTTCCATGGGGAAGTCAAGGTCTGTGGCTCTTATCTCAAAGGGTGGTGGGAGGTAGGAGCAGGAGTCTTTGGAGCCTGGTCCTGCACAAGCCTCCAGTGAAGATCTGCCTGCTTCCGCAGCCCTATTTCCTGAGCCAGGAGGTACCCCCTGACTGGGACCAGCGGCCAGTCAAGACCCTCGTGGGCAAGAATTTTGAGAAGGTGGCTTTTGATGAAACCAAGAATGTATTTGTGAAGTTCTGTGAGTGCTGAGGGGAGAAGGTGGCAGGCTGAGGGGGGTGTCTAGCTAGCCAAGCCTGACACCTCCCCAGATGCCCCATGGTGTAGCCACTGCAGGGAGATGGCCCCAGTCTGGGAGGCTCTGGCTGAGAAGTATAAGGACCATGAGGACATTGTCATTGCTGAGCTAGATTCCACGGCCAACGAGCTAGAAGCCTTTGCTGTGGGCGGCTATCCCACCCTCAAGTTCTTCCCTGCAGGGCCAGATCGGAAGGTGAAAGGATGGACTGGGAGGTAGGGTCAACTCCTCCACCAGCTGTGGCTGGGGAGTGTGCCCTCAGGCTTTCCTTTTTTCCTTCAGGTGATAGAATACAAAAGCACCAGGGACTTAGAAACATTCTCCAAGTTCCTGGACAGTGGGGGTGACTTGCCTGAGGAGCCTGCAGTATCCTCCCCGGTGGGTGTCCCATCCAGCCCCTGGGCAGGGGCAGGGGCAGGGGCAGGGGCACGGGCAGGGGCAGGGGCACGGGCAGGGGCAGGGGCACGGGCAGGGGCAGGGGCACGGGCAGGGGCACGGCTGAGCTGGGCCTCTGTGACCCTTTCTAGGAGCCACAGGCTAATTCCACCCTGGGGCCCAAGGAGGAGCTGTAGCTGTTCTGTCACTGAACCCCAAGAAGTGGTGTCCTCAGTGTTGGAAGGAGCTGTGTGCTATGAATAAAGACTTT
Organism: Nannospalax galili; assembly: GCF_000622305.1. Taxonomy (NCBI): domain Eukaryota; kingdom Metazoa; phylum Chordata; class Mammalia; order Rodentia; family Spalacidae; genus Nannospalax; species Nannospalax galili. Next base: position 4,858,129 of record NW_008353596.1, read on the forward strand.
GTCCCAGATTTTGTGTGGTTTCTGAGCAGAGCTGGTTGCTGGTCTGCCCAGCTTAGCCCCAGTCTCAGCAGTCTGGGGCCTAATCCACTTCAATGGGGCCTGACCCTTCAGGTGGGCTCCTGGCCCACTTGGACCTGCTTGGGCAAGAATGAAGAACAAGTACTCAAGATGTCACTGGCCCCTCAGAGGCCAGCACACCCACCAGCCCTGTCTCACTGGGTAGTAGATAGTATCCTCCATGTCCAAGGCAGGTTCAAAAACTGTTTTATTTCATTATTAGGCAAGTACCTTTGAAAAGATAAATTGTACAAGTCATCGTGTGAAAAATGGGCTGGGGCACCCCCTGCTGGCCCTGGCCTGAGAAATGTACATATTTACATGGGCCCTTGGAAAGGGACTAGACCCATCTTGCTGAGCCAAGCTGGTGGCTTGGAGATAGGCAAAGAGGCCTGAGGTGCTTGGCCGCCAGATTCACACAGTGGCAGGCAAGAGACAGCTGTGTTGAAGGCACTCAGTGACATGTACAATTTACAGAGGCCCCACAGGATCCCCTGTTCCTGGGCCTGGACCCAACCAGGTGCAACAACTGGTTCCAGAGGGAGAAGTGAACACCAGACAAGCCCAGGAGACTAGGTCAGCCTGCATTCAGCAGCAAGGGTTGCTGGGGGCATGAGGTGCTCCTGGTATTGTGTAGGGTGGGGTGGGTAGGACTTCCTTTTTTTTTTTTTTTTTTTTTTTTTTTTTTTTTTTTTTTTAAAAAAAAAAAAAAGAGGACGATAAATCTTTCACTGTGATATATCAAAATAAAACTCACTATGTAGACCAGGGGCTGGCCTTACTCACAGAGATCTGCCTGCCTCTGCCCCCCAAGTGCTGGGATTAAAGGCATGGGCCACCACACCCGGCTGGACTTCCTTTTTAACAACAAGACAGAGAAGCCCATGGGACCCACTTAGGACTCCACTTCCCTAGACCCAGGACAGAGGTATACTGAGCCAGGAAGAGCCTATGACATAATCTTGTGTTGTCCCTACACACCAGGCTCCTGAGGACAAGGTGGCCCACTGGGCTGACTGTACACCTCAGTGATGGTGCACCTTGTGCATGGTGCTCAATGGTGATCAGTCCACCTTTTCCACCTTGCCGATTATCTTCTCTTCAAAGACAGGCAGGACTGCCTCATCCTCCCGCACTTCTTCAAATACCACACCACAGTCAAACTCGTCACTCACTTTCTTGAAGTAGTATCTGGGGATAGAAAACCGTGGCAGTGAGCAGAGCCAGCTCCAGAGGAGGAATGCCTATTCTTGAGCCCATTAGTCCCACTACCCTGTACAGTGGTCACACTTTGAATAGAGCTGGGTCCATTGAGGGGCTGAGTTAAGAGCCTACTGGAAATTGCTAAAAATCCCTGGGAGCCCCTGCCCTGGCCTCAGGGGTGCTACAGGGGAGGGATGGGTAGGTGAGGGGGCTGCTGATGGGCCTCTGACTCAGAAAGAGCAGAGGTCATGGGGTCCACCTCTGCCTTCCACATGAGCTGATCCTCTCACTAGGCTCTCCTAGTCTCTCATGTCACTCTCGTATAAGTCATCTGGAGTTTCTGAGTCTGACTCATGTGGAGGAAAGGACAGATAGTACTGAGGGTCAGTCCAGCTTTAAGGCAGAGTCCTGATGCCACCTAATCCCAATGAGCCTGACATATGGGCAGCACTCAGAGTTGGGGTAAGACGGGTGAAGGGAAAGATAAAAGACTAAAGGGGCAATAGATCTCTTACCTGTAGCTCCCCTTCTTGGTTAGCAGCTCCTTGAACTGGCCCAGGGTAACTGCACGGCCCCTCACTAGGGTCCGATAGGGAATGGGTTCCCCACAGAAATAGTAGGCCACGACGATGCTGTCACATGGTGGTACACTTCCGCCACCTGCCTTCCTCTGTGATTTTGTCCTGGGGCAGAGACAGAGTGGTAAGCAGTAGGCTAAGGCTGGGGTCACATAGGGTACCTCCGCAAGCATCATCTACCAGTAGAGCACAGGATATCCCAGGGTCAGTACCTCAATCAACAATGTGGTATCCACAGGTCCTGCCACCCACCCTCTCCAATCTATGTGCCAATACTGTGTGAATCATTCATTCGGAAATGAGCTTGACTACCACTCCTGACAGACTACGGGTCTGGCTACAGGGCAGCACTTCCCACCAGACCATGTGAAGTGAGCACAGATTCCCACAAAGACCAGGCCAGGCCCTTGGCTCACAAAGACTCATCACCAGGGTAGTAGGGAGGTTCTTGGATCCTGGCAAGTCCCAGCCTCTTCAAACTTCCCTAAGTCTGAAGCAAAGAGACCAATCAGAGCTGTACAGACCTGGAAGGAAAGTGTTCCTCCAAGTAGGATGACTGGACCTCCAAAGCAGATGGGAAGTCAGAGCTGTTTCCTGCCCAGGTCCTCAAAGTGCTATGCAGTTTCTCTGCATATGAATGACAGGCAAGGGCCTCTGCGCTACTATATTCTTCAACCATCCCAGAAGGTTCCACAGTGGCCTTATGCAGGAAGATTATGTGGGTGCCCTTCTTCCTTGGCCTAGTAAGATTAATGGGCCACTTGACTGGACTGTCCAAGTTCCAGGTGCTGGCTTTCTTGGACCTTCTCCCAGTAATGTGTGTTGGAAGCCTGCTTGGGGCTGACCTTGGGGAGGCTTGCTTTGCCAGACTACATGGAGGGTCATCTGCAGAGGTCCCTGAGTAGAGGCTCTGAGCTCACAAAACTCTCTCATAATTTGGGTGTGATGGAGCTTGGGCCGGGTCAGCAGCAAAGTTTGAGGTTCTGAGGGATCCCCATTCCCAAGTCCCTCTTTGGAGTGATCCCTAGTCTCCTGCCTTGAGTAGAGGAACAGGAAGAGGGTATAGTCAGCAATGTCTCCACTACCTACATGTGGCCACTACAGGAAAAGGTGCAGAGCCTCAGTACTGGCTGCAGTCACACTATCCAGATTCTGTTACAAAGCCGGTGTATCTGGTGTCCCTGGTACCATTTCGGGGGGACTAGGACTGTGGACCTGACTCTGTGTAGGATGATAGTAGGGATGATAGACCTGCAAGTTCCCAGAAGCTCAGGACAAAGACAAGATGAAAGGCAGGCTGTGTGTGGCAGCTGCATAGATCACATATAGGCCTGATGGTCATGTCACTGGACAGGCAAGGTCTCCTCTGTTGGGAGAGAGGAAGGAACAGAAGTCCCAGTAGATCCTTCTCCAGACCCAGTGTTTCCTGGCTCAGTGCCAAAGTTTAATAAAACAGGTGCTCCATCTTGGGACTTGGCCTGGGCCAGGATGGGCAGAACTAGGAGAACCCACAGGGCGCACGTACTCTGTCTCGGAGAGTTCCAAGTCCGACACGGCTGGTACCACACTCAGCACTGGCACACATGCTGGCCTGACAAAGGCGCGTCCCCGCTGCATGACTGCCTGCACATACCTAGGGAACAACCCGCATCAAAGGGGATGGGGCTCAGCCAATGTTGTAGAGAGCAGGCATAGGCAGGGTGAGCAAGACCCACCCGCCAATTGCTCCCACTCATGTGGTGCCAGATGCCCTGCCACAGGTGCAATGTCAGACTGTTTTTTCGAACACACTCTGGAGAACTGCTGATCTAGGTGCTAGAAGCTGCCTCTTTACCTCCCGCTAGCACGTCTTCTCTGGGCTAAGTGGCTCTTGAAGAGGACCTGCCTCCCAGGGGTGTGGCTCTTTCTGAACAGTTCTCTCATGAACTTCCTGAATACCAGGTATAGACATTGGCATGGTTCTGCCTGCACCTTGAGGTTGCCATGACTGAGGTCTGTCTTAAGTTCTCTGCATAGCAGAACCTTTTCAAGTGGACCCAATCCCACACCTGAGTATGGCACTATGGGACCCTATCAGCAACTTCTATTCTGACTCATCTTAGGAAGGCCTGCCAAGGCCAGGGATCCAGCATCCTGTCTGCCTGGGGCTTTTACCCATCTGCACTTGTTCATAAAGTTCCAGGCCCCTGGACAGAGAGACTGTACCTCCAGTTTCCCTACACATGAAGATGCTGGAGTCAACAGCTGAGACCTCATGGGGACAGTTATGCCCCATGACACTTAGACCAAAGCAGTTCATCTTTGTGCTATTGGTGGCACATGTCATCAGATATGGCCTGCTGGATGCTGGTAGGAAGGACAGATGATACAACCCTTGCCCTAGAAGAGAATCCTACCTATCTCCAAGAGTAGCACCTTGTCTCTCTGGAAAGTACCCTGTCCAGGCCACTAAGGGCCTCTGCTTTAGCAGGCCCCACATGATACCCTGTTCTACTGCTTCAGGCCCTTGTTGAAACATGCAGCACCTCAGCCCCAGGAGCTTTTCCTGCATAGAACAAGAGTCTAAGGTGGCTCAAAGTAAGTGGCAAAGTGGCTCCTTGAGTTCAAGGTCACTGTAACCTGTTCTAGTACCAAAGCTAGTACAGGATCAGATGGCCTGTATGTGGGTCCATAAAGACTAACAGTAACCAAGGAATACCTAGGCTTCTAGGGGCAGCTTCAGATCGACCCTGATACAGACTAACACCACACAGCCTGCCAGACATGAGCTGTAGCCCAACAGGCAGTTGAGAACCCTTAGGAGTGAGGTCAGACCCCACATGACCAAAGCTGGATGAAAGAGCCAGTGGTTTCTAAAGGAAACAGTTGTCACTGTATGACCACGGTCCTAGGGACTAGGTAAGAAACAGATCCCAAGCCCTCAAGAAGACCTTTATCCATTTGGGAATTCCAATAAGCCAGAATGTTCAGGAATCCTTTGATTCAAGTCAAGATGAAAAGGTCAGATCAGTCTGTCCTGGAGAATGTTGCTACCTAAAGAGAGGTCTCCCTGTAGTCTGAGCAGAACACACTCCCCTAGGGACAAAATAGGTTTGCTGAGCTGTGGTGGTAGTAGGTTTGAAGCTGATGATGCTCTGGAGGCTGAGGAAGACATCGTGAGAACTGGGAGCTGTGGCCTCTCCAGAGAAGTCTTAACAACTGACTGTGCTTCAGAGCTGTACAGCATTGTCCCCATGGCTGTGCTTTGCATGGCTGTCAGAGATGGCCAGGACATTCATCCCTAAGCCCAGCATATCTATCAGCTACTGGCCATGTGACCATGTGTCTGGCTAATCCCAGCAATGTTGCAGATCCCCCAATGTCTCATACAAATCAGGAATTAACTGGAGTGTCCTTTTCCCAAGAAAGACAGAACATTCACCTCACGGCCCTCTGTGGTTCTCAGGAGGGGCCCAGCATAGCTATCTTCCTGAAAGAGCCTTTTACATGAGATTCAGGCCTTGGGGCCATGTTGAGGCTACCCTATGGGCCTACCTCTGCTTGGAAGGTAGCTTACTGGCTCTCTTCTCCTCTTCCTCCAAACGCCGACGAGCTTCTTCCAGCTGGGTCAGGGGATTGGGGGCTGGGTTGGGTGGCATTGTAGGATCTTGGATGAAGAGATGAGAAGGCTGGACAGAGTTCCGGAGCTGAGCGCTGACCCAGGGGTGCACTGCCCCAGGACGCTCAATGGACAAGGGCCTGGAACTCTCATGGGCCTGTTGCTTCCTCATCCCAGAAGACCTTGGGGAGTAAGGACAAGTGTCTGCCTGAGAGTTGGGAGCAACCAAGTTGTGTCTACACCTAACTATGGAAGTTAGGTGCGTCTGATCGTAGACAGATTCTCCCCTTCCCTTCTTGCAGACTTTTTGCATATGGTTTGCAGATTCAACCAGGGATTTGTACATGCTAGGCAAATGCTCTGCCACAGAGCTATATTCCAGTCCTATTTTTTATTTTTGAAGTTTTTATTACATTTTAATTTACTGTGGGGCGTGTGTGATAAGAGTGGGTATGTATGTGTGTGGGCACACACATGTACCACAGTATCAGTAGAAGTCAGAGGACCACCTGAAGTAGTCTGTTCTCTCCTTCCACCATGTCGGTTCCAGGGATGAAACTCAGGTTGTCAGGCTTGGTGGTAGTTAACTTTACCCACTGAGCCATCTTGCTGGCCCCCTTTATTTTTAATAAAGGTCTTGCTAAATTACCAGGCTGAGCTGGATATGGTAGTGTATGCCTGTAATCCTAGTAATTGGGAGGTGGGGGAAGGAGGATCAGAAGTTCAAGGCTAGCTTCAAATACATAGCAATTTGAGTAGTCAACATGAACTCCTGACAGGCTTCCCGGAGGACAGACTTTGTGCTTGCAAAAGAACAGGGTTCTTTCTGCTCCACAGAAAGGTAGCTTCCCAACTACCCTTGCTAAGTATGTGGAGGGAGGTGTAAGGAGCAGGCAGCATATTAGAGGAATCTGGGACTGAGAAAATGAGCTTGCTCCTGGCTACACAGAGGATTGTGAGCGTGACAACTCCCCTCTATGCGGTCAGGAACATGTGTAGACACACAATAGACAAGACAGATGAGGTGACCTCCAAAGATGTTGCATTAAGGCTAAGCAGCCTCTGGCTCTCAGGGACGGGAACAAAGAGGTGTAAGAGACAGAAGCTCTCCTACAGCTGCCGCTTATGTAAGATCACAGGTGACAGGGACTCTTAGGTGGAGACATCTGACCTAAAAGCCAGAAATAACCTCCTAAAACCAAGGGAGCTGGTAACAAGAAGACAGGTGGTCAGCTACTCTGGGGCAGGCCCCTATATAGGACACTTACCCATGGCCCGCCTTCCGGTGCCTACTGATCTCCTTCTCTCCCTCAATGATCCACTGCATAATCTTCTGGTTCTTCTCTGCATCCTCAGTGGCACCCAGTACCTCAGCACTGGTGTTCTTCCCAGAGTCTGCCTTCTTAGTGTTTCGTTTGGAGGGTGCACTGGCCTTACCACTGTGAGAGCAAGACATGAGGTTACTCTGGTCTTCCTTGCTGCTTTCTAAACTCTCAAGTCTGACAAAAGGGCCTGTATCCTGCTGTGTAGCTGGCTGTCTAGAGTGTTTTAATATGATGGGAGAGCCTTGCTGATGACAGCCTAAAACAAACCCACAGTCTCTCCTTACCCAGTAACAGCAATGCCTAGTGTCTGTCTAGCCTCTGCCCCTAGTGTCCTATGACCTTTATGGGGAGGATCAGGTTACCATAGGGTCATAGCTCCTATAGACCACAACTTGGGAACAAGGACACACAGGGAACATGTGGCAGGGCTGGGGCAGGACTCACCTAAAGGCCAAGTCCCCAGCACTGAGGATGATGCCTGTGCTTTCTGAATAGCTGCGGGGTTTGACATGGCCATGTATTTCTGGGCCCCATGAGAAGCTGCTCTGGACCCTGCGGGTGGCTTCAGCTTCCATCTGATCCTTGGGCCTGGCTGAACTGTGGTGAACATGGTGATGGACATGCCTGTGATGGTGCAGGCCAGCTGTATCCAGCTTTGACCCAGACTTAGGCATGTGCTTCCCATGGCCAGAAGCTGTACCCCCCAGCACTGTAGTCTTAGCCACATGCCCACTGTCAGGGGAGCGATGGCCTGGACCAGGTGACTGGCAGCCAGGTGTCCTCATGACCCGTTGCACATGCTCATCCAGGATGCTCTCAGGGTTCTCTTCATGGGCATCCCGCAGTCCAGAGCAGCCCATGTCCATGTAGCGGGGTGGGAAGTGGTGCCAGGCTGGGACAGAAGGCAGCTTGTGACTTGTCCCCATGGGGCCAGAAGGCAGGTCACCATCCTCACCTTCTTCCTCCTGTGGGGAGAGAACAGCATAGTTAGAATAAATATGAGGATGGTCCTGGAAGTGTGCCACAGTCCTAGAGGTCAGAACAAAGACATCCCTGCCTGGAGTGTGGCCAGGTCAAGGAGAGGTGTAGGCTCCTGGACACTGTGCCTGAACCTCAGAAGGCCCCAGGAGTTTCATCTGACCTCACCAAACCTGTTTCTGTCAGGTTAGACTGTAGGGCAAGAAAAGGCTGAGGGCATAAAGGGTCCAGTATCAGTTGTGCCACTGAGAGGGCTCTGTTTGGATTTAGTTTTTGTTATTACTATTTATTTATTTTTTTGGTCTTTTTGAGACAGGGTCTCCCTAGCTGGCCTGGATTCGCTACAGAGACCAGGCTGGCCTTGAACTCACAGAGCTCTACCAGGCTGGCCTTGAACTCACAGAGCTCCGCCTGCCTCTGTCTCCCGAGAGCTGGGACTAAAGGTGTGCACCATCATGCCCGGCCTTATTATTATTATTTTTTAATATTTTACTTATTATTTTTTTTGTGTGTATGCATGTATTGCCTGCATGTATCATGCCTGTGGAGGACAGAAGAGGTTGTTGGATCCCCTGGAACTGGAGTTATGTACAGTTGTTAGCTGCCACGTGTGTGCTGGGATTCAAACCTGGGTCTTCTATAAGAACAACCAGTGTTCTTAACCACTGAGCCATTGCTCCAGCCCACCTGGGTTTAGTTTTACAGTCTCAGTAAATAAGGGTTTTATTCTCTTTCAAGTGAATTTTCTTATTAAAAACTTTTTTTTTTTAATTTTATGTGTATGAGTGTATTGTCTGCATGTAGGCAAGTACACTCATGTCATGCAATGCCCGCAGAGGACAGAAGAGGCCACTGGATCCCCTGGAACTGGAGTTACAGTCAGCTGTTAGCTGCCATGTGGGTGCAAGGATTTGAACCTGGGTCTTCTGCAAGAACAACCAGTGTTCTTAACTGCTGAGCCATCTCTCCAGACCCTTAAAAACATTTTTTTAGCTGGGCATGGTGATACACACCTTTAATCCCAGCATTCAGGAGAAAGAGGCAAGCAGATCTCTTTGAGATTGAGGCCAGCCTGGTCTACACAGTTCTAGGCCTCTTTGGGCTACAAGGAGCCCCTGCCTCAAAAAAAAAGAAAATTTTTTTGTTTTACATTTATTTATTTATTTGTGCTCTGTGTGTGTGTGAGTGCGCGTGCGCGTCATGGTGCATGTTTGGGGGCAGAGTGGCAGGAGTCAGTTCACTCCTTTCACTATGTGGATCCCAGGGATAGAACTCAGGTTGTCAGGCTCAGTGGCAAGTACCTTTACCCACTGAGGCATCTCACTGGCCCCATTTCAAGTTTTAATGCCATTTTCCCTAAAGCAGGAGGAAGGAAGGGGAACATACAGCCATGGGACCACCTTGGGTCAAGACTCAGCTTTTTAAAAAATTATTTATTTATTTATTTATTTATTTATTTGTTTGTTTGTTTGTTTATTTCTTGTTTTTTTGAGACAGGGTCTCCCTGCAGTCCCAGCTGACCTGAACTCACTATGTAGACCAGGCTGGCTTTGAACTCACAAAGACCCGCCTGCCTATGCCTCCCAAGTACTGGGACTAAAGGTGTGTGCCACCATGCCCGGCCCTAAAATTAATTTTTATTTTATGTGTTTGAGTGTTATGCACCTGCATTGTGTGTAAGTGCATCTGTGTCCTGCAGTGCCCATGGAGGACAGTTTCAGATCCCCTGAAACTGGAGTTATGGACAGTTGTTAGTCACTACGCAGGTGCTGGGATTCAAACCCGGGTCCTCTACAAGAACGGCCAGTGCTCTTAACCTCTGAGCCATCTCTCCAGTCCCTTAAGGCTCAGCTTTTCTTAATTGTTATTCATTTATAAGAATTCAACTGTAGGATTTATTTGTGATAGAGAGGGTACCTAGGGCCTTGCACAAACTAAGTAAGCATTCTAACCACTGGGCCACATCACTACTCAAATTGCAGAGATGCTTTTCTTTTGAGACAGGGTCTTATGTAGACCAGGTTAGCCTCAAACTCCCTATAGAGACAAAGATGATCTTGAATTCCTGATCTCCTCCCTGCCATTCCCAAGTGTTAGGATTGTAAGCCTGTGCTACTATCATGCTGGCCACTGTCTTCTTGGAGTAATTTTTAAGTGAATGATGTGTGTGTATGTGTGTGTGTGTGTGTGTGTGTGTGGGAGAGAGAGAGAGAGAGAGAGAGAGAGAGAGAGAGAGAACTAATGAATGAATATGCACATATACCTAAGTGCAGGCAATGGTAGGTGGGAGTACACCCTCCTACCTGGGGTTTGACCTGGAACCTGTACAGCATCTCATTTGGTACATGTAGAGGTGAGAAGATAGCATCAGGTGTATCCTCCTGTATCACTTTCCACCCAATCCTCTAAGGGAGGATCTCTCCCTGAACATGTGGGCTTGTAATTTCTGATCGAGATTGGAAGCCAGAAAGTCCCAGCATATTTTTTGTCTCTACCTCCCTTAAAGTTGGGGTTTCAGGGGCTGGAGAGATGCTGCGGCGGTTAAGAGCTGACTGCTCTTGCAGAGGACCTGGTTTCGATTCCCAGCACACACATGGCAGCTATGAACCATCCTTAACTCCAGTTCCAGGGGAATCCAACACCCTCTTCTGACCTCTGCAGCATTGCACAACACAGGTGCACTCACATACATGCAGATAGTACACTCAGACACATAAAATACAAATAATAAATATTTTCTTTTAAAAGTTGGGGTTTTAGGCATATGTGGGATGCCCAGCTTGTTATGTGAGTGCTGGAATCTGAGCTCCGATCCTCATGATTGTATAGCAAGTGCTCTTAGTCACTGAGCTAGCTCTCTAAATCCCAGAACTTTTATTTCCTCAATTTTGTAATGAAAACGTTATTTTAAAAACAGGTGATTATTCCTTTACAAAAAGGTTTACCTATAGTATAATGTATTGATATACACAAGCCACAGAATCATATGCTACAGCAATCTGTGGTTTTACTGCCATCCACTCAAGGAAGACACTAGTAAGACAGGCTGGCACACACAGATGAAGGCTAGTGCACACAGCAGCCCACATAAGCTGTAGGCCATCTGGTCAAAGATTATTTCCTGAGCTGATACGAGAGAACCATTCTGGGCTTTCCATTTTAGTGTTATGTCAAATAATGCCACTGTGCTCAGCCTTGACATTAATCCTAGTCTCTCCTTCCCAAGAGCTGTAGTGCTAACACTAGGGATATTATGTTGCACCTGCTGCCCTCCCTGTTGCTGAGGACAGAGCCATCCAATCTGGCCACAGTTAGGACTCCACAGAGCTGAGGGGCTGCTCTATGGCTCAGACATCAGGCAATCACACACCATCTGTTTACCTCTGCCTTGTTAGCTCAGTGTTAACTCCTTAGGACCAGGACCAGGAACTGCCTGAGCCCAGGTGAACTAAAAAGAATGTGTACTCCAGATATGGGACAGCATAGTGGGTTTCTTCAAGAGACTGTTTTCAGAGTCAGCTGTGAGACCCAGAGGACTCCCCTTACAGAAGAGGTGATGTCTGTGAAACACTCTGCTACAGAAATGAAAATGCTGACTTGGCCACAACAGTTGACCCAGGACTTAGAACCCAGGTAAGTCCATGTTTTGTGTCATTACTGTTTCCCACTTTATTTATTTAATTTGGGGGAGGGGTCTTTTTGAAACAGAGTTTCACACCTGGCTGACTGATTGATTTTTTTTTTTTTTTTCGTCTCTTTGAGACAGGGTCTCCCTGTAGCCCAAGCTGTCCTGGAACTCACTATGTAGACCAGGCTGGCCTTGAACTCATAGAGCTCCACCTGCCTCTGCCTCCCGAGTGCTGTTCAGTTTGTTTTTTTCAACCACCACTGTAAATGCTACAACTGTGTGTCTCCCTCTCTTTCAACCACCCTATAAGTTCTTCTCTGTTCCAAAAGATGGTTGGTCTCAGTTTGTCCTCACTATCCGCCAGATGCCTGGTTAATCATGGGGTGCCCCTAGCAAAAAGATAGCCACCCTGAATTATAGTTTGCTCAAAGCCCAGTCTCAACATAGCTCACCAGCACTGCACGATGGGTGATGCTGCTTTTGCATAGTGGCTAGTAGGTGTGTGGCAGTGCCAACACAGAAGGGACTACCTGCCAGTCTAATGTATATCTCCCCAACTGCCAAAAGAACAGGAGAGAATGCTGCTGGTTTCAAAGGCAAAACAACTTATTAAGGGTAAGGGTGTGTATGTGTATGCACACATGAGAGAACACCCATGTTAAAATACTTTCACTCAAACCCCTTCTTGGAGTTCCACTGCCTGGTTTGTTTTGTCTTTTTAATCTTAGCCTCCAGTCTATGGGACTATCTCTGGTGCCATCATGAGCCCTGCCTCTGGAGGGTAGGACCTGCTGCGAAGGTATACAGAGCTCATCCAGGGAGTTGATAAGTCAATGATAGGCCTTGCCTGAGGTCTCAAGCTTTGATAGGGCTGGGATTCACATGTCAAATAAGAGTATCAGGTAGGCAATGGAGAAATAACTCCATAGAGGATCATCACATATGAAAATTCACCTAAAATAATAAATGTTAATCTTGCCTTTAATGCCAGCACTTAGGAGGCAGAGGCAGGAAGATCTCTGTGAGTTTGAGGCCAGCCAGGGTTACACAGTGAGTTTGAGGCCAACCTCAAAAAAAGAAAACTGTCTCAAAAAAAAAAAAAAAAAGTTTGATCTTAGCCAGGCAGTGGTGGACACCTATAAGCCTGGCATCTAGAAGGCTGAAACAGGATGACTGCTGTGAGAGACCAGCCTAGGCTGCATAGTGAATACCAGATCAGTCAGATTACAGCAAGACCCTGTCTGTGGAAAGAGAAAGGGACCAAGGAGGATAGGAAAAAGTAAGAAAAAGTTTGAACTTTGAGGTGTTTAAATTGTTTTTCATAGAACAGTACATAGAGTGATGACCACGCTCCTTCATAAACAGTCTTTCATGAGCTGGACGTGGTGGTACACGCCTTTAATCCCAGCACTTGGGAGGTAGAGGCAGGTGGATCTCTCTGAGTTCAAGGCCAGCCTGGTCTACATAGTGAGTTACAGAACTGCTGGAGCTATAGGGAGACCCTGTCTCAAAAAGACCGAAAGAAAAAAAGAAAATCTTTCTATAGCAGCACAGAGAAACCAAATGTACAAAACGTGCAGTGCCTCAATGAACCAAGATAAGCTCTAAGGGATGGGAAAGTTGCTGTACAGTCCAGTGTTCCCTGAGTAGGAAAGGAGCTTGCATGTCCCCAGCCTTCATGCCATGGCCCCACTGTGCCTTAGCTCTGCTCCTGCCACTGGCCAAGATTAAGCACACAGGCAGCTATGTCAGCTTCATCTTCTTCAAATACTGGAAACCTCAAGAACACCTCCTGGCCTCCCATGGTGGCAAACTGGGGTGCTAGGGGAAGCACTGAGCTTAGATAATAGCAAAAGGGCCAGGGACAAGGTGCTGAGTGTGAGGGTTGGAGGGTCAGAGCAACACAGTGACAAGCAGGTGAAGGAGGCTACCTCAGAATGGAGGCCATCCTAAATGCAGGACTTTTAAGCCACAGGCAACAGTGGTGTGGGCATGACCCTGGCACACAGCCCACTCACCATCCGTACACGCTTCAGCCGCTCCTCCAGCTTCTCTTCAGCCTCCCGAGTGCGCTGGACAGCCTCTAGGCGATGAATGAGCTCTTCAGCAAACTTCTGTGGCTCCACCCGGATCTCCTTTGGCATTCGGTAAGTGCGCTGCAGTGAAACATAGCAGTCAGTAGGGGCTGCCTGTGCACCCTGGCTCTCTATCCTCGTTATTGAGAGCCTCTGTATTTAGAGTCTTCTGGGGGGAGGATGCGGTGTGGGAAACTATCTTAATTACAATTATTTTTACATTTATCGAGTGTGTGCACGACGTAGTGGACATGTATACCCACCACAGCACACATGTGGAGGTCAGAGGACAATCTGAAGGAGTCCTCTTCTTTCACCATGTGGGTTCCAGAAACTGAACTCATGCAGCAGGTGCCTTTATCATAGTAACCTTGCTGGCTCCTTTCACAGGGGCACCAGTATCCTCATTGCTTCTTTTTCTCCTTCACTGAGCACTGACCTGATGGTGTGGACTTCCCTCTAGCCACTCACAACTATACTCCTGGAGGTCTGGGCAGGGCCCTGGTGTGCACAGGCTGTGGAACCCCTGAAAGAGCACATATACACATACCCAGACAGTGGCTAAAAATGCTCTACTCTGAACACCCCTAAGTTTGGTCACAGATAAACATTCATAAAGTAGGTGAGGGAATGCCCAAGGCTCAGTGCAAACACCATCAAGGACACAGGCTTAAGATGAGTGAGCATAGTATCGGTCACTAGGCATTCCTGGGTTGGGCATGTGGTCCTGGGGTGGCCCAAACCCATGGCAGTCCCAGGGTTTCTACCTCTTTGCAGGAAACCCCAGGGCAGTGCCTAGTCCTGACAGTGCTTAATACCTCAGAGGATGAGGCAGAGGCTCAGGATAGAGCAGTGCCCAGACCCCAGCACTTGCTAAACAAAACAAAGATCCCAAACAGCAGGAAAGTAGCAATATACTAGAGCAAAGGCAGGTAGAATGTCTGTAGGGCCAGAAACATGAGTTCAATGGGAGCCCACGTGTCAGTCTTTTGGACCTTACCCACTTCCACCTACTAGTCCAATCTGCTCCAGTAGTAAGCAGGAAAGGTATTCAGTCTCTCAGCAGCAGTTGATGGCACCTTACTTTTAATTCATGTTTGGTGCACTGGGAAGAACCAAGAGGACTAAACCCTATACATCACTATCACATCATGACTGCCAAGAAAAAAGGTTTGTACTCTACAACCTTGGATAAAGAACTAGCCATTCTCTTTTTTTTTGAGACAGGGTCTCCCTGAATCCCCAGCTGGCCTGGAACTCGCTATATAGATCAAACTGGCCCTGAAATTGCTATATAGACCAAACTAGCCTTGAATTTACAGAGATACGTCTGCCTCTGCCTTTCAATGCTGGGATTAAAGGCAAGCACCACCACACCTAGCAGCCATTCTCTTTCTCAGATGAAGGAGTCTTTGGAAACTCATACCACCACCTCCAAAAAATACACTGCATCTTTGCCAGAAGAGACAGCCATGAGAGATGTCACTGAAGGTTCTGGCAATGCATAGAGGCTGGAGCACATTATAACAGCCTCCTCTGGCTTGCAGTCAAGCCTCCCTCAGCTTCATGCTCCTTGAGTTATTGTGTCCTTCCAAAGAAGAATTCAAGCTGGGCATGGTAGAACATGCCTTTAATCCCCAGCACTCCAGAGGCAGAGGCAGGCGGATCTCTGTGAGATCGAGGTCACGCTGGTCTACATTATGAGTTCCAAGCTAGCTGGTGCTACAGGGAGACACTGTCTCCAAAAAAAAAAGAAAAAAAAAAAAAAGGTCAGGGGGCTGGAAAGATAGTACAGCAGTTAAGAGTGCTAGCTGCTTTTGCAGAGGGCCAAAATTTAATCCCCAGCACCCACATGGCAACTAACAACAGTCCATTAACTCCAATTCCATGGGATCCAATGTCCTTTTCTGACCTCTGCAGGCATTGCATGACACAGGTGCACTTACATACATGGAGGCAATACACTCATACACATAAAAATAACATTTTAAAATATTAAAAAATATATTTTAAAAAATCAAAATCACACAAGGAACCCAAGCTTCCTCAACTATGTCACATTCTTTTTTTTTGGTCTTTTTGAGACAGGGTCTCCCTGTAGCCCCAGCTGGCTTGGAATTCACTATGTAGACCAGGATGGCCTTGAACTCACAGAGATCCACCTGCTTCTGCCTCCCGAGTGCTGGGATTAAAGGCATGCACCA
>NW_008353596.1:4873791-4907379 GCF_000622305.1 Nannospalax galili
AAAGTGTTAATGAAATATCAACACAGAACTAACAGCTCTAATAACATTTAGTAGTACTTAATGGTATTTGACACTGCTGAACAGTGCTTAATTCCTGCCCCAGGGGAGAGCTGGGTGCATCTGATCTGTCTCATTTCCTTCTAAGGTCTTTACACATGACTGGATTTTTTTCCACACCAGCTACTACCTTTTCCCACAGTTAGTGTGAGTGGTTTATTTCCATATAATTTTTTTTTGATGAACATTACATTAGGAACTTGACATTTTTTCCATTTTTATAAATATTTTATTTATTATTTTTATTTTATATGAGTGTATTGCCTGCATGTGTCTAAGTGCTCCCGTGTCATGCAATGCCTAGAAGGAGTTGAATTCCCTGGAACTGGAGTTATGGACAATTGTTAGTCATCATGTGAGTACTGGGAATTGAACCCAGGTCTTCTGGAAGAGCAGTGCTCTTAACTGCTCCGCCATCTCTCCAGCCCTGTGTCACATCTTTTTCTTTTTAAAAATATTTATTTAATGTGTAGAAGTGTTTTATCTTTGTGTATGTAAGTACAACACATATGCAATGCCCATACAGGACAGAAGATGGCATCAGATCCACTGGAACTGCAGTTACAGATGGCTGTGAGCTACCACGTGGATACTGAGTACTGAACCTCTGTCCCTGGAAGAGCAGTAAGATGACTTCTGGGTCATCTTTATAGCCCCTGTGGCACATTATTAAGCAACCGCTCTCCCTCTGGTCTCTAATCCTGTCTATGCCACATTCTGGGCCTGTGTCTAACTCATCAGTGTGCTCAGTGTGCTCTAATACTGTTTAACTCATCTATTCAATTACAGTTTTATTTTCAGACAAACACAAACTTACACTGAAAACAGAATTACAAGGACAAAACAAAGGACATCTTTCCTGAAACTTCTAAGTATTATCTGTTTAATGTCCCATCATCCTGACCTTGTTTTCCTTTCCTACATATGAGGAACCCCAACCCCAGGAACAAGAAACTGTGAAGCCCCCACTAACCCAGACTGCAGGTATTTCACAGGCCTCAGTTCCCTTGACATTAAGGATCCTGTGCTTCTGCAAACGTGAGGCCAGTTACTGTGCAGCAGTAACTCACCTTGGGATGTGACCTTGTGATCATTCCAGGCAGTGAATGGCCACAGAAGTCGTATTTATCATATACTCACATGGACAGCTGTGTCTACCCCTTCCCAACTGGGCACCTGTCATGAACTCAAGGAGGGCTTCTATGCTGCAATGCAGGGTATTAGGAAGAACCCTTTGGGATCTTGGGGACTCTTGCTACTATCACATCAGTACATGCCAGGATCTGAATTTAACATTCAGGTGGCTGCTGTGCTAGACATAAAGTACCATGACCACAGGATGTGTCCCCATCACTCTTGTGGCATTTCCTCAGATAGAGGACAGCAAGGTGTTTAGGTTCCTCTTTCATGTTCTCACCCCAGTACTGGTCTGAGTTTAGATATGTACTGAGCACCTCTGAGCTCCTGCTATTCTTAAGCACAGAGAAGACAATGAAGAGGCCAAGAAAGGAGCACATCACCTGTCTAGACCATTCCACAGGCCTCAGTTGTGAGCATAGCATGCCCTGGATCACCTTCAGCACATGCAAACACACACTTGTACAAAAAGGCAAACACATGGGCATACACAGGCAGACACATGCATGTACACAACACACATACAGACACACCGACCCAGAACTTTCCACACATAGTCCACATATCAATGACTTTTTGGGTGTGTATGTGTTTGTGTTTTTTTACATGTGCATGTTTGTTTTACAGATAAGCATGTGTGTCGAGGCCAGAGGTCAATGTCAAGTGTCTTCTCAATCGCTCTTCACCTTAATTACTTTTTAAGATTTTTTTTTAAAAAAACTTTTATTTTTACTTTATGTATGAGTATTTTACTTGTATGTATGTACATGTAACCATGTGTATGAATGTACTGCCTGCATGTATGTGAGTGCACCTGTGTCGTACAATGCTGCGGAGGTCAAAAGAGGGTTTTTCCAGCCCCTGACAATCCTTTCTTAGAGGTAAGACTAAACATTTTTCAACCACAAATATCACTTTTCATAATTTGGGAATTGAAGGTTTAGTCAAAAAGCTAAAAGATGGGGCTAGAGAAATGGCTCAGTGGTTAAGAACCTTGTTATTCTTCCAGAGGACCTGGATTTGGGTCCCAACACCCCATGGCAGTACACAACTGTCTGTAACTCCAGGTCCAGGGGATTAGACATCCTCTTCTGGTTTCTGTGGGCACTGCACATACATGGTACAAGCACATACACATAAAATAAAAATGTTTTTTAAAAAAAGAAAGCTGGGGCTGGAGAGATGGCTCAGCGGTTAAGAGCACTGACTACTCTTGCAGAGGACTGGGGTTTGATTCCCAGCACCCACAAGGTGGCTACGAACCGTCCTTAACTCCAATTCCAGGGGAATCTGAAGCCCTCTTCTGACCTCCATGGCATTGCATGACACAGGTGCACTTACATACATGCAGGCAATACACTCATGCACAAAATAAAAATAATAAATAAAATATTTAAAAAAAAAGAAAGCTAAGACACAACTAAGAAATGCTGATGAGTGTGCGATGCTTCTGAGCACCCCATCCTTCTTGCATAGGCACTGTGAACAACATGCAGAGACAGCCATGGGTGAAAGGCACTGTCATAAGCTCCCCATCCTCTCCTAGAAGCCTTTTTGCTCAAAATGTCAGAAGAAGGAATTGCTCTGTTTGTCACCAGGGAAACTGCAGGTGGAGACAGCTATGCATACTCGCTCAAACATGCAACCAGCAAAGCCTTAGGTTCCAGACTCAGGAAGAGCTGTTGTTATTACTCAAGAGGCAAAGCTGAGATAGCTTCTGAACCCAGATAGTCACATGGCAACACCCATTGCTCAGGCACAAAAAAGTCAATTCCTTAAATTTCATCTTGAACAACAGTGTGCATTCTGACCACACTCTGGGGCCAGGTGCCTGTGCAATGACCAGGACAGGTCCCAAGTTGGAATCCATCAGCTCAGAACTAGTCTTCTGGGGAAGGGTGCTGCATGAAGGATACTTCCTATTACTAACACAGCAAACTCTCTAGGAACTGGGTGCTACCCTAGACTGTCTTTGCACTGGGCATAGTTATCTCTCACCACATCACTCGGATCACCTTCTATACTCAGAAGTAAGCTGTTTTTGCAGGAAGTCTGCCAAGTGCTTCTCCCACTGATTGGTGCCATGGTGGCCAACTCTGTGTAGGGGACCTGTAGAAGGGAGGGCAAGGCACTACTGCTGAGTAGGGTGGTACTTACAGGAATGTGAGGTAGAGGTACCCGCCCATTGACTTGGACACTCTCTTGCATTTCCCTTCGGTGCTGTTTACGGATCCTGTATGGGGGGATTCCATCCCTGTGTAGACAAAGGGGGTGCACATTACCTCAAGCAGGAAACAGAGTACAGCAGAACATCATGCTGTTTCCAGCTCATGGTCACTCTTGATGGTGCCAGCATCTGTGTTGTATCACCCCATTTGTATGCACACATGGGACAGTATGTGCATATAAAGGCACAGACAACTGCATGAGGCACAGACAACTGCATGGGACACATACAATTTCATATTTGATAGCAAAGCCCAGGAGTTCAGTCATGGACTATTCTTCTAGCTACTATTTATTAAGCATTTCAACAAAGATCATCTATGTCTACTTTATGTACTCCTAGATCTACAAGGTTTGAAGGTCTAATAGCTAAGAATGATTTTTTTTTAATTTTTTTATTTTTTGGTCTTTTTGAGACAGGGTCTCCCTGTAGTCCCAGCTGTCCTGGAACTCACTATGTAAACCAGGCTGGCCTTGAACTCACAGAGATCTGCCTGCCTCTGCCTCCCAAGTGCGTAAAGGCATGCGCCACTACGCCCGGCTGAAAGTACCATCTTTCTTTGGTAGCTATAAATCCAAAGACTAAGATCATTAAAGGTAAGGCTCTTACTATCAAGATAGATGCTAGATCCAACACCTAGAAAACTGCCCAGCCCCCATTCCACTGTTCTGAAAGCTGCTCTGGGAAGCACGGCAGCAGCTGGAACCATTAATGAAAAGATTTCCTCAGTAGTCCAGAAGACAAAGGTTAACTAATCAAAGTTCTGAGTCCCCCTGCTGCACTAGTTACATGAAAACAGGTGGGCGGGGTACTGCAGTCTCCATGCTGAGTGGCATAAGTTTTTAAACCATCTTGCTAATCAAAGAGCTTGGTCTCTCATCTCCATAGAGCAGTTTAAAAGGTGTGTATCTATGTATCCTGCCCTCTCAAGGAGACTGGAAGGCACCAAAGACAGGAGAACCTCACCAGTGCTGCTCTAACTTGGCAGCAGGACAAGACAAAGCCACAGCCACAACTACAGCTACAGGCAGGTTGGTGTGACTGGGCAAGAGTGCAATCCTACAGTATTCTTCCTTTTACAAGTATATCTAGGGCATAAAGGATGGAGGAATAAAAATTTAAAATTCACACAACTTGGCTGTGCAGACCCTCAGGGTCAGTAGGTGGCCTACAACCAACAGTTAAAACCTGTTTCTTCTAGCCAGGTGTGGTGGCGCATGCCTTTGATCCCAGCACTTGGGAGGCAGAGGCAGGCAGATTTCTGTGAGCTCAAGGCCAGCCTGGTCTACATAGTGAGTTTCAGGATAGCTGGGGCTACAGGGAGACCCTGTTCCAAAAAGACCAAAAAAAAAAAAAACCGTTTCTTCTATATATAGACATAGCACTTTAAAACTGCCCAGTCTCTGGGGTTTAGGCTTGTCTTCAGTATCATATCCAAGGATGGATGACAAAGCAGGAAGCACCTTGCTGAATAGTTTTGTGATCCAACTGTAACCTCACTGTGAGAAACTTGTGAGCTGCCCCAGTAGAAATGATGAGCTACTGGCTAGTTTTCATAGTACTGGAAAGTCTACACATGCTACCAGAAGAGAAAAGTAATCATCAATCTTACCCAGTTGTGACTCCAGCAAGCTATATTAACAACTGGCCTAGCAAGATATGAGCAGTGGTGTAATAGTGGCACAAACGTCACGAGAGTAACCAAATGCTTTCTGCCTGGATTTAAGGCCTGACTCACAAGATGAAACCCATACCTGGCACCATTATCAGGTCAAGAACCTGTGGCTTAGACTTAGAACCTGACCTTAGATAGGTCAGAGACTCTAGGGGAAATCTTACAGTTATTCTGCTAAATCCTAATGACTTACAGATGTACTCATAAATGAGTATACCTCTCAACTTTATCAGTGAAACTTCTTTTAGCAGTAGATGACAATTAATACAGTGATCCCAACTGGACTGGTCAATGTGCAGAAAAATAAGAGTGCAGAATGCTTAGCCCTAAATGGGACATCTGTATCATACCTTTCCTCCCAAGGTTCAGGAATTATTGAAAAAGAGGAGACAAAAAAGATTTTAAGAGGGGCTAGAGAGCTGGCTTAGAGGTTAGGAGCACTGGCTACTCTTGCAGAGAACCTGGCACCCACATGGTGGCCAACAACTGTCACTGACATTTTTCTGACCTCTTTGGGCATTGCACAACACGGATGCACCTACCTACATGCAGGGAATACACATAAAATAAAAATGAAATAAAGTATTTTAAAAAAAGATTGTAAGAGCCAAAGGCAGTGAATGGCTACAACAAAACTACTTTCTGGACACAACAGAGCAGATGCACATATGTACTCACAATGGCTATGACAGCATGCATAATATCTATACAAGTTGAAACCAGAAAATCCCCAGCATGGAGGGGGAAGGTGGCGGAAGGTGACTGAGGAACTATTGGCAACTGATAGTTGCTGGGAGAGAAGCCAGTTTTCTTTAAGGATGAGACCTCTGGTCCAGGAGACAGACTCATACCCAAGAGTATATGAGCAACACAAATTAGATTCCATGGACTTTAATGAAAAGAAAAAATTTCTGTTTTTCTTTTTTTTCAAGCACTGGGGTTGGAACTCAAAGTCTTATGTATACTAGACAAGCATATACCCTCAACACTTCTGCTTATTGTACTGTAGGCATTCTGAAAATGTTTTTTCTTCTTTTTCTTCCTTTTTTTTGTCTTTTTGAGACAGGGTCTCCCTGTAGCCCCATCTGACCTGGAACTCACTATGTAGACCAGGCTGGCCTTGAACTCACAGAGATCTGCCTGCCTCTGCCTCCCAAATGCTGGGATTTAAATAAATGATATATGATATGTACCATTTTACTTTTATCCTCTGATGTATATTCAAATATAGGTTGCAACTTTAGATTCCAAAACAAATTTTTTTTTTGGTCTTTTTGAGACAGGATCTCCCTGTAGCCCCAGCTGACCTGGAATTTACTATGTAGACCAGGCTGACCTCAAACTCACAGATCCACCTACCTCTGCCTCCCAAGTGCTAAGATTAAAGGCGTGTGCCACCACACCAGGCTTTAGATTCCAAATTCTTAAACCCCCAAGAAAAATCAAGATGAACAGAGTATCAAGAAAAAAAATGACTATACTTGGGAGCTGTGGACACAGCTCAGTTGGCAGAGTGCTTGCCTAGCATACATGAAACCATGAGTTCCATCCCCAGCAGCATGGTGGTGCATGCCTCTAACCTCAGCACTCAGAAGGTAGAAACCAGAGAATTGAAGGTCATCTTTACCTACCTTAGGAGTTCAAGGCCAGCCTTGGTTATATGAGCAACCCTATCTCTCCCCTAAAACAAAAATGAAAATAGTCTATAGTTCAAAAAAAGTATTGCTGAAAATGTCAACATTTTATCTGAAGATTCAAAATTAAAGGAGAATGAAGTAAGAAGTAGTACACATTATCACAGAACTTGAAGAGACAGACACCCATCCTGGTGTTGCCACCACATAGTTAATATAGGGAGAAAATGAAGCCAGCTCTGTATGTGCCAGGTGGAATTCATTATACTAGGTTCTGAGTGGCAGAAGATATGTGCCCTGTACTTTTGAAAGTCAAATGTTGGAAGAATGGTTAAGGGCAGGCAGATGAAAAGAACAAACCATAAAAATGGTAAAGGGGGGCCCATCCTTTAAAAACACATTCACAGGGCCTGGAGTTAAGAGCATTTACTACTCTTGCAGAGCTCCTGGGTTCAATTCCTAGTACCCACAATGGTAGCTTACAATGTTCCATAACTCCAGTTCTAGGGGATCAGATGCCCTCCTCTGGTCTCCTTGAGCAATGCACACACATGGCAGGCAAAACACTCAGATGCCTAAATTAAAAATAAATCTTAAAATAAAATGAAACATAGTCACAAAAAAGCAGTTAAAATCTACCAATGGGTCAGATGTATGTGATAGCATACACCTCTGTACTGGTACTCAGGAGGCAGAGGAAGGTGGATTTCTGTGAAATCAAAGCCAGCCTGGTCTATATAGTAAGATCCAGGCCAGCTTTTGTCTCAAAAAAATTTTTTTTTACTTAAAAAAGAGTAAGGTGAAAGGCCAGTGAGACAGTTTGGTGGGTAGAAGTCCTTCAGTGTAGGCCTAATAACCTAAGTTTGATCCCCAGATCAGACATGGGAGCAAGGAGAAAAAAGTCCCCTCAGCTGTCCTCTGACCCCCATTTGCATGCTATGGCACAGACAAAACATGTATACATTCTCTCTCTCTCTCTCTCTCTCTCTCTCTCTCTCTCTCTCTCACACACACACACACACACTCCCTCACAATAAATTTTAAATTTTTTAAAAATAAGGGCTGGAGCCAGGTGTGGTGGTGCACGCCTTTAATCCCAGCACTTGGGAGGCAGAGGCAGGCGGATCCCTGTGAGTTCAAGGCACCAGCCTGGTCTACATAGTGAGTTCCAGGACAGCTAGGCTACAAGGGAGACCCTGTCTCAAAAAGACAAAAAATAAAATAAAAAGGGGGGGCGGTGCTGGAGAGATGGCTCAGTGGTTAAGAATACTAGCTGTTCTTGCAGAAGACCCAAGTTTGAATACCAGCACCCATATGGCAGCTAACTCTAGTTCCAGAGGAACTGACAGCCTCTTCTGTCCCCTGAGGGTATTGCACAACATGGTACACTTACATACATGCAACACATGCATACACATAAAATAAAAATAATAAATAAAAAAGGGGCTGGAGAGATGGCTCAGTGGTTAAGAGCACTGACTGTTCTTGCAGAGGACCCGGGTTTGATTCCCAGAACCCACATGGCAGCTGTGAACCATCCTTAACTCTAGTTCCAGGGGAATCTGAAGCCCTCTTCTGACCTCTGCAGCACTGCATGACACGAGTGCACTTACATGCAAGCAATACACTCATACACATTAAAAAAAAAAAAGAAAGAAAACAATAGAAGAGACTCAACATTGACCTCTGGCTTCCACATGCACACACACACAGGCCCACCAGTAAGGAGTGTCTTTCTCTTTCTACTTTTACTTATTTACTCATTCATTTATTTCTTTAATGTGTATTGATATATTGCCTGCATGTAGGTAAGTGCACCCATGTCATGCAATGCCCATGGAGGTCAGAAGGAGCTGTCAGATCCCCTGGGACTGGAGTTATGGACAGTTGTTAGCTGACCTGTGGGTGCTGGGATTCGAATCTGGGTCTTCTGCAAGAACAACCAGTGTTCTTAACAGCTGAGCCATCTCTCCAGCCCCTCTTTCTACTTATTTAAACCAATCCAATTTTCCAACTTTTCACACAAAGAGACAAACCTGTTAGGTGGAATTACTGAGCTGGGTCAGGATTCTTGTCCAGAGAACCCTGTGTAGTCATGAATTAAGGGATATCTAATGGCAGTTGGTATACTTACTCCTGATTACTGTTAATGATCAAAGGCTTACTCCAATGCTAAGATGGTACTGGAGGAAGGCCCAGACATGCTGGAGATTCAGTCCATCCATGACCAAGTCAGGACCCCAAACAATCTGACCAGGTTCGATGATCAGCACAACAAAATTATTTTCAACAATTATTTGATGTGTACTTGGTCTTGAAAAGGCCACCAGTAGGAAGTGCTTCACAGGATAGGTTCATTCCTACAAGGGGGTTCTGGGAATATGACCACACCAACTGTTACCATATACTATCAGGGAAGTGGAGGCTCACACTTGACTCCACAGCTTGTTCCCTAAACCTTCAGGGAACTGGTCTTAGTACAGAAGACCTGGACTGGCCTGCCTCTCCAGCTCCCCAGGATTGCTCACAACACACAAAAAGGGCCAGGACAGAACACCATTGGGGCGGGGGGGTGCAGCCTGGTGGATTTTTCTGCCCTAACATTGGGAGAGGCTGCTCCCCATCTGGCTGTTCCTTGTGCCTACCTTCATATTGAAACCCTAGGCTTTATAGCTAGGAGAAAATGAACCTCAAGCTTCTTGGAGAGCAGCTCTAACCTCAAGCCCTCTTCTCTCAAAAGGTCCTGAAAGCTTTGGCCTCAGAGAAGAAGCTACTGCAAACTTCAATTCTAGCTTGGATTGTTTCAGAGTCTTAAAATTTGTTTTTGTGGTGCTACAGATTGAACCCAGGGCCTCCACTGAGCTACACCCTGGCCCTTCAGCTGTTTTTGTCTCTTTTTTTTTGTTTTTTTAAGACATGGTCTCACTATATAGCTCAGAACTCAGAGATCCATCTGCCTCTGCCTCTGGGTTAGGTTTTAAAGGACACCGCTCACAGGGTCCTTTTTTTAAAGGGTTTTTGTTTTGTTCTGAGACAGAGTCTCACTATGTAGCCCAGGCTAATCTGTAACTCATGGCAATCTTCCTGCCTCAGCCTCCCAAGTTCTAGGATTATAAGTGTGTGCTTCCACAGCCAGCTACTTGTCTGTTCTTTAGGCGCACTCACGTCAAGCTCTAAAGATATCAGAAGACAAGGCTCAGTCAACGGGATCAGCTCAGAGCACTGAAGTATGCAGTCAGCAAGCACACAACTTACACACTACTGTCTGTGAGAGATAGAGTGTCAGCATCACTGGACAGGCTCTGCTGTTCACTGTCATTGGCGCTGGTGGCTGGGGCCAGGGCATAGCCAGAGTTGACATAGTAGGGGTTAATGGGCTCCCTCCACGATCCATACCTGTGAACAAGAAAGGCACATGAGTGGCAGCAGGGAAGTATCCTGTTTTAATCAACACTGTCAAGAATTATCTGGATAACTGTGCCTGAGTGCAATTTAGAGAAAAAGACAGCAGAAAAGTCCTTGCCCCTTCTCCCATTCCATCTCTCTCAATTTTTTTTGGTGGGGGGAGTAGCACTATGTATCCTTCCAGATGTTTCCTCTGCTTTTTAAAAAATATTTTATTTACTCTTTTTATTTTATGTGTATGAGTGTATTGTTTGCATGTAGGTTGGTGCATCCATGTTGTGCAGTACCTGCACAAATCAGAAGAAAGTGTCAGATCCCCTGAAATACCAGTTAGCCACCATGAGGGTGCTGGAAATTGAACTCTGCAAGAGTAGCCAGTGCTCTTAACACCCGAGAAATCTCTCTAGCCCCTCCTTTGCTTTTTGAAAGGCATTTAAGAGCATATACATAGAGTATCATTTGGCTAACAGACATCTTTCTCCTGAAGAACACAAGTAGAGAAGTATCCATTATCCTTGTTACTGGCTACAAAGTAACTCACTTCTGGCCCAATGGAAAATGCATTTCTGAAGCAGTCAGCCAGAACCACCAGGACTCCAGCTCACGTCCTTATACTTGAGGACCCATGCTACCCTATGGACAACACACACAGATAGGATCTGACACTGGGTAGGCATAGGGAGGTGGGTTAAGGTATGCAGTACTAGGAGGAACAGGTCCACTTGCTGCCTTATGATTGGTTAGAAAACAAGACTCTTAATTGACATTTTCTCTAAGGGTACTTTGGGTATGTGACATTTGTTTTCCTCTTCATCTGTTCATAGCATTTGGCCCTTGCCTACTGGGTAATTTTAAGCTTCGTAGTTATTTACAAGTTTAAAAAATTTCTACTATTAATCTGTTTATAAATATGTAAAATATTTTCGCTCTAAATTTTTTTTTAATTGCTTAAGTTGATTTTAGCCATACAAAAAGTTTTTCATTTCTACGAAATCAGAATTTCCAGTTTTCCTTTAGAGCTTTTTGGAGTCACTGAACTACAACCAGTCTTCCTCCTATGGCCTCTTGAACACACGATCCTCAGTCTCCTGAGTAGTTGAGATTAAAGGCGTGTACTACTCCACCTGGCCCTTTATGACTTTTTTGTATTGTGCACAGGCAGGCAGGCCTTCCTCATTCTAGGTCATAAACATATTCTACTATTCTTTAAATCCATTAAATTTTTGAGCTGGAGAGGTGGCTCAGCAGTTAAGAGCACTAGCTGCTCTTGTGGAGAACCTGGGTTCAGTTCTCCACATATATATTGCAGTTCACAACTGCCTGTAATTCCAGTCCCTGGGGATTCAATGCCCTCTTCTGACATCCAAGGCATCTGTATGCATGTGGTACACATACAGACATGCAGGCACACACACATTCACATAAATAAACTTTTAAAAAATTGTCTTAAACCAGCCGGGCGTGGTGGCGCATGCCTTTAATCCCAGCACTTGGGAGGCAGAGGCAGGTGGATCTTTGTGAGTTCAAGGCCAGCCTGGTCTACATAGTGAGTTCCAGGACAGCTGGGGCTACAAGGAGACCCTGTCTCAAAAAAAAACAAAACAAAACCAAAAAAAACAACAACAAAAAAAATTGTCTTAAATCCATTAAATTTGTAAGTTCTGTTTTGGGGTTTTTTTTTGGGGGGGGGTCTTTTTGAGACAGGGTCTCCCTATAGCCCCAGCTGTCCTGGAACTCACTATGTAGATCAGGCTGGCCTTGAATTCACAGAGATCCACCTGCCTCTGCCTCCCAAGAGTGCTGGGATTAAAGGTGTGCACCACCATACCTGGGTGGAAGTTCTGTTTTTTTAAAGCAGGGATTTGGCTCTGGCTGACCTCAAACTACTTGCAGGGATCATCTTGCCTCTGCTCTTCCCAAGTGCTAGGCCTACAGGCATTATCTATCATACCTAGCTTCCAATAATTTTTTTGTTTTAAGACAGGGTCTCACTACATTACCCATGCTAGCCTCAAATTCAAATTCCTTCTGACTCAGCCTCTCAAATGCTGGATTAACTACACGTGCTACCACCCAGGCTTCCACTAACATTTTTTTAGTGTTTCTGTTTTCACACATGGGTACATGTGTGTATAGGCTAGAGGTCAACCTTGGGGTTTTTCTTCTGCAGCTATCCATCTTCTTTTTGTTTGGACAGGGTCTCTCCTTGGGACTTGGGGCTTGATTTGGCTAGGCTAGATAACCAGTGAGTTCCAGAATCCTTCTCTCTCCACCTCCCCAGTGCTGAGATTAAGAACAGCGGTAAGAACACTGGCTGTTCTTGCAGAAGACCCAGGTTCAAATCCCAGCACCCACACGGCAGCTAACAACTGCCTGTAACTCCAGTTCCAGGGGCTTCGATAGCCTCTTCTGTTGTCCTCGGGCACTGCACAACACGGGTGCACTTACCTACATGCAGGCAATACACACATACACATAAAATAAAAAAATAAAATATTTTTTAAAACCCCAAATATGTACAACCACACCCAGCTTTTTATATGGGTGCTGAGAATCAAACAACACAACAAGCATTTTACTGACTGAGCTCTCTCCCTAGCCCCCAATAATTAAAAAAAAAATTTTTATCGTTACCTGAATTGCAATATATGCAATAGTACACGTAAAATCTAAGTGATTCCCTGGCACCACAGTGGATAGTCAGTTGTTAGCACTAAACACTTCATAATTAGTCATTTAAATTCTACCCTTGGCCATACCCTAACTCACTCTCAACATAGTTGAGACTGTGCAATCTGGACTCTACATTGTTGAGCTGAGGGACGACCCTATAAGCAGCTGCACATCTGTTGGCTCTCCAGCCAGCTTTCTTCTCTAAAGATGGCCTTCAATAGCTCTACTCATTCCATCTGAAGTCAATAAACTGAGAAATAACAAGGATGGAGTCATTTGAGTTCACTTATTTGAACCCTAGACCTAAGTCAGAGCCCCTTCCTACTGAGTAGTGAACCATGGGTTTTGCTGACTGCCAGGCACTCTGTATTATACCACTGGAGCAGAAGGGAAACCCAGTTAAGTTTCAAGGTGGTAAGTTTTCTTTTGGACATCCATATGCAAGGTGAACAGAGCCTTCTAGAAGGTCTACCAACTGTGCAAGGCCCTTCAACAAGATGAGACTGGCTGGGTGTTTTGGAATCTCAAACTATCATCCTCTAAGATATATGGGCTGTGAGTTGGACCAGACAGCATTTGGCCTTGGAACACATAGCCTGACCTCAGCCTCTGTACCTCAGAAGACCCAGCATCTGAGGCCTCAACAGGAAAGTGACTTTTTGTAAGAAGAGTAAATCACAACACTCCTCCCATTCTTGTAGTACAAGGATATACAGGGAAGCCACAGTGGCAGGGAAGTGAGGCCATTTGTCAATCTCGCTGCTGAAGGTGAACAGGAACCCATGGATCATAATGGAAAATTTACTCAGCAAGAAGTCTCTCCTGATGCCAATTGGAGTTTCAGTCAAAGAGCATTCTTATCACACAATGCCCTATGTAATTTGTGCTGGCACTAATGGGTTATGGCTGGGCAAGGAAAGTCAGAGCATAGCAGGCTCATGCTGGGGTACTCGTACCACACCAAGAGGCTGACAAGTTGCTTGAGAAACCAGTTCTTGGAAACAGTGCTATGTATCTGCCAATGTGTCTGGATCAGCCCCCAGTACACGCATTGTGATTGTTGGTCAATTTACAACCTCAGGGTCTTTGCTGAAATGTCTGGAAATATTGTTTTCAAAGCACTGTTATCTTTCAACACAGAAGTCAATTACTTCCTGTCAACCACCGTTGTCACTAACATAACCACAGAAGTAAAATTCAGATCTCTAATACTGAATCTTTTTTTTTTTGGTGGTCTTTTTGAGACAGGGTCTCCTTGTAGCCACAGCTAGCCTGGATTCACTATGGAGATCAAGCTGGCCTCAAACTCAGAGAAATCTGCCTGCCTCTGGCTGGAGAGTGCTGGGATTAAAGGCATGTGCCAACCACGCCCAGTAACTAAATCATTCTTAAATTTGGCTGTAACTATTAAGACTACTGGGGCTGGGACTAGAAAGATGATTCAGCCATTAAGAGCACTGGCTGCTCTTGCAGAGGACTTGGGTTCAATTCCCAGCACCCACATGGCAGCTAACAATCATTCTAACTCCAAGTCCAGATGATCCAACATCCTCTTCTAGCAGACACGGTGCATTTACATACCATGCAGGCAAAACATTCATATATATAAAATAAAAATAGATAAATGCAAATTTTTAAAAACAGTATTAAGCTGTAGGGTAGAAGCCAGGAGGAGGTTGAGATAAGAGATCACTACAAGCTGAGGCCTGTGTGGTCTACAAAAAGAGTTCCAGGCCAGCCAGAACTACTCAGTGAGATGCTAGCTAAAAAAAGAAAGAAAAAAACTTTAACTGCTAAATTTTTTTTTTGTTGTTTTTTGAGACAGGGTCTTATGTAGCACAGGCTGACCTGGAACTCCCTATGTAGACAAAGCTGGCCAAGAACTCAGAGACCCATCTGCCTCTGCCTGCCAAGTGCTAAGAATAAGTCACCATACCCAGCAAACTTGTTAATTTTCTATAAACACTGACTGGGTCAAATAAAATAGTGATAGACTACATGTCCCACCTCTACCCTTCAGGCTATCAACACTGCCTCACACAGTAATAGTCATAGGCGGTGGCCCAGCACAATAAGAGAACCCCTTGAGCACACTCGCCTGCCTCCCTCCCCACCTCATAGACCTATGCACACACAACCACACCTCCCTTTTCACTCCACAGCATGGTGCACACCATCCCTGTTTTCCTTTCCTCTCCATAGTCCTAAGTGTGCCTTTCAAATGTATGGTAACTCTGTGTTGCATATAATCCAGTGTAGAACAAACTCCACTATGTACACAATCCCTAAAGTCAAAAGAGGAGGCAAGAAAAAGACAACTAAGATTAGAGAAAACAAAAGAAGGAAGAAAGGGGACTGCAGAGATGGCTCAGCAGTTAAAAGCACTTACTGCTCTTGCAGAGGACCAGGGTTTAATTCTCAGCACCCACATGGCAGCTAACAACCGTCTTTAACTCCAGTTCCAGGGGATCTGACACTTTCTGACCTCGATGTACAATACATGATACAAGTATATTTACATACATGTAAGCAATACACTTCTACACACATAAAATAAAAATAGTAAAAATAAAATTAAAAAAAAAGTGTATAGCTGCCTGGTGTGGTGGCATACGCCTTTAATCCTAGTACTCTGGAGGCAGAGGCAGGTGGATCTTTGTGAGTTCAAGGCCAGCCTGGTCTACATAGCAAGTTCAAGCCAGCTGGGGCTACAGGGAAACCCTGTTTCAAAAAGACAAATAAATAAGTAAACAAAGAAACAAATGTACAGCTACAGAAGAAAAACACTGGAGCTTGATCTTTGGCCTCTACATGCACAAAAAGATACACCCCTGCCTCCAAAGAACTTTCATTTACCCTAAAAATACTTGACAAATTCATTTACTCATTGTCAATACACTGCAAAATTGACTTACAGTTTTTAAAAATATTTATTATTTTCATTTTACATACATGAGTGTACTGCCTGCATGTATGTAAGTACACCGGTGTCATGCAATGCCCATGGATATCAGAAAAGAGAGACAAGATTTCCCTGGAACTGGAGTTACGGATGGTTGTTGTGGGTGCTAGGAACTGAACCTGGGTCCTCTGCAAGAGCAGCCAGTGCTTTTTAACCACCAAACTATCTCTCCAGCCCTGACTTACAGATCTTACCCAATAATTCCAACTAAAACTACCAAACAAAGGGCTGGAGAGATGGCTCAGCAGTTAAGAACACTGGCTGTTCTTATGGAAGACCGGGGTTTGAATTCTAGCACCCACATGGCAGCTAAAAACTGTCTTAACTCCAGTTCCAGGGGATCCAACAGCCTCTTCTGTCCTCCGAGAGCATTGCACAACATGGGTACATTTACCTACATGCAGGCAATACTCATACACATAAAATAAAATAAGCACAATATTAAAAAAAAAAAACTACCACAACAATTGCTGTGGGATAAGAAGTTAACACCAATAATGTAACATAGAAGGAGATAAAGTTTAAATTATAAAGTTGTGACTTAAAGAGTACCAAAACATAGCCAGGCGTGGTGGCACACGTTTTTAATTCCAGCACTCGGGAGGCAGAGGCAGGCGGATCTCTGTGAATTCAAGGCCAGCCTGGTCTACATAGTGAGTTCCAGGACAGCTGAAGCTACAGGAGACCCTGTCTGAAAAGGACCAAAAAAAAAAAAAAAAAGAGTACCAAAATATACACAGTTACCAGTGAGGTAACTTAGGTAAAGGAGCTTGTTGCATATGCTTAATGACCTGAGTTTGAGTACAATCTCCATAACCCACATGAAGACAGGAGAGAACCAACTACACAAAGTTGTTCTCTGACCTCTTCACAGGCTCTGTGGCCTACAGACACCTAACACCACCCACTCACACAGAGATACATTTTTAACCCCCATGCACGCAGATACATTTTTTAAGTAAAATTACAGATTTAGAGTGGTCCCATATAAAATATTACAAAGTTGTGCTGCAATATTAATTCAAAATTTAGAACTTCCAACCCTTCCAGCACATCCTTTAATGGACAAGCAGGGCTGTGATGTGGGGGCTTAGAAGACACTTGAAATACTGTTTTTGTTGTTGTTGTTGGTTTTGGTTTGGAGACAAGGTTTCACTATGCTGCCTAGGCTGTCCTAAAACTTGCAACAATCCTTCTGCCTCTGCCTCCCAAGAACTGGATTAAAGGTATGCAATACCAGGCCCAGTTTGAAGGATTGTATTTTTTTATTCTTTCTTTGTCCTTCCAAGTGTTAAAGGTGATTACTTGACTCTGCCTCAGTCTCCTAAAAAAGCAACCTAAAACTCACAGGGAGCAATTGAGGCTTTCTGATCAGGGCTGCTCCCTGATGTTAGCCAAAGGCTCTTAGCCCGCACTGTAGACAAGACCCCCTATCTATACATCTTTCTAATGCAAAAACCTGGTGCAACGATCAGTTAATTGCTCTTAGAGCAGTCGCTGGATCTCTTAAATTTGCGGGCAGGCTTGCACTGTGGACTACGTGGAATCACCTGGGGTTTTGATCCCAGGCATGTTCCCTTAGAAATCAGCATTTCACCCCACTTTCCTTTTCTCTTAAACAACACCCCTAGAAACAAAAATCCCCAAAGTTCTAAGGGATCTTTATATAAGCCTTAAAGTCAACTTCTAAAATAAACTTCCCTAATCTGTTTTGTTATCTTGCCCCTGGGGTGCTCAAGCCCAAGCTAAACCAGTTAGGTGAGAATTTAAATTAACTATCCCCTGCGGAGCACTTAAAAATTCAAGGTGGCTTGGGCAACTCCCTGATATTGGCCGAAAGCCCCCTGCCCTCTTTCCGGACCCCAACAGCCCGACTGGGTGTAGGCAGTAACCTTTACAACTATCATAAAAATCTGGTAACGCAGCAACCAGTTTTAAAAGTCACAAGGATGGTTGCCAGTCCCTTAAATCTGCGGCTAGGCTTGTGTTCGTCAGAACGTATCAATCCCCTGGTGGCAGGCTGCCCCAGGAACATTGAACGCCACTGACCACACTTCTTTTCTATAATGGGTAATTCAGCATCACGCCAAAAAAACCTCCAAATTCACTCCCTTAGAGCCCTACTTAAATCAAGAGGA
The DNA here is from genome assembly GCF_000622305.1 of Nannospalax galili. Classification (NCBI taxonomy): domain Eukaryota; kingdom Metazoa; phylum Chordata; class Mammalia; order Rodentia; family Spalacidae; genus Nannospalax; species Nannospalax galili. Next base: position 4,891,700 of record NW_008353596.1, read on the forward strand.
CTTAAGATTTCCCAAAAGGAAGGGTCAAAATTTTGGAATGAAGTATTTCAATTCATACCCTGGATGCTGTTGGCAGACATCTCCAACCCAGAGGTCTGGACCCATGTTGCCTATCTGGCTCATAAAAAAGAAATCCAAGAAAGACACCATTTGCCCCTTTCCTTCCTTCCTGTAAATGAAAAAAATCCTGAAGATAGCCCAATAACAGATTCAACAGCTCCAAAAATAAAAATTGACCAAGTCAGACAAAACCCACCCATCAACAAAAATAACCTTTACCCCCCTCTTCCCCCCTATGAATTCTCATGGACTGATTTAACAAACCCAGATGTTAAAAGCCAGACTTCAAAAACTCCCGAAGATCCCCAGATAAATCCCCCTCCCCCTTCACCTCTGCCAGCACCACCTGTGGCACCACACCCCACAGCCATTGAACAGCTCTGCAATCTCAGGGATAATGGGAGTTGTTGCCCCCAGAATCTCCAGACACAATGGCCTCAGGACCCAAAAACCACATCGGTAGAAGCTTTTCCCATTAACCTACAAATAACAAGGCAACGTCCACTGGCTTGGTACCCACTCCCGGCAGCAGACTTAAAAGAGCTGCGCCATCCCAACAAGCGGCCAGAGTTGTATTGGCTCCAGTTTGGTGTGGTGGGTGATAACTAACCCGAGAGGTGTCTTGAGCACCTCTGCCAGTAGTCCTAACCTGCACTCTGCCTCAGTTGTATCCTGCCAGGCTGACCTTGTGCCCAAAACATGTAAGAGCCAAGAGCCAAAAAATGTGCTCTCCAGTGCTGACTCCTACCTACCCTGGTACCTGGAGGCAAATCCACCTGAACACAGGTACAACACTCTAGATTGAACAGATGACTATGGATTGAAGGAGATGGTCTGTTTGTCAGGACACCCAATCTTGAGTCCCTAGCCATCTAACTCCCAGAGACCCACCTCTAACAGGAGGAATTTCACACATAATTGTTGGCTCCAGGTGACAGCCTTCAGTATTCAAAAGACTGAAGACATGTCTTAGCACCGTGGAGAAGCCAGCCTTGATGTCAGCTAGAGAGCAGGCAGATGGACTGACCATGCCCCACTACCTACAGGCCGTTGTATCCAGCCCTTTTCCCTGAGCTGCATTATTTAGATGTAATCATTTAGGTACTACCTCCTGTCTGAGCCTAGATCCACACTTAACTTTGGTAAGAGACATCCTCAGCTGCATTACCACCCTTAATACCAATCTGCATCTTGTTCCAGAAACAGTGAACAGCATGCATGAAATGCACACTCAGAAACAATGAGCCTCCCCTTCTGGGTTCAGCACCACTGATCCCACAGAGTCCTCTCTTAGATGCAGTGACAGAAGCCTACCCTACTGATACTCATCAAGGACTCAGCCAGGCTCTGACCCAACCATAACAAAAACAAACACCCAGCCTCAGTTCCTACACCCAGGGCCCCACATGGATGAAAACAACTGACACACAAGGAACAACAGAAATGACAGTGTATCACCAATGTCTAGACACAGTCTACTCGCTGATGACAGCATGCCATCAATGCTCAGATGTAGGCTATTCACAAACAAAAGCATGCTGTTAGCTGGGTGTGATGGCACACGCCTTAATCCCAGCATCAGGAGGCAGAAAGGTGATCTCTGTGAGTTTGAGGCCAGGCTGGTCTACATTTCAGGTTTTAGGCCAGCCACAGATATGTAACTGACACTCTGTCTCAAAAAAATAAAAAATAAAAAATAAAATAAATAAATAAATAAATAAATAAATAAATAAAGCATACTGTTGATATTCTGATGCTGTCCACCCATGGATGACAACATGCCATCCATGTTCTGATACATACCTACTCCTGGATGGCAGTGAGCTTTCCATATTATAATGTGTGCCGGTCGCTCAAGATCACCAGAACAACTCAGGTGCACCTTTTAGCCCATATTCTCTGTGGAATTCATTTGTCTCATCCCCTTCAGCCATGACCTGTCCTATTGCCATTGTTTCATTTTGTTTTTTTTACATGTTCTAGAACTCTACAAAAATGGAGTCATGCAGGAGCTATACCACTGTGGTTTGGCTTCTTTTACTTGCCACTCAACTGAGGTTCTTCTGTGCTGCCACAGCATCCACTCTCCTGTGATGTGATTCTCCATGGCTTGCTACTCCAGCAGCCTGATGGCAGTCATTTGAAAGAGCTTGCTTTTTACAGTCACAGCTCACACACCATGTGTGGTACTTCACAGCTAACAAGGTCTACTCTGACACCACAAAGAACAGTGCCCCTCCACTACCACCTTCTCGTTTTTGCCCATGAGAGTATAGGTCTTAAAACAAGCCTGGGCCAAAGGGTCCCAGTCCAGAGCTCTTTTCTACCATCCTCAGGGACCATCACCAACTGAATAAAAGGTACCACTGAAACCCAGAGAGACACCACTAGCTCTTGGAACACTCTACCCAGTGAGCCTGTGTTACTTTTGCCTGCCCAGTCCTGAAAAGAAAGAGAAATAAGGGACTAGTGTCCTCAAGTAACTCCTCTTCTAAGAGTTATATCTTCTCATACTAGGAGGCTTCAGAACTACAAAAGAACCAGTGAAGACTGTACCAGAGGGGTGAAGGTGAACCTTTCCTCACTCTAAATTACCATCTGTACAAGATGCAAAACACTGACCCATTGACAAGATCTTCTGGGTGCATCCTTGTAACACATATCTACTGTTACTTAAGTAACAAACACCTCACCTCTGCACCTAAGGATAAAACAGCATCCTGTGAAACACAATCCACAAAAGCCACCATCAATCAGTGTCACAATCTCTCTCTTTTTTTTTTTTCTTTTTGAAACAGGGTCTCCCTATAGCCCCAGCTGTCCTGGAACTCACTATGTAGACCAGGCTGGCCTTGAACTCACAGAGATCCACCTGCCTCTGCCTCCCAAGTGCTGGGACCACAGGTGTGTGCCACCACACCTGGCTCACAATCTCTTCTTTATCTCCTCTATGTAAAGTCAGGAATTAGGCCTCTACTTCCTGAAAAACCACAGATGCCAGCATCTTTTACCAATACCCTGTCAATCAGATGGTGGAACCCTCAAGGGGAGGCGCAGGTGACCTCAGAAGAGTGAGTGGCCTGCTACTCACTGTGGATCCATTTTGCAGCTTCTTACAGAGCAGGGAACTTCCCAACTGAAGCTCTGTGAACCCCCTGGGATAGGAAGACATGAAAAGCTAAGAGAATGGCTCATCAGGCGGCAAGGGTTGGAGCTTATAGTCACCTGTGCCTAGGTTAGCTACATGGCTTCCCCTTCCCCCTGCAGGCATTCTGCTTATTCTTATGATCTGCTAGAGTGCCCACACACTCTGAAATGCATAACACATCAATACTCTTTATAGTCTAAATCAAACAGTGGGGGAGGGGGCAGCTGCAAGGGGGGCTCACGCTCCCCATACTCTGCAGGTGTGTAGCAGCTGGGATAGTGTCATCACACTTGTCCCCCAGAAGCTGACTTGAAGAATCTTGGTCAAGTTTTCTGTCACCACCACTAACTAGTTACTGACTGGGTAAGCCACCATTTCCTCCCTTGTGAAATAGAAATGATAATGGCAGATTTTCTACAGGATTTTTTAGTATCTCAGCAAACAGTATTCACAGTACTTGGGAAAGGGTTCAGCACACAATACTGAAGACCCTTAATATAGGTCAGGAACTACAATGTCTCTGACCCAGTATCCCACATAGTTGGAAGGAAGACAGGGTTAGGATGGTCACAGGTCAGTTAAATTAACATATATATGTAAGCAATTTAGGATTCTGAAGTTGAACAACAATTGCCAAGCCCAAGTACTGGTGATTCCACTATGGCTCCACAGAAGAGAAGATGAGCAAGGGCCACATCCGGTATCATGCCCTCTTTTGCACATTCCAGTGCTATTCAGTTAGTAGACAGGCAAGATGGCTCAGCAGGTAAAGATACTTACTGCCAAGCCTGAAAATCTGAGTTTAATCCCCAGTCACACATGGTACAAGGAAAGAAGTGACTCCTGCAAGTTGTCCTCTAAATCTACATGTGGGTCACAGCATGCAGTCATAGGCACACAAATAAATAAATGGGGCTTTTTTATGTGTATGAGTGTATTGTCTGCATGTATGTGAGTACATCCATGTCATGCAATGCTGTGGGGGTCAGAAGAGGGCTTCAGATTCCCCTGGAACTGGAGTTAAGGACAGTTTGTAGCCGCTATGTGGGTGCTAGGAATCAAGCCTGGGTCCTTTGCAAGAGCAGTCAGTGCTCTTAACCTCTGAGCCATCTCTCCAGCCCCAATAAATGTAATTTTTTAATAAAAGAGTAACAGGTAGTGGGTAACAGGATTTCAATCACAATGTTGAAGAAAAAATTAGACTATGTATGTGCCAAGAAAAATCCACAGGGATCTAAGCCATGCATTACTGTCTCCAGGCAGTGGGAAGATACCCAACTGTTTACCTATGCTTTCTCTTTTTTGCAGCAAACCTATCTCTTCCATGGCTTTAGTAACAATGAAAAAAACTATGGACTAATGTATATGAAGAGAAATTTGAAATGACAAAGCTCTGCACAGGCCTCATATGGGACTTGCTGGTCAAGGGTCAAAAATGATGAGTTTAGTCAGGTGTGTAGTTCCAGCACTGGGGAGGCAGAGGCAGGCAGATCTCTGTGAGTTCAAGGCCAGCCTGGTCTACACAGTGAGTTCCAGGACAGTTGGAGGCTACAGGGTGATACTGTCTCAAAAAAAAAAAAAAAAGGTGTGTTCAGGAGCTGGAGAGACGGCTCAGTGGTTGAGAGTACTGGCTACTTTTACAGAGGACCTGGGTTTTGATTTCCAAAACCCTACATGGTGGCTGACAACAGCCTATAACTCCAGTTCCAGGCAATCTGACACCCTACTCTAGCCTCCATGGTACTATATGACACGGGTGCACTTATATACATGCAGGCAAAACACTCATACACATAAAATAAAATAATGAGTATCTTTCAAAATAAATAAATAAAATAAATAAATTTTTTTTAAGGTAGTAAGTACCTGGGGCTGAGATGGCTCATCAGTTAAGAGTACTGGCTGCTCTTGCAGAGGACCTGGGTTTGATTCCCAGCACCCACATGGTGGCCAACAACCTTATTCATAACTCTAGTTCCAGGGGATCTGATGCCCTCTTCTAACCTCTGTGGGCACTGCACAACAGGGATGTACTTACATACATGCAGGCAATATACTCATACACATAAAAATAAAATTTAAAAAAAAAAAAAAGTAGTGAGGGCCGGGCATGGTGGTGCACACCTTTAATCCCAGCACTTGGGAGGTAGAGGCAGGCCAATTTCTGTGAGTTCGAGGCCAACCTGGTCTCCAGAGCGAATCCAGGCCAGCTAGGGCTACAGGGAGACCCTGTCTCAAAAAAGATGCCCCCCCCCCCAAAAAAAGTGGTGAGTTCCTAAATCTAGAACCCCTTTTCCTCTGCACTTGAGTCAGGCGTGCACTACTCCCAAGGTCCTTGAGGGCCCAAACTCACACAAATGGCTTCAGAATAAAATTTTAGCAATATACTTTACCAGACAAAGTAAGGTTTTAAAAGTAGACAAAATGTTGAGTGTAGTGATGTAAACTTGTAATCACAGCATTCAGATGGCTAAAGCAGGAAAGTGGCAACCTCAACCTCAGTCTCAAACACATCAACAAGGACATGAGGGATACAGCGTGACAAAGAAATATTTTGTAGAAATGTCAGCCCCTCACTCCAGTGACCTCCTAAGTAGATACTTCCCTGACAGCAGTGCCAAAGAAGTATCAATGCTCTTTCACAAATTCAAGACAGCCAAATTACATACAAGCACTTCCAAAAAAGTTCAGTAACTGTGGCACATAAAAAAGTGCTGTGCCCATTTTTATGTTCCTTTGGGATGATCTCAGTCTCTGTAATGGAAGTCTGTATTCACCATTAACCCAAAGCCATGAGGGGACTTTCAGGTTGTGGTCTCTTCATCCAGCACATATTCACCTTAAAGAGGTCAATAATAAAATAACAACTGTCCATAACTCTAGTTCCAGGGGATCTGATGCCCTCTTCTGTACTCTTCGGGCAAGTGCACATGGGTTCACTTACAAACATGCACACATACACATCTGTTTAAACTCAACTCTCCTGGGGCCATGTGTATGACACAGGTACACTTACAAACATATACGCATACAGATCTGTTTAAACTCAGCTCTTCTGGGGCCACGTGTACCATGTCCCTAGGTCTCTGGTGACCAGGTAAAAGTCTACTGCCAGGGAAGGGACCAATTTTCTAAGTTGTACAAGAATGAGAAGCACATCCACATAAACCTCAAGACGACAACACTTCAGCTGTGACACATGTAGGAAAACCTACTATATAGAATACCATGTTCCTAAGGATGAAATTTTCACTCACAGGCACCCAGAAGTTCACAGTTCACATAGGAGGGAACTTCTATGAAAAAAGACCTTCCACCACCAAATACATGTTTCACAGGGTCACAGCAGATCTTTTCCTTTCTTTTTGTATTTTTGAAACAGGGTCCCGGAACTCCCTATGTAGACCAGGCTGGCCTTGAACTCACAGAGATCTGCCTGCCTCTGCCTCCCAAGTGCTGGGATTAAAGGCATGTGCTACCACACACACAGTTTACAGCAGATCTTTTCTAACCGGCTATTCCACGTGCACTTCCCTCTGAATGCTCATGTTAAAAAGAAGTTGTGGGGCTGGAGAGATGGCTCAGGAGTTAAGAGCACTGTCTGCTCTTGCAGAGGACCTGGTTTGATTCCCAGCACCCACATAGCAGCTACGAACCTCCATGGCATTGCATTCACATACATACAGGCAATACACTCGTACACATAAAATAAAAATAATAAATAAAATATTTAAAAAAAACAGAAGTTGTAGTGGTGGCCAGGTGTAGTGGTGAACACCTCTAATCCCAGCACTAAGAGGCAGAAGCAGAGGCAGAGGCAGGAGGACTGCTGCAAGATCAAGACCAACTTGGGATACATAGTGAGTTTCAGGCTAGACAGGACCATATAAGATATTGTCTCAAAAATAAATAGAGGTTGGTGAGATGGAACTTGCCACGCCTGATGATCTGAGTTCAAGCCCTGGAACAGACACAGTAGAAAAGAACGAACCAACTCCCGCAACTTGTCCTTTGACCTTCATGCACACAATGTAGCATGCTTGTACATACACACATAAATGTAAAATAAATGTTTTTTTAAAATAACTAAACTAAATAAATAGAAGGTAAATATACAATGTCTCCCTCCTGAGGGACAGATAAGATGGAATGCTGGAATGGCAGTACAGGGTGGGTAGGCCCTGGACTGGTTCTTACCTACATATAGCATATCTTATACCTGGGCTTCCTACGTCCTCCAGGGAACGAGATCTAGCCCATTAGAAATGAATGTGACAGCCTTCTTATTTAAGGAAAGCAGACAAAAAAGGGAGGGATCAGGACCAAGAAAAGAATCCAACCAGCCAGTCCCATGGAATAAAATGGAAACTTCCCTCTCAGGAATCAGCCCAGAAAATGACCTGCCATACTGACTCTGGGATCTCAAGCAAAGAAGCCTACTAACTGCTGAGTACTCAGAGACCACCAGGCAGAAGTTCTGCCTATCAGCCTTCCTGCAGTGTCTGCTCAATGACCTAAGAAAACAGCCAGTCAGGCAGGGTGGTGCACGCCTTTAATCTCAGCCTTTAATCCCAGCACTCAGGAGGCAGACAAAGGTGGGTCCCTGTGAGTTCAAGGCCAGCCTGATCTACATAGTGAGTTCCAGGCCAGTTGGGGCCACAGGGAGACCCTGTCTCAAAAAGACAAAAGAAAACAGCCAAGGATTGGCACTATGTAGCATCTTAAGTCAGAGAGTCAGACCAAAACAAAATGGACAGAAAGGAATTCAAAAGCAAAACACTCCAACCTACAGAAAGCAGTTCAGGACTCAGCAGTTAAAAATGTGTCCTAATTATGAGGACCAAAGTGTAAATCCCAGAACCCAGGTAGCAAGTCTAGGGGCTTTCCACAGACACCTGTACCCCCAACTTATTGCTGTGGCTTGCTGGTTTCCAGTCTAGCAAACAAAAGGTGAGCACCAGCTTCAGGGAGAACTCCTGCCTGAAAAAGAAATAGGCAATAGAGTTGTAGAGTACACCAATGCCCTCTTCTGGCATCCATGTGCATCCACACATATGTGTATAACACACAGATACACACAAAATAAAAATGAACAAATTGTTTAAAAAGAAAGGGAAGGGTTGGGTATGGTGGTGTACACTTTTAATTCCAGCATTCAGGAGGCAGAGGCAGGAGAATCTCTGTGAGATAGAGGCCAGCCTGGTATACACAGCAAGTTCCAGGCCACTTAGAGCTACAGAGAGACCCTGTCTCAAAAAAATAAAGAAGAAAGAAATGAAGCACTGTAAACAGTGTGAACTGTTCACTAAGAAATCACACTGAAGTGGACATGAAGACTCACGTTGGTAATCCAGGCACTCTGGGGGCAGAGACAGGATGAAGACTGTAGTTTGAGGCCAGCCTGTGCTATAGTGTGAGACCTCGTCTCAAGGAACACTTTTAATCCTAGCACTTAGGAGGCAGAAGCAGGTATATCTCTGTGAGTTCAAAGCCAGCCTGGTCTATGTAGTGAGTTCCAGGCTAGCCGGAGCTACATAATGAGACCCTGTCTCAACCAACCAACCAACCAACCAACCAAACAACACACACACACAGAGGCTTGCAAGATGACATAGCAGGTAAAGGTGCTAGCTACAGAACCTGGTGATTTCAGTTTGATCTCCAAGACCCACATATTGGAAGGAGAGAACTGACTTCAGCAAGTTGTCTTCTGACCTCTACACATGCACTGTGACATACATGTGCACACACACACAAAAAAAAAAAACAAATAAAAATAAAAATAAAAAACCCTGTCTCAAAAAATCTTTTTTGGGGCTGGAGAGATAGCTCAGTAGTTAAGAGCACTGGCTGCTCTTGCAGAGGACCCGGGTTCAATTCCCAGTACCCACATGGTGGCTAACAACCATCCATAACTCCAGTTCTAGGGAGAGTCCAACACCCTCTCTTGACCTCTTTTGGACACTAGATGACACAGGCACACTTACATACATGTAAGAAATATACTCATACACATAAAATTTAAAAGAAAAAAATTTTTTTTTAAAAATTTTCTCAGGAGTTCCAAGGTCAGTCTGATGTCTTCAAAAAAAGAGAGAGACTAGGCAGGTGTGATGACATAATGACACATACCTTTAATCCCAGCAACTGGGCCAGCTTGTTCTACATAGTGAGTTCCAGGCCAGCTGGGGCTACTGAGAGGCCCTATCTCAAAAAGACCAAAAATATAAAAATAAATAAAAGTCTTACAACACGTAAGACGCAAATAGGCTGGGAGTGCACTCATGTATGCACTCTGGTAGTATAGTGCTTCTTAGCTGCATGAAGCCCTGCGTTCTATCTCTGCACCACATAATAAATTGAGTGTGGTGGTATGAACCTCTAATCTCAGCATACCAGAGGTGGGGATAGCAGGATAAGGAGTTAAAGGTCATTCTTGGCTATATATTGAGTCTGAGGCCAACCTAGGATAAATGAGACCCTGTCAAAGAAAAGGGAGCAGAGGGTAGAGGATAAAAGAATGAAATCATAATGAACATATACAGAAAAACCTCCAAACATGATCCACAATCTAAGAGAGGATGGTTAAAATCAGAAAAATGGGACAGAAATAGCTGAAAATACAACAAAAATGCATGGACAGGCCAGGTGTGGTGGCGCATGCCTTTAATCCCAGCACTTGGGAGGCAGAGGAAGACAGATCTTTGTGAGTTTGAGGCCAGCCTGGTCTATACAGTGAGTTCCAGGACAGCTGGGGCTACAAGGGGACCCTGTCTCTAAAAGAAAAAAAAAAATTACATGGACAATGGGAGGAAGTTTAAAATTTAAGGAACCAGGGCTGAGATGGCCCAGCAGGTAAAGGTATTTGTGGCCAAGCCTGACCACCTGTCTTCAATTCCCAGAACCCACATGGTAAAGGAGAGAACTGATTCCTGTCAGTTATCCTGACCTCCACACGTGTACTGTGGCTCAGGTGTGTGCATGTGCAAATACGCAAAAGTAAATACACTGTAAAGAAAAAATTTATTTATTTATTTATTTATTTATTTATTTATTTATTTTTGTGGTTTTGAGACAGGGTCTTCCTGCTACAGCCACAGCTGACCAGGCTGGCCTTGAACTCAGAGATCCACCTGCCTCTGCCTCAACAGATCTTTTCCTTTCTTTTTGTATTTTTGAAACAGGGTCCAGAACTCCCTATGTAGACCAGGCTGGCCTCGAACTCACAGAGATCCACCTGCCTCTGCCTCCTGAGTGCTGAGTGCTGGGATTAAAGGCATGCACCACCATGCCCAGCTTATTTATCTCAGCACTCAACCAGCTAGGTGCATCATTAACAGAATCTCAGGAACACAGCCTCCAGCATCATACTTACCTGGCATAATACCCAGTACCACAGTATCAAGCACTACACACACTACCCAGCACAGAAGAAACACAGCACCTGATACTATAACACTCAATCATAAAATGCCTAAGAATAACCCTGTATGCTAGAGTGGACTATAAAGGCATTAGGAAACAGGTCTTCAGGGGAAACTGGTTTATTACTCGTATGTTACAATGTAGATCACACTACAGATCCTTAATAGAGTTGATGCAGAGCATGAGAAGATTTATGTTGGGGTGATTAAGAGCATTTGATGTTCCTGCAGAGGACCCAGGTTCAGTTCCCAGCACCCACATGCCAGCTTACAAGCATCTGTAACTTCAGTTCCAGGAGATTTGACACCTTCTTTGACCTCCATAGACACCAGGCATACATGTGATACACATACATATATGCAGGCAAACACTATATACTTTTTTTTAAAAGAAAAAGATCTATGTGAGAAAGTATCTTATCAATGAAAAAGATGTAGCAATTATCAACTCAAACACATACACACAAAATTGTACAAGAAATGGAATGTGTGGCCTAAAGAGGCACAGACTGGATGAAAAGACCGCATGGTAATGCATGAACATGTCAGGGCAGGTGACAGAGATGAGAGATTATGAACAGGTTGTAGAAAATTACAATCCAAACCAGGTGTAGTGGCACATACCTGGGATCCCAATACTGAAGAAATGGAAGAGCAGAAGTTCAAAGTTCAACTAAATAGCAAGTTCAAGGCCAGTCTGGGCTATATGAGACTCTGAGTCAAAAACAAAACATGATCTGGAGAGAAGGCTCCAAATTTAAGAATGTTTCCTATTCTTGTAGAGGACCTGAGTTCAGTTCCCAGCACCCATGTGGAGTGGCTCACAGCCACCTGGCAAATCCAGCACCAGGAGGAGACTCTGAACTCAAGCACCTGCACTCATGTGCAACATACCCTACACTTAATTAAAATAAAAATATATCTTAAAAAATACAAACAAGAGCCAGGTGTGGTGGTACACGCCTGTAGTCCCAGCACTTCGGAGGCAGAGGTAGGCGGATTTCTGTGTAGAGAGTTCCAAGACAGCTGGGGCTATAGGGAGACTTTGCTTCAAAAAGACCAAAAAAAAAAAAAAGAGCCAAATCATGATGTCTCATGCCTGTAATCCAAGCACTCAGGAGGCAGAGGAAGAGGGAAGAAGAGCTCTGTGAGTTTGAGGCCACCCTGGTAGTGAGTTCCAGGCCAGCTGGGGCTACAGAAAGGCCCTGTCTCAAAAAGGCCGAAAAAAAAAAAAGCAAAAACAAAGGGTTAGAGAGGTGTTCCACTTGGCAAAGTGGAGGACCTAAGTTCAAACTCCAGAACCCATGTTTTTTAAAAAAGTAAATTAATAAAGGGAGGGGGGGATAGAGAGATGACTCAGCAGTTAAGAGCACTGGCTGCTCTTGCAGAGGACCTGAGTTTGAGTCCTACCACCCATATGGAGGCTAACAACTGTTTGTAACTCCAGTTCCAGGAGATCTGACACCCTCTTCAGACCTCTTGGGCACTGCAAGACAAGTACGCACTTACATGCATACAGGTAATACGCTCATACATATAAAATAAAAATAATAATTAAAAAAATTTTTTATGTGTATACCTGTATTGCCTGCATGTAAGTAAGTACACCCATGTCATGCAATGCCTGCGGAGGACAGAAGAGGCCATCGGATCCTCTAGAACTGGAGCTATGGATGGTTGTTAGCTGCCATGTAGGTGCTGGGATTTGAACCCGGGTCTCTACAAAAACAACCAGTGTTCTTCTGTTGAACAACCAGCCATCTCTCCAGCCCAATAATTTTTTTTTTAAGCCAGGTGTATTGCGATTGGAAAGTTGGCTCACCAGTTAAGAGCACTGGCTGCTCTTGCAGAGAACCTGGGTTCAATTCCCAGTACCCACATGGCAGCTAACAACTGTCCATAACTTCAGTTCCAGGGGATCCAATGCCCTCTTCTGTCCTCCATGAGCAATGTATGACACGGGTGCACTTAAGAGACATGCAGGTAATATGCTCATATGCATAAAATAAAAATAAATTCCTCACCTCCCTCTGCTTCCCTGGGCCTGCACGACCTACAGCCCTCTCTCCGATCCACAGGCCTCTCTCCTGAGTCAATCACGCCTTGACTCAGCCTCATTCACCCTCCCATCCCCCCCCCCGTTTCTCCTCCTAACCTGGGGTCCTGTCCCATTCCTTGTCTTGGCACCCCAGACACCTGGGGAACCACCACTACTTCCTGATGCTTTGCATCCAGACCAACCCAGTTCCTTCTGGAGTCCCCAGGAGCACTCTGGGCCTGGCCCAGCCCTCACCCCCTTCTACTTCCCTGGGCCTACACGACCCACAAGACTCTTTCCTGGACACTGGGGCTGACCTTTCCTCTTCCTGATCCTTTGCATCCAGACCAACCCAGCAGCTACTCAGTGCAGTCCCCAGGAGCCCTTGGGGCCGCTTCCTGCCCCCATCTTCCTTTGCATCTCTGTGTGGGACGGCCACCAGCTGCCCTAGACCAGCATCTTTCCTGGGCCCAGCTCCCAGGCCAGTCAAACCCCCAAATTCCTGAGGCCAAAATCTCCTGGAGGGATCCAGACCTTGGGGGAAAGCCTAAGAGCATGTGATACGCACCTGACTTGGGCCTCTGTGGGAATTCCTGAAAACAAAAGCAATCTGGCCACTCCAATATAAAAATCAAAAGACAGAACCTGAAGCTTAGAGGAACCAGCTTTTCATGCCAAAAAAGTAAACCACAAAGACACATAAAGTTTACAAAAAGAAGCAAACCTAAATTTGAAGGCTTGAGTCTCACACAAAAATCAGAAACTACAAAAGAAATTCACATGTCAAAATCACAGAGAAAAAATAATAACATGAAAAACCAAAATAACATATCCCCACCAAATACCAATAGTCCTCTAGAGGAGTACAATGAGAACCCCCTAGAGATAATGCAGGACATGGAACTCAAAAGAACAATTATAAACATGATAAAAGAATTCAGTGAATTTAAAGAACACACAAAGAAATCAAAGAACTGAAGGAAGATAGGGATAAATTTCTGAATGAATTCAGAGAAGAGTTAGAAATATTGAAGAATACTCAGGCTGAAAAGAAGGAAGTGAAACACTCAGCAAGCCAATTAGAAACGAAAGGAGAAAGCCTCATCAATAGGATGAATGAAATGGAAAACAGAGAACCAAGACTGAAAGATAAAGTGGACAAACTAGGCAATACAAGCAAAGATTATGAAAAATTTAAGAAATTGCAAGAATGGAATATGCAGGAATTGTGTGACACTATAAAAAGACCAAACTTATGAATCATAGGAAGGAGAAGAATCCCAAGATAGTATTAGGCTTGGACCAGATCTTCAACAGAATCGTGGAAGAAAATTTCCCAAAATTAAAGAAAGACATGCCCATACAAATACAAGAAGAATATAGAACACCAAACAGACAGGACCAGAAAAGAAACTCTCCACAGCACATCATAGTAAAAACACTAAACGTACAAAACAAAGAGACAATACTGAAAGCTGCAAAAGAGAAACAAGTCACATATAAACGAAAACCCATTAGGATTACAGCTGACTTTTCAGTGTAAACTATGAAAGCCAGAAGAGCCTGAACCAAAGTATTCCCAGTTTCAAATGACCACAGACACCAACCCAGATTACTATAATCAGCCAAAATATCTATTATATTCAAAGGGGAAAGAAAAATCTTCCATGACATAAATAGGCTGAAGGAATTCATGTCCACAAAACCAGCCCTTCACAGAGTTCTGGAAACAATAAAAGAGCTAAAGAAAGGAATGACTATACCACCCAAGGGATTGCTGAAAGAAATTCAATGAAGGTTTAACGGTGGAAAAGTACAGCTCTATCAAGAATACAAACAGAAGTAAATATGACATGATTCAATATTCACCTTTCATTAATAACTTTAAATATTAATGGACTGAACTCCCCAGTCAAAAGACACAGAATCAATGAATCCAAGAGCTGGTTCTTTGAAAAGATAAAAAAGACTGACAGACTGCTAGCCCAGTTAACCAAAAGGAGCATCTCCAAATAAACAAAATCAGAGATGAAAGGGGAGAAACATCACAACAGACACCAGAAAGATACAGAACATTATAAGGGAATACTTTAAAAACCTATATACTACTAAATTTGAAAACCTAAAAGAAATGGACAGATATCTAAACGCATGGGAACCACCAAAACTAAACCAAGAAGAGATTAACAGCTTAAATAGACCCATAACACAAAAAGAAATGGAAACAGTAATACAAAACCTCCCGACTAAAAAAAGCCCAGGACCAGATGGATTTACAGCAGAATTCTATCAGATATCTAAAGAAGATCTATATCCAATACTACTTATTTAATTCATAAAGATAGAAATGGAGGGAGAACTTCCAAATTCCTTCTATGAAGCCAGCATCACTCTCATACCAAAGTCAGGTAAAGATACAACCAAAAAAGAAAACTACAGACCCATATCCTTAATGAACATAGATGCAAATATTCTCAACAAGATACTTGCAAACCGCATACAGACACACATCAAAAAGATCATCTACCATGATCAAGTCGGCTTTATCCCAGAGATGCAAGGATGGTTCAATATATGTAAGTCAATAAACATCATAAATCATATAAATGGGCTCAAAGACAAGAACCACACAGCCATCTCAATAGATGTAGAGAAGGCCTTTGACAAAATTCAACATGCATTTATGTTCAAAGTCCTAGAGAGAATTGGACTGGAGGGAACATACCTCAACATAATTAAAGCCATATATAACAAACCCACAGACAACATCATTCTAAATGGAGAAAAACTGGAAGCATTCCCATTGAAATCAGGAACCAGACAAGACTGTCCACTATCTCCACTTCTCTTTAACATAGTGCTTGAAACTCTTGCAAGAGCAGTAAGACAAGAGCAGGAAATTAAAGGAGTAATAATTGGAAAAGGAGGGATAAAATTGTCCCTTTTTGAAGATGATATGATATTATATCTAAGAGATGTCAAAAATTCCACCAGAAAACTCCTAGAAATT